>NC_088382.1:76436111-76738888 GCF_037993035.2 Macaca fascicularis | reverse complement strand
TGCTAGCTTTGACTCAGCAGAACATCCTAAGTAAGTGGGAGGCAGAGTAGGAGGAAAAGGCAGTGTGTTAGATGCTTCACATACCTCAATAGCAAGAGCTGAGCCTGGTGCTGAGGCCTTCACAGGCATCACCTCATGTAATCCCAATAAGGAAAACCTTATGAACTCTCCATTGGACAGACGTGGAAAGTGAAACATTAAGTAACTCACTGAGATTCACAGTTAGTGATCCACAGTGTGAGAATCCAAGCCCAGGCCTGTCCAACACTAACGCTTGTGTTCTGTCTGCTGTGCTACACAGCAAAGCACACTGCATCATTTTTAATAGAGACTTAACAAATCAAATAGACTTTTAAAAAATGAAATTACTAAGTGGCTAAAAGTTTAAAAGATAAGAAGATTTTTAACTTTATATTAAAGTGGTGCAAAATGGCAGCATAATGGGACCTTGTCTCTACAAAAAAATTAAAAATTAGGCAGGCATGGTGGCGCACACCTGTAGTCCCAGCTACTCAGGAGGCTGGGATGGGAGGATCACTTGAGCCCAGCAGGTCAAGGCTGCAGTGAGCTGAGATCACACCACTGCACTCTGGCCTGAGTGACAAAGTGAGAACCTGTCTCAAAAAAAAAAAAAAAAAAAAAAAAAAAAAAGGCAAAAGAAAAGTCAAAGAAGTCTAAATGATCACACATAGGACCATTCTTTCATAATGTGACACCATACCAGATCTTGGTCTCCTTTAGTTCTCCTGCAAGTCTAGCCCTGGACTTTCTAAAACAGGCATTCTGTACTATATACTCAGAAAACTGTGTAGCTGTTTAAACTACTTGAAGATAGTCTTTTATTCTAAGTAATTACTTGATAAGAAATTTGACAGAAGTTGCTGAGAGGGAAAAACCATGGTTCTGTGCTCAAAAAACAACAACAACAACAACAACAAAACATTAAAATGAGGTTAGGGAATAAAAGTCTATTTTAAAAATAAACCTCACACCTTAATACCATGAGAACAACTTTCAGAAAGCTACATTCAGCATGCTTTGAATTATGAATCGTCTCCTGATGTCATACTCTGGATATTTGAATTGGCCATGAAAGATCAACAAACACTAGCCTGTCAAAATCTAAAATTACCATGGGGAAAATAAAAACCTTTATTTTTTTGAAATGAGAAATCCTAAAAGGCAATTCAAAATCTATGTAATACCCTTTCTATGCCCTCTGGAAAACAGTATGCCTGTGTTTACTTTCAGAAGGATTTCATCTTTGTAAATACATTAACATTGACTAATTAGGTGTCAACAGCCCTGAGTAGAAGAAACATTAGCATAGTCTCTCCATTTACAAAAATATATTTTTTTAGGCCCACAAGATGGCTCACACCTGTAATCCCAATACTTTTCGAGACAAAGATGGGAGGATCACTTGAGGCCAGGAGTTCAAAACCAGCCTGGGCAACATAGCGAGACCTGGTCTCCACAAAACAAAATTAAGAAAAATTAGCCAGGTATAGTATGGTGCGTGCCTGTAGTCCCAGTCACTCAGAAAGCTGAGGTGGGAGGATCCCTTGAGCCCAAGAGTTCAGAGCTGCAGTGAACTATGATTATGCTACTACACTCCAGTCTGGGTGACAGAATGAGATTTTGCCATTAAAAAACAAACAAACAGGCCGGGCGCGGTGGCTCAAGCCTGTAATCCCAGCACTTTGGGAGGCCGAGACAGGCGGATCACGAGGTCAGGAGATCAAGACCATCCTGGCTAACACAATGAAACCCCGTCTCTACTAAAAATACAAAAAAATTAGCCAGGCGAGGTGGCGGGCGCCTGTAGTCCCAGCTACTCGGGAGGCTGAGGCAGGAGAATGGCGTAAACCCGGGAGGCAGAGCTTGCAGTGAGCCGAGATAGCGCCACTGCACTCCAGCCTGGGCGACAGAGCGAGACTCCGTCTCAAAAAAAAAAAAAAAACAAAACAACAACAACAAAAAAACCCCAAACAAACAAACAAACAAAATGTAGAGACAGGATCTTGCTCTGTTGCCAGGCTGTTCTCAAACTCCTAGCCTCAAGCAATCCTCCCATTTCACCACCTACCTCCCCTCCCCGAGTAAGTGGGACTACAGGTGTGAGCCACCATGCCCAGCTCTCACCATTTTAAATGATGTAGACAGAGAAACTGGTCAGTTGAAAGGTTCAGGAAATTACTTGTTTTACAATGTTGGCAAAAAGATGTTTCATCTTTTCTCTCAGAATTCCCTTCAAAACTAGAGGGAAAATACAAAAGAAAAGAGAAAGCCCACACTATCTGGAGACAGAAAGCTGATGGAGGAGTGAAGAACAGGCAGAGGGTAGAAGGCAAAACCTAAGAGTCTACAAAGAACACCAGACAGGAATGAGCTAACCTAATCTGCAGAATCGGAGAAAAGGCCCAGAATTTGATGCAATAGGCAATAGATAAGAGGCTGCTTTTCTTGAAAACCTGAATAGTCCTGGAGAAAATAGCTGCTGCTGCTATCATCTATGGTGGTCCCTATCAAAAAAGCTGGCTCAGCTTTAATAAGTCTGCTATGGCTTGAACGTTTCCCCTAAGCAAAGTTTTTGGGAAGTGGGGTCTTTTGGGAGGTGTTTAGGACCAATGCCACTATAAAACAGGGCTTGCAGGAGTGGGTTTACCGTCTTTCACTCACTCTTTTGCCATATGAGGACACAGTATTCCTCCCTTCTGGAGAATGCAGCATTCCGAGCAACATCTTGGAAGCAGAGACCAGATACGAAACCTGCTGGCACGTTGTTCTTGGACTTCCCAGCCTCCAGAACTGTGAGAAATAAATTCCTGTTCCTTATAAACTACCCAGTCTCAGGCATTCTGCTATAGCAGCAGCACAAATGGACTAAGAGAAAGTCCTACCCAGATACACAAAACTTTTATGCAGTTTTTGTCGTTGTTTGTTTGTTTGAGACAGAGTCTCTCTCTGTAGCCCAGGCTGGAGTGCAGTGGCACGATCTCGGGTCACTACAAACTCTGCCTCCTGGGTTCATGCCATTCTCCTGACTCAACCTCCCAAGTAGCTGGGACTACACACACCCGCTACCACACCTGGCTAATTTTTGTTGTACTTTTCAGTAGAGACGGGGTTTCACCAAGTTAGCCAGGATGATCTCGTTCTCCTGACCTCGTGATCCACCTGCCTTGGCCTCCCAAAGTGCTGGGATTACAGGCGTGAGCCATTGTGCCTGGCTAACTTTTACTAAGTTTTTAACATATTCTTTTAATGTCTCATTCCTAAATAATCATCAGGCACTTGAGGAAAACCTCTAACATAAAGGACCAAAGTGAAAACAAACAAACAAACAAATGAAGCAAAAAAACTAGAATAAATAAAATCAGGAAATAGAATGCTAAGAATAGGCAACCAATTTTCATAGAGATAGAAGGTATATGTATGAAACATGAACAAGAAACTTAAAAAAAAAAAAGACTAAAAAAGCACACAGAACAAGAAAGACGTCTTAGAAACTAAAAATTACAGTTAGAACAAAAACTTCAATAGTAATGTTGGCAAGTAAAGTTGACAAAGCCTTACAGAAAACAGACCAAAAATGCCAAGGTGGGCAAGAGGAAAAAAACTAAGAAAATTAAAGGACCAATCCAAAAGGTTCCACACACAACTAATCAAAAATCTAGAAAGAAAAAAGGCTGGGCGTGGTGACTCATGCCTGTAATCCCAGCACATTGTGAGGCCAATGCGGGTAGATCATTTAAGGTCAGGGGTACAAGACCAGCCTGGCTAACATGGTGAAACCCCATCTCCACTAAAAAAACAAAAACTAACCAGGCATAGTGGCATGCCTATAATCCCAGCTGCTTGGGAGGCTGAGGCAAAAGAATTGCTTGAACCCGGGAGGCAGAGGTTGCAGTGAGCTCCAGCCTGTGCAACAGAGTGAGACTCCATCTTAAAAAAAAAAAAATATATATATATATACACACACACACACACACATATTTGATAATTTCACCAAATAATAGAAATAATAAGAAATTTCCCAAGAAATTCCAGATTTGAAAAGTCCATTGAGTACAGAGCACAATAGAAAAATAAAATATATAAAAAAAGAAGATCTTAAAAGCTTCCAGAGAGGCAGCAACAGGTCACATACAAAAGTTCAGGAATAAGAATGGCATGGCCTTTAAGAGCAACAGTGGAAACTAGAAGACAAGGGAGCAATGCCTCTTTTATAAAAGTCTAAAGGAAAACAATTTTTAGCCAGAGTTCTATAACCAGCCAAACTGTCGCTCAATTGTGAAGGGAGACTACAGACACTTCTAAATAGTATAAGGTTAAAAAAATTACCTCCCATGCCCGCTGTCTCCGGAAGCTATTAGACTATGTGATCTACCAAAATTACAGAATAAGCCAAAAAAAGAAGCAGCAAAGGATCCAGCCCAGGTAAGAGGCAAAGAGCATTTCCAGGATGACAACTGTACAGTAGCATCCCAGATTGGAACAGAAGGACAGAGGACTCCTGAAGGAAGGCTCCAGCAGGGAAATGGAGCTAAAAGATTCCAGTCTGCTAGATTTGACTGTGGAAATTGTATGGCAGGGTTACTACAGGGCTTAGGAAGAATTAGAGACAAGTACAAAAAACATTAGCTCTTGGAACGGTGGCTAACGCCTGTAATCTCAACACTTTGGGAGGCCGAGGCGGGTGGATCACCTGAGATCAGGAGTTCAAGACCAGCCTGGCCAATATGGTGAAACCCTGTATCTACTAAAAATACAAAAATTAGCTGGGCTTGGTGGCACATGCCTGTAATCCCAGCTACTCAGGAGGCTGAGGCAGGAGAATCATTCGAACCCAGGAGGCGGAAGTTGCAGTGAGCTGAGATCACTCCATTGCCCAGGCAAAAAGAGCAAAACTCCATCTCAAACAAATATAAAAACAAAAATAACATTAGCACTTAATAATGAACATAGTGGACAAAGGAGCACCCTAGTTACTATATGAAGTGGGGAGGTTGGAATATTTACAGCCTGAGTGATAAGTCCCTGTCCTTAAGTAATATATAACATAATTGCAGAGCTAATCCATAGATAGGATATGGACTGGTATTTTTCAGATTATTTGACCAAGACCCACAGCATGAAATACATTTTACATTATAAGCCAGAAGCATTTTACATGGTGAGCCAGAAGTGCAACAAAAGTGCCATGAAACAATATTATCTCTTTTTTATATACAATACATTTTGATATTTTCAAGTTTCTTTTATTCCAGGTTTTTAAATGCTACTAACAACCCACTAAATTGACTTCATGAGTCACTAATGGGTTGCAACCCACAGTTTTAAAAACACTGCAAAAAAATATGGTCTCTTTTATTAAAAAGAAAAAATAAAACACTTCTGGAGTAGAGAATTGGTGGAGGCAGGGAGGATGGCAAGAAAATTACAGACTTGATAGAATTACAGACTGATAGGCAGTGAACGGGAAAAAGGCTATCACAGGTGAAGGGAAGGTAAGTAAAGGCTCAAAAGCAGGAAAACAAAGTGTGTGCTAAAGGCATAGCAGAGAAAATGGTAAGTCTGAATGAAGGAGAGGAGTGAAAAATGGACACAGAAAGGCAGGATTGGAGACTAACCATGAAAGGTCATAGACTTGACCACTATGCTGGGTCTGATCTTACTCCAACAGCAATGGAGATACAAAAAATCTGGGGCAGTGGTATGCCAGCAAACTACAGTGATATCTATATCATCTCATAAAGACTGACTTATTAATTTTATATGCATAAAAATTACAAAAATTTAAATATAGAGCCAGGCATGGTGGCTCATGCCCATAATTCCAGTGCTTTGGGAGGCTGAGGTGGGAGGATCACTTGGAGCCAAGAATTCAAGATCAGGCTGGGCAACATAGTGAGACCTCATCTTTACAAAAAATATCAAAATCAGCCAGATATGGTGGCATACATCTGTAGTCCCAGCTATTCGGGAAGCTGAGGTGGGAGGATCCCTTGGGGCCAGGAGTTTGAGGCACAGTGAGCCATGATCATGCCACTGCACTCCAGCCTGGGCAACAGAGTGAGACCCTGTCTCTAAAAAACAAATAAACAAACAAAAATTAATGGAGAAATATATAACATGTGACTAGAAATGAAGATAAGTGTTCAGTGAACCAACTGAAGTTCATTTTATTCATTTTGATTTTTTTTCTCCTAAACCTTCATGAAAATAAAAATGATTTGAACAGTTTAGGCCCTGAGGAAAAGAGCAAGCAAGTCTCTCATAAGAAAAAGAGATATCCTTTCTTTCATTTCATGATCTATTACAGTAATACAGATAGCTCTTTGTACCTAAAATTCAGCCTTAAGAAACTTTGCCCACTTTTTTAAGCATCTGGGGCTCTTTTCCTACTAGGCTTTTGTACTTGATGTTCCTTTGACTTGTAATGTACTTCCCAAGGACTGACATCAAACTAGATGTCATTGAGTTTGAGAAACCTGATCCCAAAGCTAAATCAGATGCCCTTGCTAAGAGGCCCTGCGGCACTGCCCCCATCCTAGCACCTTTTACCTCAGATTATAATTGTTTATTTACCTGTACAATTAGACCATTACTTCCTTGAGGACAGATCTATGTTGATCTTGATTATTACCAAAAGCCCATCTACTGGTACTGTGCCTAACCCATGGGGGACGCTCAATAAATATTTGGTGAATACAAAGTTTTTGTTTAGTGCACCAACATATAGTTTTATTTTTTTCTTATTGTTTTGAATTTTTAATAGAGACTGGGTCTCACTATGTTGCCCAGGCTGGTCTCAAACTCCTAGGCTCAAGCAATCTGCCTGCTTTGGTCTCCCAAAGTGCTGGGACTACAGGTATGGGCCACCACGCCTAGCCCCACCAACATATAATTTTTTTTTTTTTTTTTTTTTGAGATGGAGTCTCGCTCTGTCACCCAGGCTGGAGTGTGGCGGTGTGATCTCAGCTCACTGCAACCTCCGTCTCCTAGGTTCAAGCAATTCTCATGTTTCAGCCTCCTGAGTAGCTGGGATTATAGGTGCCCACCACCACATGCGGCTTTTTGTATTTTTGGTAGAGACAGGGTTTCACTATGTTGGTCAAGCTGGTCTCAAACTCCTGACCTCAAATGATCTACCCACCTAGGTCTCCCAAAGTGTTGCAATTACAGGCGTGAGCCACCGTGCCTGGCCCCAACATATAATTTTAAAGTCTATACTCTGAGACTAAAGCTTTGACTTGAAAACTCAAAATCTGCTCCAAGCAAGGGCAACAAATTTGTACTCCCTGCCTACTCTGCCTGTTAAGTAAACTGATCAAACTGTCTAGACTTACTCTGTAGAAAGTCTAACCAAAATTAATTTAAATAAGTAAGGCAAGGTGAGGAGTTTGGACTTGAACTAATAAAGAGCTATTGTGGGTTAAGAAAGGTAGGCATGCAATTAAAACAGGGCTTTAAGAAGATTAGTCTCTTCTGGTATGCAGGATGGAATGGGTGAAATTTTTTCCTCCATTTTTCTTCAGCCTACTTTTTTTTTTTTTTTTTTTTTTGAGATGGAGTCTCACTCTATCGCCTAGGCTGGAGTGCAGTGGTGCAATCTCAGCTCACCGCAACCTCCACCTCCCAGGTTCAAGTGATTCTTTCGTCTCATCCTCCCAAGTAGCTGGGACTACAGGTGTGCGCCACCACACCTGGCTAATTTTTGTATTTTCAGTAGAGACAGGGTTTCGCCATGTTGGCCAGGTTGGTCTTGAACTCCTGACTTCAGGTGATCCACCCACCTCGGCCTCCAAAAGTGCTGGGATTACAGGCGTAAGCCACTGTGCCTGGCCTCAGCCTACTTTTCAAGGTGTGAGCAGATGACCATACTAACATGAGCAATCAAGCACAAAGGCTGAGTTTGCATGAACATAGCTTAGTATTCATTAGCTCAACAAATATTTTTGAGGTGTTACTATGTTCCATGAACTGCACTATATTATAATAAAAAATCATAAACTATAACCTGACCTATAATGAAATGGATAAAAATTGCTGAGAGCCAAGCTACATTAATGTGTCTGGTATAGTAAGGGAAGCCAATGATGGTTAAGTACAAATGAGAAAGAAACCATATAAAATGACTGAACTTAACATTATTTTCATAGAACCAAATCATCTTTTTCTTATTCTTTTCTAAATTTGTTAATGTTTCTGTATCAATAAGTAATTTTAATGACAACTATGACTCCCACCTCTAGAGATGAGCTGAAGCCTGCTGAACGTGTCTTAGGGAGTTGCAGACTTCCTTATGGACTACAGGAGTATAGAGAATGACATCTGAAAGAGATAATTCTGGTACAAAAATGTGTGCTATTGTTTTTATGCAGTTTGTCCCTGCCAAAATTTATGTGGAAATTTAACTATCAGTGTAACTGATATGGTTTGGCCATGTCCCCACCCAAATCTCACCTGGAACTGTAGTTCCCATAATCCTCACATGTTGTGGGAGGGACCCAGTGGTAGGTAATTGAATCATGGGGGCAGTTTCCCACATGCTGTTCTCATGATACTAAGTAAGTAGATAAGTTCTCACGAGATCTGATGGTTTTATAAGGGGCTTCCCCCTTCGCTCAGTTCTCATTCTTCTCTCCCCTGATGCCATGTGAAGAAGGACATGTTTGCTTCCCCTTTCGCCATGATCGTAAGGTTCCTGAGGCCTCCCAGCCATGCTGAACTGTGAGTTAATTAAACCTCTTTCCTTTATAAATCACCCAGTGTCAGCTGGGTATGGTGGCTCACGCCTGTAATCCCAGCACTTTGGGAGGCTGAGGCAGGCAGATTACCTGAGGTCAGAAGTTTAAGACCAGTCTGGCCAACATGGTGAAACCCCATCTCCTAAAAATACAAAAAATTAGCTGGGCCTTGTGGCGGGCGCCTGTAATCCCAGCTACTTGGGAGGCTGAGGCAGGAGAATTGCTTGAACCCGGGAGGCAGAGGTTGCAGTGAGCCGAGATCGTGCCATTGCACTCCAGCCTGGGCAATAAGAGTGAAACTCTGTCTCAATAAATAAATAAATAAATAATAAAATAAATAAATAAATTTGTGTGGTATTGAGTGGGTTCTTGCTCTCACAAGACTGGATTAGTTCTCTCGGGAATGGATTACTTCCCACAAGAGCAGGTTGTTATAAAGTAAGGACACCCTTAATATTTGGCTCCTCTTCACGTGTCTGCTTCCCCTTTGACCTTCCACCATGTTATAATGCAGCAAGAAAACCCTTGTCAGAATCCAGTGCCATGTCCTTGAACAACGGGCCAAACCAAATAAAGAGGTTTCTCTTCTTTATAAATTACCCAGCCTCAAGCATTCTGTTACAGCAACACAAAATGAACTACAGCAATCTCTTAAGATGTATCCAGAGGTGACAGTGGAAGCGCAGGGGAAAGGCAAGTGTTTCAATTTTGGGAGGCAGAGTATGAAGGGTAAAAATGGTTACAGGAAAGATGTCCTAAAGAAAGTGGCTCTAGGCCAGGCACGGTGGTTCACACCTGTAATCCCAGCACTTTGGGAGGCCAAGGCAGGCAGATCACAAGGTCAGGAGATCGAGACCATCCTGGCTAACATGATGAAACCCCGTCACTACTAAAACTACAAAAAAATTAGCCGGGTATAGTGGCGGGTGCCTGTAGTCCCGGCTACTCGGGAGGCTGAGGCAGGAGAAGGGAGTGAACCTGGAAGGCGGAGCTTGCAGTGAGCTGAGATTGCACCACTGCACTCCAGCCTGGGTGACAGAGCAAGACTCTGTCTCAAAAAAAAAAAAAAAGAAAAGAAAAAAGAAAGTGTTCTGCCTAGTGAACAACAGAAGGACAGTATTCCAAGCACAAGTGGGGTTCGTTAGCATAGTCTATGCTGAAGTAACTACCATTGTTGGAGCTGACAGCATAAGCCTGGGAATGCCAGTAGGTAAGCAGAAGTCAGAGGGTCACAATGTGGCTAACGAGCCGTGCTAAGGACCTTGGACTTGATCTTGCAGGAAATGAAGATGGTATTTATGCATAGGAATGACAACAGTCACATCTGCACTTTAGAGCACTTTGAAAGCAATATGGAGAATGGGGGGGTGTCAAGATTAAGTATAGAGATATCATTTAAGAGGGGGCCACTGAAAGAAGCAGAAAATCACGAGGGTTTCAAAATACTATGGTAGAAATGGTACAGATGGGATAGACTTGAGAAATATTTACCACGTAAAATCAGGAGAGCTTTGTAAATGATGAAATACAAGCAGTAAAGGAGACCAAGAAGTCGAGAATACCTCTCAGGTTTCTGGGTGGGTGATGAGAACATAAATTGAATACGGACCTTAAAAGGAAAATGAAATTGGTGAAAATGTGGGGGTGAGGCATCAGGAGAATAGTAAAGACTATATATTTTTATAAATGTTGAATTTGAACTACCTGTGGGGTAGAACTATATTAAGCTAGTTATCTAGTATTAGGCAATTAGACATACCACTCTGAAGGATAAAAGAAAAAGGTCCAGGGCTAGGTGCGGTGGCTCACGCCTGTAATTCCAGCACTTTGGGAGGCCAAGGTGGGCAGATGGCCTGAGGTCAGGAGTTCAAGACCAGCTTGGGCAACATGATGAAACTTCATCTCTACTAAAATACAAAAAATTAGCTGGGCGTGGCGGCATGTACCTGTAGTCCCACCTACTCTGGAGGCTGAGGCAAGGGAATTGCTTAACCTGGGAGCTGGAGGATGCAGTGAGCTGAGATTGCGCCACTGCACTCCAGTCTGGGAAACACAGTGAGACTCTGTCTCCAAAAAAAAAAAAAAAAAAAGATAAAGGGGTCTGAGTCCAGGTAGGAGCCATGCATCTGCTAAGCCATACAAGATGCATATAATACAGCCTGAAGAGTAGCTTTAATTGCCCAAAGAGAGCTAGTGTAGCCCAAAGAAAGGGCAATAGGCTAAAGTCAGATACCTGAAGTTCAACGTCACGGGGAATGGGTTTATCACCTAATATCAGGAGTCATCTTTAAAGAATTTTCCTTTGCTATTATCCAGAACTCTTCCTTATTGCTTCTCAGGATTTTTTTTTTTTTCCAGCAATGAGGTCTCACCATGTTGCCCAAGCTGGTCTTGAATGCCTGAGCTTAGGCAATCCTCCTGCCTCAGCCTCCCAATGTGCTGGGATTATAGGCATAAACCATCGTACCTGGCCGGCTTCTTAGGATTTAGTAAAGAAAAAGTTGTGTTATGTATCTTCCTTTGAAGTAATTAACAGAGAAACAAAGTCAAGGCAATAAAATTATATCTATTAAGAATATTGGGCCAGGTGTGGTGGCTCACGCCTGTTAAAAAAAAAAAAAGAATATTATTGGCTGGGCACAGTGGCTCTTGCCTGTAATCCCAATACTTTGGGAGGCCAAAACAAGAGGAGCCCTTGAGCCCAGGGGTTCAAGATCAGCCTGGGGAGCATAGCAAGGCCTCTTTTCAACTAAGTATTTAAAAAAAATTTTTTTTTTAAGTAGCTGGGTGGGCCAGGCACAGTGGCTCATGCCTGTAATCCCAGCACTCTGGGAGGCCAAGATGGGCGGATCACCTGAGGTCGGGAGTTCAAGACCAGCCTGACCAACATGGAGAAACCCTGTCTCTACTAAAAATACAAAATTAGCTGGGCATAGTGGCACATGCCTATAATCCCAGTCACTTGGTAGGCTGAAGCAGGAGAATCGCTTGAACCCTGGAGGCAGAGGTTGTGGTGAGCCGAGATTGCGCCATTGCGCTCCATCCTGGGCAACAAGAGTGAAACTCCATCTCAAAAAAAAAAAGCTGGGCATGGTGGCATGTGCCTGTAGTTCCAGCTACTGGGGAGGCTAACGAAGAAGGATTGCTTGAGCCCAGGAGTTCAAGGCTGCAGTGGGCTATGATGGCAACACTGTACTCCAGCCTGGGCAGCAGAGCAAGACCTTGTCTCAAAAAATATATACATATTATTAATTACTGATATTTTTTGAGCACCTACTTTGTTATAAAAATAAAACAGTATTTGCATATAACCTATGCACATCCTCCTGTATACTTTAAATCATATCTAGATTACTTAAAATACCTAATACAATGTATATGTTATGTAAGTAACTGCTGTACTGCATTTGTTTGTATTGTTTTTGTTATATTAATTTTTTAAATATTTTTAATCTGCATATGCAGAATCCTCAGATATGGAAGGCCAACTGTATTCCAAGCTTAATAATAAGCCTATGAGGTATGTCACATTACTATGCCTATTCTATAGGTGAAGAAACTCATGAGAGATGAACCACCATTCAAACTGTAATCTGGGTAAGTCCACAGCCCCCATTCTTAACTACTGTTAAACATAATCCCCCACAGCAGCTAAAAATAGATAATGAGTCACTGAAGCCAACTTGCTACTTCTACACATAACAATTCCTGCATCAGTGACGTTCATTCCATTTGTGACCATCTTATAACATGTAAATTTTAAAGACTGTTCTGGGCCGGGTGCGGTGGCTCATGCCTGTAATCCCAGCACTTTGGGAGGCCGAGGCAGGTGGATCACAAGGTCAGGAGATCGAGACCATCCTGGCTAACACGGTGAAACCCCGTCTCTACTAAAAATACAAAAAAAAAATTAGCCGGGCATGGTGGCGGGCACCTGTAGGCCCAGCTACTCAGGAGGCTGAGGCAGGAGAATGGCATGAACCTGGGAAGCGGAGCTTGCAGTGAGCCAAGATCGTGCCACTGCACTCCAGCCTGGGCGACAGAACGAGACTCTGTCTCAAAAAACATAAATAAATAAAAATAAAGACTGTTCTGCCTTTACGTATTATTACACCAACATTTGGATAGATCTATTGAATGCCACTGTTCAAAGATTCATCCTTCTTTAATCATAGAAAGAAACATCTAAATTGAAACCTGAGAAGTAAAATTTAATGATATTTTGGATGTAATTCTGAAGGGTTAAGTAAAGAAAAAAAAAAGAAAATAAGAAAATATAATTTAATGACATTTGAAAAAAATGGCTTTTTAATGTCAAAATGTCAAGTCTGTAGCTAACTACCTTAGGTGAAATGGGAAAGTGCTTCTTGTTTTTTCAACTATAAAAATAATTCTGAAAGTCTATTTAATACTATTAAAAAAGGGCTAGATTTGATAGGTCCTAGAAAGGCTTAGGGGCAAATGCTACATAGGGTAGTACAGAATAAGGCTCAGCACAATCACTTACCCAGAAACCTTCTCCAGGGGACCCAAGCTTTATAATGTAACCATTAAAAGTGCATGATGAGAGACTTCCGCTATATACAACATCCTTTTCATTAAGGATTTGGGAAATCTGTCATTTTAAGAGAGCTATATGCCTGATAGATTCTTCTAGTTCTGTACAAACTTACACAATCAACAATAATGATTCATAACCACAATTCACTACCTAATTTTGTGTTTTGCAACTTGTTTTCCACTTTTCCTTCCTTTTAAAACTGAACTATATGTATCAACAGTCTACCCTACTGGCCACTTATCCTCAGGATACATTCCAAGATCACCAGTGGATGCCTGAAACCACAGATAGTACCAAACCCTACATAGACTATGTTTTTTCCTATATACATACCTATGATAAAGTTTAATTTATAAATCTGGCACAGTAAAAGATTAACAATAACTGATAATAGAACAATTATAACATCATACAGTAATAAAAGTTACGTGAATGTGGTCTCTCTCAAAACATCTTATTGTACTGTACGCACCTACTTTTTTTTTTTTTTTTTTTTTGAGACAGAGTCTTGGTCTGCTGCCCAGGCTGGAATACAATGACACAATCTCGGCTCAGTGCAACATCTACCTTCTGGGTTCAAGCGATTCTCCTGCCTCAGCCTCCTGAGTAGCTGGGATTACAGGAGTGCGCCACCAAGCCCAGCTAATTTTTGTATTTTTAGTAAAGACAGGGTTTCACCATGTTGGCCAGGATGGTCTTGAACTCCTGATCTCAAGTGATCTGCCCGCCTTGGCCTCTCAAAGTGCTGGGATTACAGGCATGAGCCACTGTGCCTGGCCCTGCACCTACTTTTGACAACAGTTGACCTCCAGTAACTGAACTGCAGAAAGCAACACCATGGATAAGGGAGAGTACTGTATATAGAATTATGATAAATGAACTTTAATAGCAAGAATTTAAAATGTTTTTCATCCTGGCTAACCCGGTGAAACCCTGTCTCTACTAAAAAATACAAAAAACTAGCCGGGCGAGGTGGCGGGCGCCTGTAGTCCCAGCTACTCGGGAGGCTGAGGCAGGAGAATGGCGTGAACCCGGGAGGCGGAGCTTGCAGTGAGCTGAGATCCGGCCACTGCACTCCAGCCTGGGCGGCAGAGCGAGACTCTGTCTCAAAAATAAAAAAAAAAATAAAATAAAAAAAAAAATAAAATGTTTTTAGAAAACCCACAGTACCTTTGGATGGTTTGCCTCCTACTTTTCCCAGGAAACCTCAAATGAATGTGTAAAGAGTTGGAAAGAAAATTTTAATAGAAGTAGAAAGAAAATTTATTTTGGTTTTCACAATTTTAACCATTTTAAAATAAGGTATACCACAGAAATAAAATTTCACGTAGCATTATTGGAGGCCAACCACTGGCTGCCTTTAAAAACAAAGATGACCAATCATGCTGATCCATCTCTAACAACCACACCATACATCATTTCAAAATGGTAAAAAGAAAAAGAAAGAAAGAAAAAGAAAAAAAAGCATTTAAAAAAATTTATGTTACTATCAATTTTTACTAGCAATCACACAGATCCAGAAAAAAATACAACAAAAAGCAGTGATAGTTTATCCAACAGCTTTGCATGATCTGAGCCACATTTCCAAACTGCTTTTCACTGTGATTCCTGCAACAAATTCCATCAGTACATTTTAGAACTTTTGCAAATTAAATTAGATGTACTTGTTCACCTCAATTCATCCCTGGTGAATGGCTGTGTGGAACTCTAAATTTAAGTACAACTGCATTACTGTTCTCTGGTTCATGTAGAATAATTCTTGGATTCATAGCAATGCCAAGCTAAATGACACTGCAAAGAAACCCTTTGTTTTCAAATAAATCAGTGCTTGGATTTAGATAATGCTATAAAGAATCTTATTCATGCAGTGTACCCTAGTTAAAATTTAAAAAGTTGGGAACAAAAACTTCCACCTCTATTAAAATAATAATCTTTAAAGTCTTTTTTTCTACATGAGTTTAATAGAACCATAGAATTTTAGAGGTAGAAGGAACTTTGAGTAATTTAAAATCTAAGAAAATAAAATCATTTACTAAGAGTTACTGAAATTAGTGAATCTAATGGTAGAACCCAAGCCTTCTAGATTCCCTACAGCTATTAAATATTATAGAACATGATGAACAGATTAATATCAGCCAACATTTATTTATCAAATGGCTACTTTGTACCCTTCACTATGCCAAGCATTTTTACATCCATCATTTCTTTCCTAAATCATTTCATAGGATTAGAAACGACTTACTAAAACAATCACATTTACTCCTTCGGACATTCAGTGTTGCTAACAGGGGCGACTGCCACATGATCAAAATGAAAAGAGATAATTCTATTACAATAATAACTATACTACTGAAGAAGATGTATTTCAACAACACTTCATTCTCAGAAATTTCCTTCCCAGAGGTAGAAATAGATTTAGAAGGCCTAGGAATGCATTTCTGGGCACCAGCCTCTTTGCCACTACCTGCAAAGATTACTGCAGCTTCCTCCTCCTTCATCCACTTCTATACTTTTTCCCACTATCACTTTCTTGCCCACTTCTTCTATAACTTTTTCCCACTATCACATTCTTGCTTGATTCTTCTGTTTGTCATCCAATCTATAGTTTCTCCTGAATTGCTATCCCCTCCAATAATACCGAAATGATGCAACTTTTCTGGCTATATGTACCATACGCACTTTGTAGAATGTTTCCTCTGCATTCTGACTGATACCCTCTATCAGCCTAGGCTGAATGGCCTTCCAATATGGTCATTATTATACAATAGGATTAATTAAATAAGAGATCACTCTAACTACAAGTGCAGTTTGAAAAATCACTGCAATGTGTATATTTGCTTTTTTAATATCAAAACAATACTTTATTTATTATTATTATTTTTTATTTTTTTGAGATATTATTTTGACTCTGTTGCCCACGCTGGAGTGCAGTGGCATGATCTTGGCTCACTGCAACCTCCACCTCCCAGGTTCAAGCGATTATCCTGCCTCAGCCTCCCGAGTAGCTGGGATTATAGGTGCATGCCACCATGCCCAGCTAATTTTTGTATTTTTAGTAGAGAGGAGGTTTCACCATATTGGCAGGCTGGTCTTGAACTCCTGACCTCAGGTTATCCACCCGCCTTGGCCTCCCAATGTGCTGGGAACACAGGCATGAGCCACCGGCCAACAATTTATTTTTAAAATACAAAGTAATTTTTATATGTGCTACAAGGCAAAGTTAAATTTTTTTTTTTTGGAGACAGAGTCTTGTGCTGTAACCCAGGCTGGAGTGGAGTGGCACAGTCTTGGCTCACTGCAACTTCTGCCTCTTGGGTTCAAGTGATTTTCCTGCTTCAGCCTCCCGAGTAGCTGAGACTGCAGGTACACACCAGCATGCCCAGCTAAGCAAAGTTAAATTATATTGTTTTCACAAACTCATGGTCAGTGGCACTAAAATGTCCAAATATTTTTAGTTGAGGAAAATAATTTACCAGCGTTTGTATGTTGAAACATTTTTAATTGCCTCCACCAAGTAGATCTCACATGGCCTTTCTACCACTGCAAATTTTGACATGTCTATTTCATATAATTTTTATAGGTGCAAATCAAATACTGTTCCAATGAAAAACAAGAAAATTTAACTGCTTTCCATTTCTAATTGTCATGAAGATGCAGTGCATTCTGTCACATTTTTTTTTGAGATGTCGTCTCAGCCACGTTAGCAAGTAAACTTTTAATTCCTAACAAATAAGGTTCTCAAAATATGAATGCTAGTTTGAGATGGTTGGCAATACTGTTTGAAAAAAATATTCCAGCACATTCTACTAGTAAATCCTAATACACAGACACAAAAGAATCACAGACACCACTAAACATAAGCTACATTTAAATGTTAATATCCAAAGGTAAACAGAGAAAATAATTTTCAAATTTAATTTGGTTTGAATAGCCCACTAAAACAACGTATGTTTCCATTTGAGTCTTTTATCTTGGCAATGAATTTTCATATTTATTCTAATATGAAACATTAAAATAGTGCTTTAAAAAGTATTTAGGGGAATAACTAGACAAAAGATCAACAAGGAAAAAGATATGAACAATACTATAAACCAACTAAACCTAATAGACATCTATAGAACATTCCACATAAAGCAGCAGAATACATATTCTTCTAACGTACACATGAAACATTCTCCAAGATAGTCCGTATATTATCCCATAAGAAGTCCTCAGAAGTCCTCATTAAATTAAAAAGTAAAAAAATCATACAAAGTGTGTTCTCTGACAAAAATGTAATTAAATTAGAAAGTGGATAACAAAGGAAATCTGGTAAATTCACAAATATGTGGAAATTAAACAATATTCTTTTAAGTAATCAATGGGTTAATGAGGAAGTCATAAAGAAAATTAAAAAATACTTTTGGTCAGGCACGGTGGCTCATGCCTGTAACGCCAGCACTTTGGGAGGCTGGGGCAGGCAGATCACCTGAGGTCAGGAGTTCGAGACCAGCCTGGCCAACATGGCGAAATCCCATCTCTACCAAAAATACAAAAAGAAAAAAAAAAAATAGCCAAGCTTGGTGGTGGGCACCTGTATTTCCAGCTACTCTGCAGGCTGAAGCAGGAGAATTGCTTGAACACGGGAGGGGGAGGTTGCAGTGAGCTGAGACTGCACCACTGCACTCCAGAGTGAGACTGTCTCAAAACAAACAAACAAACAACAGTGCTGAGACAACTGGACATACACATGCAAAAGAATGAAGTTGGACCCCTACCTCACACCATAAACAAAAATTAACTCAAAACAGATCACAGATCTAAAAGTAAGACCTAGAACTATAAAGCTCTTAGAAGAAAGCATAGGAGTAAATCTCTGTGACCTTGAGTTAATAATTTCTTAGATGATATGGCACCAAAAGCACAAGCAACAAAGAAAAAACCGAGTAGATGGGTTTCATTAAAAATTAAAACTTTTGTGCTCCAAGGAAATCAAGAAAGTGAAAGGAAAACTCATAGAATAGAAGAAAATACTTGTAAATTATATATCTCATAAGGGACATATATTCAAAATATGTAAATAATTCTTATAATTCAACAATAAAAGAACCAAATTTTTTTAAATAAGGACAGAATCTGAGTAGACATTTCTGTAGAGAAGACATACAGTTGGCCAATAAGTACCTGAAAAGATGCTCAACATCAACAGACTTTCAGAAAATTCAAATCAAAACCACAATGAAATATCACTTCACATCCACTTAAATGGCTAAAATAGAAAGAAAGAAAAGTGTTGATGAGGATGTAGAGAAATTTGAAACCTCATACATTATTGGTGAGATTGTAGAATAAGGTAGGGCTTGGTGTGGTGGCTCACACAAAGTGCTGGGTGGCTGGTGTAATCCTAGCACTTTGAGAGGCCAAGGCAGGTGGATCACCTGAGGTCAAGAGTTTGAAGACTGGCCAACATGGTGAAACCCCATCTCCACTAAAAATATAAAAAATTAGCTGGGTGTGCTGGTGCACACCAGTAATCCCAGATACTCAGAAGGCTGAGGCAGAAGAATCACTTGAACCCAGGAGGCAGAGGTTGCAGTGAGCTGAGATCATGCCACTGTACTCCAGCCTGGGCGACAGGCGTGAAACTCTGTCTCAATCAATCAATCAATCAATCAATGTAGGCATTCTAGAAAACAGTCTGGCAACTCCTCAAAAAGTTAAACAAGAGTTACCATATGACCCAGCACTTCTGCTCCTAGGTATACATCTAAGAGAAATTAAAACATATATGTTCATACAAAAACTTAGTCAAAAATATTCATAGCAGTATTATATGTAATAGCCAAAAGGTGAAAACAACCCAAACATCAACCAATAGATGAATGAAGAAGCAAAATATGGTATATTCATACAACAGATTTTTTTTTCTTTTTTTTTTTTTTGAGATGGAGTCTTGCTCTGTCACCTAGCCTGGAGTGCAGTGGCACGATCTCAGCTCACTGCAAGCTCCGCCTCCTCGGTTCATGCCATTCTCCTGTCTCAGCCTCCCGAGTAGCTGGGACTACAGGTGCCCGCCACCACGCCCAGCTAACTTTTTGTATTTTTAGTAGAGAAAGGGTTTCACCATCGTAGCCAGGATGGTCTCCATCTCCTGACCTTGTGATCTACCCGCCTCAGCCTCCCAAAATGCTGGGATTACAGGCATGAGCCACCGCGCCCAGCCCCAAATTTTTCTTTTTTAACAGGTAGGGTCTCACTCTGTTGCCCAGGCTGGAGTGCAGTGGTGTGATCATAGTTCACTGGGTGAACTCCTAGACTCAAGCATTCCTCCCACTTCAGCCTCCTGAGTAGCTAGGACTATAGGTACACACCACCACACTCCGCTATTTATTTATTTATTGTTGCTGTTCTTGTTGTTGAGGTGGGGTCTCACTCTATTGCCCAGGCTTGTCTTGAACCCCTAGCCTCAAGCAATCCTCCCACCTTGGCATCCCAACAACAGGATTTTTTTCACCAATAAAAAGAAATGGTGGAGAGCGGTGGCTCACACCTGTAATCCCAGCACTTTTGGAGGCCAAGGTGGGTGGATCATCTGAGGTCAGGAGTTCAAGACCAGCCTGGCCAACATGGTGAAACCCTGTCTCTACTAAAAATACAAAAATTAGCTGGGTGTGGTGGTGGGTACCTGTAATCCCAGCTACTCGGGAGGCTGAGGCAGGAGAAATACTTGAACCTGGGAGGTGGAGACTGTAGTGAGCTGAGATTTCACCATTGCACTCCAGCCTGGGTGACAACAGTGAAACTCCATCTCGAAAAAAAAAAAAAAAAGAAATGAAGTACCACATGCTACAACATGGATGAGCATTGAAAACATTATACTAAGTGAAAGAAGTCACTCACAAAAGATCATATATTGTATGATCACATTTTTAAAATAAAATGTCCAGACTAGGTAAATCTGCAGAGAAAGAAAGTAATTTGTCATTACTCGGGGCGGGTTGGAAGGAGAGATGGGAGTGACTGACAATGGGCCCAGGGTTTCTTTTGAGGATGATGAAAGTTCTGGAATTAGATAGTGGTGATGGCTGCCTAGCTCTGTGAATAAACCACTGAATTGTGGTTTAAAAAGCAACTTTAATGATATGTGAATTATATCTCAATAAAGCTGTTATTTTTAAGTGTTAAGTGTAAATTACTCTAGTGTATGCTGTGGGTTTATTCTGTCTTCTGCATTTACTATTTGTGACTTTTTACTTCTTTTTAAACTTTTCCAATCATTTGAATTTTCTCAGCGTCTTTCTCACCATCTGTCTTAGTCCATTTGTGCTGCTATAACAGAATACCTGACACTGGGTAATTTATAAAGAATAGAAATTTATGTCTTGCAGTTCTGGAGGCTAGGAAGTCCAAGATCAAGGTTCCAGCACCTGTTGAGAGCCTCTTGCTGTGTCCTTGAATGGAGGAAGGTAGAAAGGGTGAAAAAGGACAAACTGTGTGTCCTCATATGGCAGAAAGCAAGAGAGGGCAAAACCACTCCCACTTTCATGACAGCATTCATCCATTTACGAGGGCAGAGCCCTTGTGATCTAAACACCTCCCAAAAGGCCCCACCTCCCAATGCTGTTGTATTGGGGATTAAGTTTCCAACACATGCATTGTGGGAGACACATCCAGACTATACCACCATCTTTGCCCAGGATCATAATACTTTTTATTAGATAAGAGAATCATAGGATAATGTAGTATATAAGAATTCAGACCTGGCTCATGGTGGCTTATGCCTAGAATCCCAGCACTTTGGGAGGCCAAGGTGGGTGGATCACTTGGGCCCAGGAATTCAAGACCAGCCTGAGCAACACAGCAAAACCCTGTGTCTACAAAAAATACAAAAATTAGCCAGGTGGTGCGCACCTGTAGTCCCAGCTACTCAGGAGGCTTAGGTGGGAGGGTCACTTGAGCCTAGGAGATTGAGGCTGCAATGCGCTGAGATTGAACCACTGCACTCCATCCTGGGCAACAGAGCAAGACCCTGTCTCAAAAAAAAAAAAAAACCCAAAAAAAACAAAAAGGAATTCAGATCCAACATGTTCTATCATCTTTACTTGGTTAATAGGAACTTAGCTAACATGCAACAAAAATCAACAAAGTTATTGCTCTATTTCCACAGATTAATATAAGTGGTACTGGTTATCATTGTTAGGTTTTAGAATATGACAACAGTACTTTTAATCACTGGTAAAGTTCACAGGACATTGGTTACTAATAGCAAGAGTTTGACAGTTCTGCAGTTAACAGCATAAGATATTCAAATTCTATAGGTTCAGGATTTAACACAATCAGCTTTTAAATCATTTTTTTACAGATAGGGTCTTGCTCTGTCATTCAGGCTGGAGTGCAGCAGAGCAATCATGGCTCACTGTAACCTCAAACTCTTGAGCTTAAGCGATCCTCTCGCCTCAGCTTTCCAAATTGTTGGGGCTACAGGCACATGTCACCACACCCAGCTAAACGTAAAATATTTAGTCTTTTTCTATTAGGTACAAAATACATATTTAAAACATTTGAATCAGCTTTCTTCTTGAAATCTGGCACAAGTTTCTAGATTGAAGCATTAATATGATTTCACAATGATAAAGTAAAAATGAAAGCCCATTTTCAAACTAATTTAACCACTGCCTCACCAGCAGATGGTACTAGGGGTTATTTGTTAATCAATTCTGCCTGTTCTTTCAGATGAGGGGCTTTGAGAGGAGTCAGCTTTTACCCTCTTATCAGTAACACAGGGGAACCTCGTGGTAAAGCCAGAGAGACCCGTTCAGGTCAGCTCTGCCCCGTGTCGGCCACAAACAGCAACCTTGGAAACCTCACTATGCCCAAGTGGCTCATCTGCAAAATAAAATGATCTACCCATCCGACAGCGTTATTATGAGTATTTAATAAAATAATGTCTCTAAGGCCGGGCGCGGTGGCTCAAGCCTGTAATCCCAGCACTTTGGGAGGCCGAGGCGGGCGGATCACAAGGTCAGGAGATCGAGACCACAGTGAAACCCCGTCTCTACTAAAAATACAAAAAATTAGCCAGGGGCGGTGGCAGGCGCCTGTAGTCCTAGCTACTCAGGAGGCTGAGGCAGGAGAATGGCGTGAACCGAGGAGGCGGAGCTTGCAGTGAGCCGAGATCGCGCCACTGCACTCCAGCCTGGGCAACAGCGTGAGACTCCGTCTCAAAAAAAAAAAAAAAAAAAATAATGTCTCTAAAGCACCCAGCATATGGTAGGAACTCAATAAATATTAGTGCCTTTTTCTTTCTTCTCTGAGAGGTAAAATACAGGTCATACATGATAAAAACTACAAAAATTCTGATGAAAGAAAATATTTGGTTTAGCATGTACAACTTGAAAAGGGCACAATTATCTAAATACTAAAAGTAAACCAACCTTTACCTTCTAAAAGCACCAAACTCATATAATCTTAAGTAGGTAAAATTATAACCATGATGATAAGACACAAGATATCATGGGAGAAAGATAAACTGATGTTGCAGTAATTGCATTGGTATTATCTAAGAGTTTTTATTAGGAAACAACTGAGTATCCACTTGGCAAAATACTGCAGATAATTTCAATTAAATGATTCTTCCAATAAGCCAGCAATAATTTAAGGTTTGGCTGTATTTGCAGTATGAGAATTTCCTAATGGAAGGCTTCATAATGAATCTTAGTCACAGCATTTGAGAGGGCTGAAGGAGAACAAAGCCATGGCAAGGCGCCTGCAAATTACTACTGGTCCTTTGAGACTAGACTACACATGCATTCTTAAAAAAAAAAAAAAAAAAAATTTAAAACACAACTTACTAATGACTTTATATGGGAAAAGAACACTAGATATATATAGATCTATTTTTTAAAAGTCAGGAAACTCTGGGACATGATTTTAAACATTATTTTAACAATGCATTACATATTCACAGGGTTAAAAAAAGAAAACATAGTGAGAAGTCGGCTTCCCACCCATCCCTATCCACCCAATTCTTATCCCCCACTCCATAGAGATAAACACTGATTTTTTTTTTTTTTTTTTTTTTTTTTTGAGACAGTCTTACTCTGTCACCCAGGCTAGGGTGCAGTGGCACGATCTCGGCTTACTGCAACCTCCATCTCCTGGGATCAAGCAATTTTCCCTGCCTCAGCCTCCCAAATAGTTGGGATTACACGCATCCACCAGCGTGCCCAGTTAATTTTTTTGTTTTGTTTTGTTTTTGAGACAGAGTCTCGCTCTGTCGCCCAGGCTGGAGTGCAGTAGCTTGATCTCGGCTCACTGCAAGCTCCTGCCTCCTGGGTTCATACCATTCTCCTGCCTCAGCCTCCTGAGTAGCTGGGACTACAGATGCCCACCACCACACCCGGCTAATTTTTGTATTTTTAGTAGAGACAGGGTTTCACCATGTTAGCCAGGATGGTCTCGATCTCCTGACCTTGTGATCTGCCCGCCTTGGCCTCCCATAGTATTAGGATTACAGGCGTGAGCCACCGCACCCAGCTAATTTTTGTATTTTTAGTAGAGACGGGGTTTTGTCATATTGGCCAGGCTGGACTTGAACTTCTGACTTCAGGTGATCCACCTGCCTTGGCCTCCCAGGCGTGAGCCACCATGCCAAACCAACAATGCCAATTTCTTATGTGTCCTTCCAGAGTCCCTTTACATGTAGTCAAGCAAAACATAACATATTCTTATTTTTTCCTGGTCTTTCCACACAAAAGGTAGCATTTTATACACAACATTCTGCATCTCATAGGCAAATTTTTAATCCTAACATGTCCAGTGAAAGCAATAAATAATTTCAATGGGACAAAGACTTTACACTTCAGTGGACTTCATTTTATTTTATTTTTTATTAGTTGTTATTTATTTTCTTGAGACGGAGTATTGCTCTGTCACCCAGAGCAATGGCGTGACAGATCTGTCACCCAGAGCAGTGGCAAGATCTCAGCTCACTGCAACCTCCGCCTTCTGAGTTTAAGCAATTCTCCTGCCTTAGCCTCCCAAGCAGCTGTCGACCACTACAGGTGTCGACCACCACGCCCAGCTAATTTTTGTATTTTTAGTAGAGACGAGGTTTTACCATATTGGCTAGGTTGGTCTCAAACTCCTGACCTTGTGATCAGCCTCCCAAAGTGCTGGGATTACAGGCGTAAGCCACCATGCCCAGCCTTAGTGGACTTTTAAAAGGAGAAATAGGCTGGGTATGGCGGCTCACGCCTGTAATCTCAGTGTTTTGGGAAGCTGAGGCAGGAGGATAGCTTGAGGCCAAGAGTATGACACTAACCTGGGCAACAGGACCCTCACTAGACCCTGTCTCTACAAAAAATATTTAAAAATAGCTGGGCATGGTGGTATGAGCCGGTAGTCCTAATAAAAAAATTAAAAGGAAGACTAGAAATAAATGATGTTAATGTTAGCAAAAGTCAGAAACAATAGAAATATAAAGGGGAGACGAAGTTCAAAGGGAAAAGGGGGTGCAGTCTAAGAAATCTTAAAAACTTTTCTCTGCTAAAACATTGGAATATCTTGTCTTTCATCAGGAAAAAATCTCCTTACAGACACACAAAAAATTAAACCAAATATTGGTGAGAAGAGAGAGTGGGATAAAAAGAGATCAATTAGAAATGAGAAAAAGGTACTTGTGTCAGAATGGACTAAATTGTCAACTGTGTACAACTACATACATGTAGAATTACAAAACATAAGAGCTATTTTTAACAAATTATAACAGTTGGGCCAAGTGGTTCTTGCCTATAATCCCAGCACATTGGGTGGCTAAGGATGTGGGATCGCTTCAGCCCAGGAGTTTGAGAGCAGCCTGGGCAACACGGTGAGACCCCATCTCTACAAAAAATAAACAAAATTAGCTGGGTGTGGTGGTGCGTGCCTGTATTCCCAGCTACTTGGGAGGCTGTGGTGGGAGGATGGCTTGAGCCTGGGAGGTTAAGGTTGCAGTGTGCTAAGACTGCACCACTGCACTCCTGCTTACGTGACTGAGGAAGACCCTTTTTCTTTTCTTTTTTTTTTTTCTGTTTGAGACAGAGTTTTGCTCTTGTTGCCCAGGCTGGAGTGCAATGGCGTGATCTTGGCTCACCACAACCTCTGGCTCCTGGGTTCAAGCGATTCTCCTGCCTCCCGAGTAGCTGTGATTACAGGCATGCACCACCAATGCCTGGCTAAATTTTTTTTGTATTTTTAGTAGAGACAGGGTTTCACTATGTTGATCAGGCTGGTCTCGAACTCCTGACCTCAGGTGATCCACCTTGGCTTCCCAAAGTGCTGGGATTACAGGCGTGAGCCACCGCCCCCGGCCGACCCTTTTACAAAATAAATAAATAAATAAAAATAACAAAATCTTACTTCTGAATGTTTATTAACAATGGTACCTGATACAGTTTGGATATTTGTTTCTGCCCAAATCGCACGTTGAACTGTAATCTCCAATGGTGGAGATGAAGTCTGGTGAAAGGTGTTTGGATCATGCAGCAGATCCCTCATGGCTTGGTGCTGTCTTCACCATAACGAGTCATTTAAAAGTGTGTGGTTGGCCGGGCGCGGTGGCTCAAGCCTGTAATCCCAGCACTTTGGGAGGCCGAGGCGGGTGGATCACGAGGTCAGGAGATCGAGACCATCCTGGCTAACATGGTGAAACCCCGTCTCTACTAAAAATACAAAAAAAACTAGCCGGGCGTGGTGGCGGGCGCCTGTAGTCCCAGCTACTCGGAGGCTGAGGCAGGAGAATGGCGTGAACCTGGGAGGCGGAGCTTGCAGTGAGCCGAGATCGCGCCACTGCACTCCAGCCTGGGTGACACAGCGCGAGACTCCGTCTCAAAAAAAAAAAAAAAAAAAAAAAAAGTGTGTGGCACCTTCACCTTCCCACTCTTGTTCTTGCTCCTGTTCTCGCCACATGATGTCCCTACTCCCCCTTCATGTTCTGCAATGGTTGTAAGCTTCCTGGGGCCTCCCCAGAAGCAGATGCTTCCTGTACAGCCTGCAGAACCAGAAGCCAATTAAACCTCTTTTCTTATAAATTACTCAGTCTCAGCTATTTTTTTACAGCAATACAAGAACGACCTAATACAGTAACAGTTTAAACAAGTAAATAATATAGCACTCTCATGTCTAAGCCATCATCAATGTTAGCACCATGTGGTTGGGAGGCTGAATAAAAACATCTTTTCAGAGGCCAGGCGCGGTGGCTCACACCTGTAATCGCAGCACTTTGGGAGGCCAAGGCGGGCGGATCATGAGGTCATGAGATCAAGACCATCCTGGCTAACACGGTAAAACCCTGTCTCTAGTAAAAACACAAAAGTCAGCCAGGCGTGGTGGTACATGCCTGTAGTCCCAGCTACCTGGGAGGCTAAGACAGGAGAATCACTTGAACTCAGGAGGTGGAGGTTCCAGTGAGCCGAGATCGTGCCACTGCACTCCAGCCTGGGTGACAGAGTGAGACCTCAGGAAAACAAAAAACAAAAACAAACCAAAAACATCTTTACAAAATCTTTTCTATTATTTTATTTATTTATTTTTTTGAGACGGAGTCTCGCTCTGTCGCCCAGGCTGGAGTGTAGTGGCCAGATCTCAGCTCACTGCAAGCTCCACCTCCCGGGTTCGGGCCATTCTCCTGTCTCAGCCTCCTGAGTAGCTGGGACTACAGGCGCCCGCCACCTCGCCCGGCTAGTTTTTTGTATTTTTTAGTAGAGACGGGGTTTCACCGTGTTAGCCAGGATGGTCTCGATCTCCTGACCTAGTGATCCACCCGTCTCGGCCTCCCAAAGTGCTGGGATTACAAAATCTTTTCCACTGTTGTTTGTGAGAAAATAAGCCTTTACTCTCAGTGCAGCTTAAGTAGCTATTGTCTCGGTGTGGAGCTTCCTATACCATCTGGCCCACGCACCTTTATAGGCAAGCTGAAGTTGGTATGCAGTCAGTTTCCAGGGCCTGATCCTCTATCTCCAACTCTTGTTAAGAGTCTCCAGCAGGGACCTAGAATTCCTGAACCAGTATTGCTTCCTCTGTAAGTCCCAAGGATCTGATCCAAGCTCTCACCAGTGCATATCTCTACTGATAAAAATCTGGAAGGAAGTGGTTGGGAATCCTGACATACCACTTCTGAAAGATTGCTAACCTTTGGCCCAAGATACCCTTCTTAGTCTTTAACTTACTTGAAAACAAAAAGGTTATTTTAAAGTCTGATAGAACTTTAGATATATTTTCTAAAAGGAACAGTGGTCATATCTGGGAGTTAGCTTTCAAGAGCAAAACACTCTATTCAATCCATAACATGACTGACATCTTTAACTGGGGGAAAAAAAAAGCACAAAACAATGCTGTTGCAATGACACGAGCCAAAAAAAAAAAAAAAGATAAATAGCTTTAAATTTTATAGTTCATGCCGATGCTTCAGGAAAAAGAGCTTTTTTAGAGAAGAGGAGGTGGGTGTGGACTTCTGTGGATATTTTAAAAGGAATTACTAGGTACTCTCAAGGGCTTTGATGGTTGAAACCACTAGTTCTTCATAATGTCTATGTTTCTTCCCAAACTAAAAGCTTTCCGTTTCCTTATTAAAGGCCTGCTCTTAAACGTATTACCATGATTAGTATCCATTTTGCTTAAGACCAACATGAAGACAGTGGGATAGAGAAAAGACAGAAATTTTCTTGATGCAAGAGGTGGAAGAAGAGCAAAAAAAGAACAAGGTTTATAAAGGAGAGCAAGCTCTCAGAAAGCAGGGGAGGCCACAATGGGTGCAGGAGCCTACACCTGCTGTGGACCATGTGCGGTAGATTGTGTACTCACATCTTGGGAGAAGAAAAGCGGATGGATGGAGAGATGTCAGCACAGACCAATGCTGTCTGGAAAGACTGGTGGCTTTAGTATGTGAAGAGGGAGTTGTGTACATGAAATTATACTAAGTCAAGTGTTACTGACTCTGAGACAGCCTATAATAGGATCACAAGAAACTTCAAGGTCACCTATTCCCACCATTGGTGGCAGCGCTGTTTAAACCAATTATACTATAAACAATGTACTCATTATTAGACGAGTATTTCAAAACATCTCAAGTTCAACTGTTTTAATTTCTTTTTTTGTTTGTTTTGTTTGTGAGACAGGGCCTTGCTCTGTCACCCAAGCTGGAGTGCAGTGGCATGATCACAGCTCACTGAAACCTCCACCTCTGCAGCTCAAGCAATCCTCCCACCATAGCCTTCCCAGTAGCTGGGGCCACAGGTGTGTGCCACCACATCTGGCTAATTTTATATATATATAGAGAGAGAGAGGTTTTTTTTTTGTTGCTGTTTTGTTTTTGTTTTTTTTTTTGAGACAGAGTTTTGCTCTTGTCACCCAGGCTGAACTGCAATGGTGTGATCTCGGCTCACTGCAACCTCCACCTCCCGGGTTCAAGCAATTCTCTTACCTCAGCCTCCCAAGCAGCTGGGATTACAGGCACCCACCACCACGCCCAACTAATTTTTGTATTTTTAGTAAAGAAAGAGTTTCACCACATTGGCCAGGCTGGTCTCAAACTCCTAACCTCAGGTGATCCACCCGCCTTGGCCTCCCAAAGTGCTGGGATTACAGGCGTGAGCCACCATGCCTGGCCCAATTTTTTGTATTTTTTGTAGAGACTAGGTTTCACCATGTTGCCCAGGCTGGTCTCAAACTCCTGAGCTCAAGTGATCTGCCCACTTCAACCTCTAAAAGTGCTGGGGTTACAGGCATGACCTACCATGCCAGTTGTTCTAATTCCTAACTGAAATTTAGAACAGCCACTTTTTCCTTGATTCGAGTCAATTATTTCTGCTTCTCCTTTAGTGATTACAATCAATTACATGTGAACATCCTATCATTTCTCTTCTTAAATATCTTGTATTTTAGATGAACTTAAAATACAAATATTGACAGACTCTCATTAGAAGAACATGTGCTTTATGTTAATTTGGATGGATTTGTCAATCTATCCACACACTGTTATTCCCTTTATGAGCAGTAGTATAAATTTCCAAGAGTGTTAGCCAGGGCTGGGGCATGGCAGGTGGCCAGGAAACAGTAAAATAACTGGTTCAAAGGTGCACGGAATCTGTGACGTTGGCTGGCTACGTAAGTGTGATTCTCTAACCAACAAAGCAAGTCTGTATAAGGGAAACTTTTAAAAATGGCATTGAAGATATGCACATGCACACACAAATAAAAGCCTAGAAGGACATACTCAAAAATGCTAATAGCGGTTTACCAATGAGTGATAGATTTCCTGGTAATTCTTATTTTCTCTATTTCTTCTTTTATTTGTCCAAAAAAGTATTACTTTGGTGATTTAAATATATTTTAAAAGACTCAAAATGGTAAAAATGTTAGCAATAGAAATAACAGAAAATGGATAATCAACTATAAAGCGGAATACTATGCAGCTATCAAAACTAATGATATAGATCTATAGATGTCTATATATAGGTTTAATAAGAAACAGGATGGGCACAGCACAGTGGCTGACATCTGCAATTCCTGCACTTTGGGAGGCAGAGGCAGGAGGATTACTTGAGCCCAAGGGTTCAAGACCAGCCTGGGCAACATAGTAAGATCTTGTCTCTACTAAAAATTAAAAACAATTAGTTGGGTATGGTGGCACACACCAGTACTCAGGAGGCCAAGGCAGGAAGATCGCTTGAGCCCTAGAGGTCGAAACAGCAGTGAGTCACAATCGTGCCACTGCATTCCAGCCTGGGAGATAGAGTAAAACCCTGTCACACACACGCAAAAATAATAAATAAATAAATAAATAAATAAATAAAATTTAAAAACCAAAATAACAAATCGTGTAAAACAATTCCCATTATAAAAAACAAACAACAACAACAAAAACTCTTGTGTATGTATATAGATACACAAATTTATGTAAGCATGAAAAAGTCTAGAAGGGTATAAAAACAGCTGCAGCAGTGGTTATCTTTGTGGATAAAATTAGAGTGGAGAGGATTTTTTTTTATTACATATGCTTCTCAATTGCTTGAATTTAAGAGCATACATACTTTTTTTTCGGGGGTGGATAGGGTCTCAATCTGTCACCTAGGCTGCAGTGCAGTGGCACAATCATAGCTCACCGTAATATTGAACTCCTGCGCTCAAGCAATCCTCCTACCTCAGTCTTGTATACCTTTATAATTTAAAGTTTAAAAAATGGAAGACAAAACTAAAATTAAAATGGGGGTGAAGATGCATGTGTTTTCTCGGGAAACTAAGAATATGAGTCCAAAATTCCCTTTGAGCTAGTCATATATAAAACATACATCTGGCCGGGCATGGTGGCACACGCCTGTAATCCCAGCACTTTGGGAAGCTGAGGCGGGCAGATTATCTGAGGTCGGGAGTTCAAGACCAGCCTGACCAACACGGAGAAACTCTGTCTCAACTAAAAATACAAAATTAGCCAGGCGTGGTGGCACGAGTCTGTAATCACAGGTACTCAGGAGGCTGAGGGAGGAAAATCACTTGAACCTGGGAGGCAGAGGTTGCAGTGAGCCAAAATCGTGCCACTACACTCCAGTGTGGGCAACATAGTAAGAATCTGTCTCAAAAAAAAAGAAAGAAAACAAAAACCACATACATGTGCATTAGATTACGTAGACTATATACTGGTCATACACACACACACACACACACACACACATATATATGTTTATCTGCATGTATAGATGCTGAGTTGGAATTTAAATCATTTTAAGTTAATCTTTATCTGTTTTTGGTTAGAAAATAGGGAGGTAGGCCAGGAGCAGTGGGTTATGCCTGTAATCCCAGCACTTTGGGAGGCCGATGTGGGCAGATCACTTGAGGTCAAGAGTTCAAGACCAGCCTTGCCAACATGGTGAAACCCTGTTTCTACTAAAAATACAAAATTAGCCAGGTGTGGTAGTAGGCGCCTGTAGTCCCAGCTACTTCGGAGGCTGAGGCAGGAGAATCGCTTGAACCCCAAAGGGGGAGGTTGTAGTGAGCCGAGATTGTGCCACTGCACTCCAGCTTGGGTGACAGAGCAAGACTCCATGTCAAAAAGAAAAGAAAAAAAAAATAGGGAGGTAAATAACTACAGTAGGCCGAGCACGGTGGCTCACGCCTGTAATCCCAGCACTTTGGGAGGCTGAGGCAGGTGGATAACTGAGGCCAGGAGTTTGAGACCAGCCTAGCCAACACAGCAACACCTGTCTCTACCAAAAATACAAAAACAATCAGCTGGGCATGGTGGTGCACAACTGTAGACCCAGCTACTCAGAAGGCTGAGGCACGAGAATCGCTTGAACCTGGGAGGTGGAAGTTGCAGTGAGCTGAAATCATGCCACTGCACTCCAGCCTGGGCAAGAGAGCAAGATTCTGTCTCAAAAATAATAATAATAATAATAATTAATTAATTAAAAACATAACTAGAATAATAAAGTTCCCTCTTATTTTCAAACTTACGAAGCACCGCTGTACTTGAATACGTTTCATTCAGCAGTCTGTAGACTGGCTAATCGGTGAGTCCTATGAATATATTACATATGAAATCCATTTTTCTTTTTTTTTCTTTTTTTGAGAAGGAGTCTCATTCTGTCGCTCAGTTTGGAACGCAGTGGCGTGATCTCAGCTCACTGCAACCTCTGCCTCTTGAGTTCAAGCCATTCTCCTGCCTCAGCTTCTCGAGTAGCTGGGATTACAGGCATGTGCCACCATCCCCAGGTAATCTTGTATTTTTAGTAGAGACGGGGTTTCTCCATGTTGGCCAGGCTGGTCTCAAACTCCTGACCTCAGGTGATCCGCCCGCCTCAGCCTCCCAAAGTGCTGGGATTACAGGCGTGAGCCACCGTGCCCGGCCTTTTTTTTCTTTCTCTTTTTTTTTTTAGAAAAAGAGTTTCACTCTTGTTGCCCAGGCCAGAGTGCAATGGCACAATCTTCACTCACTGAAACCTCCACCTCCCGAGTTCAAGAGATTCTCCTGCCTCAGCCTTCCAAGTAGCTGGGCTTACAGGCATGCGCCACCATGCCCAGCTAATTTATGTTTTGTTTTGTTTTTTTTCATTAGAGACAGGGTTTCACCATGTTGGCCAGGCTGGTCTCGAACTCCTGACCTCAGGTGATCCGCCCGCCTTGGCCTCCCAAAGTGCTGGGATTACTGGCATGAGCCACCGTGCCTGGCCTCTACATTTTAATTATCTGCCAACAAACTCACTTAGTGGCTTGAAGAAAGAGCTACCCACAAGAACACTTCTGCACTTGATGGTACAAAGTAACTCTGCCCACCAATATCGTATCATGCCAAGAGATGTTTCTAGTTCTTCTCAAATTTTCATTCCATATAGGTCTTTCCTATATATACGGCCCTGTCAGGGGAAGCACAGCTGCACTGCACAGGAATCCTCTGTCACAAGACCTCACTAACATTACTTATTTCACACACACCTCCATTTTCTGTCTTACATATTAACAGTCCCTCGCCCTCTAACAATTTCCCTTGTATCTTCACGTTTCTTTCAGTCACCCCCAATCCCACCCAAAGAAAGCAGATTTTGATTTAGCGTAATAGAATAACAGTGGCTACAAGGAGGTGAACTTAGGCAGGTTTTCAGAACTCTGGAGAAATAGGAAAGGATTTGAGAAATTGGACAAAGGCAAGGATACTGCACACTGCCCTAACTCCCTTTGAAAAGCCTCTGGCTCGGCTTCAGACAGCCAATACAATTTTACTGGGTGATGCTTTCAATTGGCCTTTAACATCTGATTTCCACATTGTCTTCCTCGGCAATGACAACTGAAAGTTAGCATTGAGTTAAAACTTCTTTGATGTGAACTACAAGATGTGGAAGTAGCACCTCTTAGATTTACCACTTTTCTCCATGATACTGGGCAGGGGAGTGAAATGAGAGCAAAGTCTCCACCATGAGAAATGGAAAAGGTAAAGGAAAACAGAGACACTGAGTTGCTTAAAATAATATGGGAGCTGTTACATCCGTCAGGAATAACATGTTACATAATTTGAGTTTCATGAATCAGCAGTTTAGTCAGTAATTTACATTAATTTTTTTAAAAAAGAGAAAACATGAGAATTGGAAAAGGTAAAGTGGTTTCTGAAACAAGGCAGGTTTCAAAGGTATTTTATTCCACTCCCACACAAAAAAGCGTTGACAGGCAGATGACTCTGTCTTCATTAAGGGTTTCTTACTGCCTAATACACCTCATGGGAAAGGCCATCCCATCTCTCATCTCTCCCTGATAACCCTTCTCAATTCCTCCCGCCAGATAATGACCATATTATCCTCTCTAATTGAAGGTTATCCACTTGGAAATCACATACTTTAGGTACAGAGGGCTATGCTTAAAGCATATAAATAGTTGAGGAATTTTGTGTGTATTTTTTAAGACCCTTTATGCTAAAGTCATTGCAATATTTCAGTAAAACACATAGTTTTATTTCAAAAATATTTACAATACCTATGATCACTGAGTTTGAACTTGATCATAAATCTAAGTAGTTCAGAGAGATAAGTAAGCTGTGGCCAGGTACAGCGGTTCACACCTTGGGAGGCCAAGCGGACGGATCTTGAGGTCAGGGGTTTGAGACCAGCCTGACCAACATGGTGACACCCTGTCTCTACTAAAAACACACAAAAAAAATGCTGTGGTGGCATGCGCCTGTAGTCCCAGCTACTCAGGCTACTCAGCTACTCAGTCCCAGGCTGAGGCAGGAGAATTGCTTGAACCCGGGAGGCAGAGGTTGCAGCGAGCCTAGGCTGCGCTATTGCACTCCAGCCTGGGCAAAACAGCAAGACTCTGTCTCAAAAAAAAAAAAAAAGAAAGAAAGAAAGAAAAAAAGAAGGCTGTCAACACGAACTTAAATACCATGTGTCTGTTCTAAACTCTCAAAATCAGAGAAAAAAAGTAGGATGAAAGAAACACCCCACCTATTTTCTTTTTCAAAAACCAGAGGTGGCAAATCCTAAGAAATGAGTCCAAGGGCATTCCCATCCTTTTTGTAGAAAATGTGCTGTATCAGATACTGTTTGAAATAAGAGAGGCATTGGACTAGGCCTGGAAAATCTCTCAGGCAAAAATCAATTACTATGGTATTTTGAGAGACATGTTTTGAAGAGCAAGGTATCCGAAGCCATGAAGAGTCATTCATTCCACAGATGTTTATTACAGGCCTGCACGTGCCAGGCACTGTCCACACACCTGCCCTCCATTCAAGCTCTGCCTCTCACCTGCTGTGCAATCCAGGCTAAAGCACTTTAACATTTCTATGCCTCAGTTTCTTCACCTGTAAAAACAGGTAATAAAAAGTAGTTAAGAGATCAACTACACAGATCTCTCTGAAGGGTAAATGAGTATGTCTGGAAGCACTTTGCAAGCCATGAAAATGCCAGGGGTCATCTGGCTAAACTGAATTCACGAATGACACTAATGCCTGTTGTGCCATAAATTATTACTATATCAGAGGAACATGAGCCTTTTTGCTTCAAGAGACACTTCATCATCCTATTAAATAAGGCTTATCGGCTCACTTAATCATCTCCCTGAAAAGTTAAATATATGAGAGAGAGATAAGGGAGGGGGGGCAGAAAGGGAGGGAGGGGGCGCAGAAAGGGAGAGAGGGAGTCAGAAAGCTAGTCTGATGTGCAGATTTTGACATTACATTCATAGTCACCATAATTACAAGAATCATGTCTATCTTAGTCACCCCATTGGGTCTCTAATGGTGCACATTTGAAGAGGGCATGTTATTCTGAAAAAATATCCTCTCTGAATATCTGCAAATCACAAAATGTACACTTATGAGGCTGACCTACCAATTCAATGTTTCCAAGAGCAAATAGCAGTAAAATTACAAAACGTTGTTTGTTATATTGATGTGTGCAAACAAAAATGTTCTATTTTATAGTACATTTCAAGTTCAATCTGACCCTCATATCTAAACTATGTCATATAAATAATTTCATATAAATAATGTCGAACAGATTAGGAACAAAGCTCTTTTCAAAAACAAAAGTAGGCTCCATGCAGTGGCAGTTAAAGAAGGGGAAGTTCCGGTGTCTCCAGAGTTAGCCGATGGGCACAATGGCAGTTGACAGAGACCATGTTACACAAGTCATTCATGTTCTGGCCAACACCACTTTGAACAGGTCGCATTCCCAGGAGCTTCAGGCTCCCTTACCCCAGGGAAATGCAGGGGTGGTGGCTTGTCTTACAGAAGTGGTAGCCAAGGGGACCAGCGGCACACCCGGTGCTAAAACACGCCTAAAACTTCTTCTAATGTTTATAGCTCTTCCAACGACATTTGGGGAACTAAAGTATGGATAACCTCTTCATTGCTAGAACCGCTATAATATGTTGAGTTAATAATTTGATTTAATATTTATAAAGCACTTAGAAAGAGCCCAGCGCATAGTAAGAACTATGTAAGTGTTTGGTAAATAAAGAAGGCACCTCCCAGATTGGCTGGGTGAAGTCTCAATCTGGTGAGAAGGGAGAGAATCAAAATACACAACAGTCTTTTTTTCACTTTGACAAAGATTTAGAAATTACAGTGCTCTGTATTTATTTTGCACCCAAGTGCACCCTAAGTAGTCTCTGGTGCAGGACTGAAATTCTACTCATGGTTCAGAAGTCACTGTGCACAACTCAACGAAAGCGTTTTAAGTTTCATGAGATGATTCCTTTCTCTTTTCTCTTTCCAAGTAACGATGACTAAAAATGACAGAATCTAAAAATCTCAAAGCACTTCTAGTGGGTACATGCCCATGGCTAAAACTGAGAATTAACAGGGCCAGATTCACTTGAAGAGACGTAAGGGTTCAAATCACAGAGAACTTAAAAGATGCAACGTGTTAAGATCTCTTACTACACATCCGCTGACAACAGGTTAAACGATTCCATCCACCCCACTCTGGCGCCTGCCCCCTCCCCGACCCTCGCAGGTGACCTGCACCCACTTTCAGCTCGGCGTTCCCGGCTCCTCCAGGCTCGGCGGCTGCGTGCGGGTTAACAAGGTCCAGCCACCGACACCCCTTGGACGTTTAGGAATCTCGAGGCAGGATCTGAATTCACCTCGTGGAAACAAAGACCACAAACTCTCCAGGAGCCGGGGGCTGGGCGGGGGTACGGCTTTTTCCGAGGACAGGCAGCGGCCGAGGCCCGGGCGGCCCTCGCCCCGCCCCGTCTCCTCCCGCCCCGGGCCGCCGTCTGAGTCCCGGGCGCGCGGACCCTCCCGCCGGTCCCGCACCTACCCGGCCCCGCGGTGCTGCTCCCGGCGTAGTGGGCGCGGAGCCGAACGCACTGCGCTTCCTCCTTCCCGGCAGGGCTGCCGGGCGCCGGCGTTTCCTCCTTGACGCGTCACGGCCGCCGGCGGCTCCTCCCGCGGAGCGTGCGGGAGGCCGAGGACAGCCGGGGAAGGCGCCGGATCCCAGCAGAGCGGCGCGAGCGGCGGGTCGGGGGCAGCCCGTGCGGGGAGGGGCTGCAGGCTGCGTCCGGCTCAGGCCTCCGAAGAAGCCCGCGCTCCTCTCTCTTCCCCGAGGACCCCCGCGAAAGGCCGGGCCGCGGTGCGCTGTCTGCCCCCGTCACGCGCTGTGCAAAGTTCAAGAGGACACGGTGGGTCCTGTCTGGAGTCACAGACTCCGGTGTTTCCCGCTGCTGCGCCCTCAGTGGCCGCTACCCTGGGGCTCAAGACCCGCACGGGCCAAAGCACCAGGGCCCAGCGGAGATGACCTGGTGTGTGCAGGGATCAGGACCCCCTGGGTCAGCCCGGGGTGTTGGGGGTTGGCTTGGTGTAAACTGGAAACTCAGAGGAGTGAATTAAGTATCCAAATAATTGAGAATAACTGTGATTCACTTAGCATTATTTGGACAGTTTTCCACTTTTTTCATTAGCAGAGTTACGGCCCTTGTGTTTATAAACAGTGGAGAACTTTCACAAATTGGCAGATCCTATGTGCAGAGAAATTTCTTTTCCTACATCTTTTTAGATCTACTTTTTATTCCCATTAATCTCCAAGTCAGCCGAGTGCACACTTTACAGCTCCTTATTACTCATTCTTGAATTACAGAAGCTGCATTTTAGACCTGTTTCTCTCTTTTAACAGATAGAGAAGCTGAATGGAGAACTAAGAATTACATGGTTCAATGGATGTGGAGTCAAGTGGTTAAGATTTTAAAGTAGAGTGGGTTGTTTTCTTCGTCCCACGACACTACTATAATTTAGGTCTTATCAGATATCACTTGAAGATAGACTCAGACAACTACTTAAAGATTCCCATGTGCATATCATGCCTTAGATTTTGAGACAATGATTTGTACTTTAGATCATATGATTCCAGAGAACTTGCCACAAATCTATGAACAAATAAAGTGCCAAAGGTTTTTAGAGGAAGTCGGATCTATGTGTGACTTCCCTAAATTCAGAAGACATTTCCTCATGTTTTAAAATGATATTCAAAGATTTAGCCCCACAAGTATGGGTAAGAACATTCATTTTTAATGTCAATAACCACAATATGGCCTCTCTTTAAAAAGTGGATTGCGAATCCAAATACATTTTATACTTCAGTAATCCTACAGAACTTTCTAAACAGTAGTTTTCAGAAATGAATATAAGAATACAGTAGATACAAATCAACACATTGCCAGTGGTCCTTTTTATGTTTTACTGTGGTCCACAAAGCAGTCCACATAGATTAGAGAAGTTCCTCCCTTGTAACAAAATCAACAAGTGATCAGTGTATCTCTTAATTAAAGCCATATTCACAGTGCTGGAGATTTCTCAGACAAAAGGAAGTTCTGTGTCAATAAACTCCAAGTGGAATGACATCATTCTCACTTTAGAGACAAACACCTGGCTATCACCACATTTTGACTTTTTTAAAAAATAAACATCTGGGAACCACTACAACATTTCTCAATAAATTTGTCCTATTGTGAAGAACACACACACACACACACACACACACACACACACGGAGATCACCTCCCATAAACATTTTATGTATTTTCTTTTCTTTTTTTTTTTTTTTTTAAGAGACGGGTTTCACTGTGTTGCTGAAGCTGGGTTCAATTGATCAGCTGACAAGATGTTAGGCATTTTGCCTTTACAGTCTGAGAGCTGCAGTTTAATAGCTAGATTTCTCAAAAAGCTAGAGGAGGTAAATATATTCACAGACTACTAAGGACTTTTTCACTGTAATTAAATTAGTTTTTTTCTTTCTTTCTTTCTTTTTTTTTTTTTTTTGAGACAGAGTCTCACTTTTGTTGCCCAGGCTGGAGTGCAATGGCACGATCTCAGGTCACTGCAACCTCCTCCGACTTCCAGGTTCAAGCGATTCTCCTGCTTCAACATCCTGAGTAGCTGTGATTACAGGCGCCTGCCACCATGCCCAGCTAATGTTTTGTATCTTTAGTAGAGACAGGTTTTCGCCATGTTGGCCAGGCTGGTCTTGAACACCTTACCTCAGGTGAGCCACCTGCCTTGGCCTCCCAAAGTGCTGGGATTACAGGCATGAGCCACCACACCCAGTCTAAAATTGGTTTTAAGGGCAAATGTTAAGGCTGATTTCTTTGTTGTTGTTGTTTTGGTTGTTTTTTTTGAGAAAGGGTCTCACTCTGTCACCCAAACTGGAGTGCAGTGGCATGATCTCGGCTGACCGCAACCTCTGCCTCCCAATTCTCCTGCCTCAGCCTCCCCAGTAGCTGGGATTACAAGCATGCGCCACCACGCCCAGCTAATTTTTGTATTTTCAGTAGAGACAGGGTTTCACTATGTTGGCCAGGCTGGTCTCGAACTCTTGACTTCAAATGATCCACCTGCCTCAGCCTCCGAAAGTGCCGGGATTACAGGCTTCAGCCACCACACCCGGCCAAGGCTGATCACTTTGATTAATCATATTCACCTATAGATAGATATATAGGTTATATCCCCATTTTCTGTTATGTTTCCAAGTTTAGACTGTAAAAAAAAAAAGTTGTTGAATGTTCAGCTAAATGTCTAGCTGATGTTTATACCTTTATGAAATATTTCATGTAAATAAATTTTTAAAATAGAGCTTTTTATCAGACTATGGGTCCCAATACTTTCTTTGAAAATATGATTCTGTTCATTCAGATAGGGCAAATATTTTGTTCATCTGTTTTATCTATAGTATAGAGATTTTGAACACAAGCTTTGGAATTGGACAGACCCATGTTTAACTCCTGGTTTGCCACTTTCTGCTTTGGGCAAATTGTTTCACTTCTCTGAGCACTGGTTTCGTCAGTAACCTGGGGATAATAGTGCTTTTTCCTCTTCAGTAAAACAGAGATAATAGTGCTAATCTCATGAAATTGCTATGAGGATCAAATGAATTTAGTAGAATGCCTGTAACATAATGTCAAGTGACTGCTATTGTCATCATTATTAGCTCTAAAACACATATTAAAATGCCAATGTTATATATATTTCATTTGTAATAGTATTAAAATGGCCAGGTTTTAGAAATTTTGGCGGTGGCTCATGCCTGTAATCCCAGCACTTTGGGAGGCTGAGCTGGGTGGATCACAAGGTCAGGAGTTCGAGACCAGCCTGGCCAACATAATGAAACCCCGTATCTACTAAAAATACATAAAACTAGCCAGGCGTGGTGGCAGGCACCTGTAATCCCAGCTACTTGGGAGGCTGAGGCAGGAGAATCGCTTGAACCCAGGACTTGGAGGTAGCAGTGAGCTGAGATCACGCCATTGCACTCCAACCCTGGGCGACAGTGTGAGATTCCGTCTCAACAAACAAACAAACAAACAAAAACCAACTACCCAGCCATATAATATGGTTATTATGATTATTTTAGATCATATATTGCAATGAAATGAATGCTTGGTTTTCATTCTCCACTATTCAAAATGGGAAACCTTTTCTCTAAAATGGTGGCTTATGTGGAAGCATTATTACTTTTTTATATCATAATAAAACCCTCTGTAGTTCTTTTATCAGAACCTTGGAAGAAGTGAGGGCTATAAAAATACAAGAAATATCACTTCCATTAGTGAGGGCTGCTATTCATTAGAACACTTGTTTTTTGCCAGGCACAGTGGCTCATGCGTGTAATCCCAGAACTTTGGGAGGCCAAGGCAGGCAGATCACCTGAGGTCAGGAGTTCAAGACCAGCCTTGCCAACATGGTGAAACGTTGTCTCTACTAAAAATACAAAATTAGCCAGATGTGGTGGGTGCCTGTAATCCCAGCTACTCAGGAGGCTGAGGCAGGAGAATCGCTTGAACCCGGGAGGTGGAGGTTGCAGTGAGCCGAGATTGCACCACTGCACCCCAGCCTGGGCAATAAAGCGAAACTCCATCTCAAAAAAAAAAAAAAAAAAAAAAAGGAATACTTGTTTTATAGCAGATAAAATGTTAAGTCTAGAGAGATAAGAATAATCCTACCAACTGTATGCTTACAAAAGCAAAACACTTTCTGGTTTGTTTTGTTTTTTGAGACAGGATTTCATTCTGTCACCCACCAGGCTGGAGTGCAGTGGTGTGATCTCGGCTCACTGCAGCCTCGAGTCCCTGCATTCAAGCCATCCTTCCACCTCCTGAGTTGTTGGAACTACAGGCTCGTGCCACCACCTCAACTAATTTTTAAACTTTTTTGTAGAGTCAGGGTCCCACTATGTTGCCCAGGCTGGTCTTGAACTCCTGGCATCAAATGATCCTCCTACGTTGGCTTTGAAAAATGCTAGGATTACAGGTGTGAGCCACCTCGCCCAGCCTCGCAAAGGATGGTTTTGATTCATATTATTTGCATTGCTTTTTAGAGTACCTTTTCCCTCATTCTGCTACAGACTCACCTGCTAAAGTGGGTCAGACACCATAAGTTGTTGCTACAGTTTCTAGCTGTGTTTATCAGCTGACATTCTAATTGCAACATTCCACAGTATCAAATAAAATAAAACCATTTTTGTGGAGAAGATAGTTAAAAAACATAATCCTAACTATGAATTGGCTCAGATTGTAATAATTAAAAGGAAAAGCTTGCTGTAAAAATGGGTAAAAATATGGGGAAACAAAAGTGACTAATTTATTAAATTTTCTTTTTTTTTTCTTTTTTTGAGATGGAATTTTGCTGTGTCACCCAGGCTGGAGTGCAGTGGTGCGATCTCGGCTCACTGCAGCCTCTGCCTCCTGGATTCAAGGAATTCTTCTGCCTCAGCCTCCCAAGTAGCTGGGACTACAAGTGCACACCACCACACCTGGCTAATTTTTGTATTTCTCGTTGAGACAGGATTTCACCATTTTAGCCAGGCTGATCTTGAACTCCTGACCTCAATTAATCTGCCCACCTCAGCTTCTCGAAGTGTTGAGATTACAGGTGTGAGCCACCGAGCCTGACCTAAATTTTCTTTTCTTCTTCTTTTTTTTTTTTTTGTTTTTGTTTTTCTTTCTCTCTCTCTCTTTTTTTTTTCGAGACAGGGTCCCACTTTTTTTTTTTTTTAGAGATAGGGTCTCACTCTGTTGCCCAGGTTGGAGTGCAGTGACACAACCATGGCTCACTGCAGCCTCGACCTCCAGGGCTCAAGCAATCCTCCCACCTCAGCCCCCCCAAGTAGCACCACAGGTGCACACCAACACGCCTGGCTAATTTTTTTATTTTTGCAGAGACAGGGTCTCCCTATGTTGCCCAGGTTGGTCTCAAACCCCTGGGCTCAAGTCATCCTCCCACCTTGGCCTCCCAAAGTGCTGGAATTACTCGTGGGAGCCACCATGCCCAGCTGACTAATTTATTAAATTTTCTGAGTAAAACAATTTAATAAAATACAAAGCAACCCAAGATACAGTTAGAAAAACGCAGGCCAGTAGTGGTGGCTTTTATGCCTATAATCCCAGCAGTTTGGGAGGCCGACATGGGAGGATCCCTTAAGCCCAGGAGTTTGAGACCATCCTGGGTAACAAAGTGAGACCCCTCCCCATCTCTATAAAAAAAAATTAGCTAGTATGGTGGTGCACACCTGTAGTCCCTGCTACTTGGCAGGCTGAGGTGGGAGGATCACTTAAGCTCAGGAAGTCAAGGCTTCAGTGAGCTATGATTGCCCCACTGCAGTCCAACATGGGCAACAGAGGGAGACCCTGTGTTTAAAAACAACAACCAAAAAAACCCTCAGTGGCCGAGCACGCTGGCTCACACCTGTAATCCCAGTACTTTGGGAGGCCAAGGCAGGCAGATCACCTGAGGTCAGGAGTTTGAGACCAGCCTGACCAATATGATGAAACCCCGTCTCTACTAAAAATACAAAAATTAGTCAGGCATGGTGGCATGCGCCTGTAATCCCAGCTACTCGGGAGGCTGAGACAGGAGAATCGCTTGAACCTGGGAGGTAGAGGTTGCAGTGAGCTGACATGGTGCCATTGCACTCCAGCCTGGGCAACAAGAGCAAAACTCTGTCTGAAAAAAAAAAAAAACAACCCTCAGTTGGGCAGGTGCAGTGGCTGACACCTGTAATCCCAGCACTTTGGGAGGCCGAGGCAAGCGGATCACTTGAGGTCAGGAGTTTGAGACCAGAGTGGCCAACATGGTGAAGCCCTGTCTCTACTAAAAATACAAAAATTAGCTGGGCATGATGGTGTGCCCCTGTAATCCCAGCTACTTGGGAGGTTGAGGCAGGAGAATCGCTTGAACCCGGGAGGGGGTGGTTGTAGTGAGTTAAGATTGTGCCACTGTACCCCAACTGGGTGACAGAGCAAGACTGTATCTCAACAACAACAACAACAAAAAAACAAAAACAAAAAAACACCTGATGGGAACTGAAATTGAGAGCAATTAATGCCTCTTTAGCACAGAGCAGAATTAACTTGTTTCTTTGATTCGGAAAATGGTTCAGCATGTGTTCGTTTTGTCGGGTGGGGGTATAGGTGTATAGGTGGGAGGCCCAAAGCTGAACATCATTTCTTGGGCCAAATTAGCCAAGTTCAAACTCAAAACTGAAATGCTTGAAGTTCAAGTGTGTTTCATAACAGGGAAGAAACTATTTTAAAACAAGACTACATTAGGATCAAATATAAGGCTTTTCAGATCACAGGACTTTCTCACTTTCTATATTAGACTCATGAGAAAAATCAAGGGGAAGTGTTAGGAGATCAGAACCTTAAACTGCTAGCATCAGCTTTTTGATAAAAAGTAGCTAGAAATTATTTTCAATTTCCTGGCTGGGTGCAGTGGCTCACGCCTGTAATCCCAGCACTTTGGGAGGCCGAGGCAGGCAGATCACGAGGTCAGGAGATCAAGACCATCTTGGCTAACACAGTGAAACCCCATCTCTACTAAAAATCCCAAAAAAAAAAAAAAAAATTAGCCAGGCGTCGTGGCAGGCACCTGTAGTCCCAGCTACTCAGAGGCTGAGGCAGCAGAATGGTGTGGACCCAGGAGGCGGAGCTTGCAGTGAGCTGAGATTGCGCCACTGCACTCCAGCCTGGGCAACAGAGCGAGACTCCGTCTCAAAAAAATAAAAAATAAAAAATAAAAATAAATTTCCCTAAGACCATTAATTATCTAAAATAATATTATTATACTTTCCTATTAGGGAAATCTCATTGTCTTCCAATCTAGTTTTTATGAGTATAAAGAATAAAACATAAATCATTCATTTTTCTCTCTTTTTTTTCTGTATCTCATTTAGTCTATTATGTACATAAAATAAAAGTCTGTTAATAGTTGATGATAACTTATTTACATAAGTCATGTCAGCAGTTTCTATGTCCAGAGGATCATAATAGTGTAGGTGGACTAAACCTGCTAGGTGGACTTTGAAGATAACTATTATTTCAGTTGCTTATCAGTAGAGAATAATAGCTTTTCTTAAACACTGTTCATTTGGTGACTCAGTTATTTACTTCTATTATGTGCAATTAATGATTGAACCTATTTCAAATGCAAGGGCTTAATAGCTTCTGGCATAAAGAGAGGCGTTGCTGTTATTTCCTTAACAAATTCTCTAAGGAATCTGTGTCTGGCCCAACCAGATGTGTCAAAGACTTAAGTAGACCTGAAGGAATTATAACTCTTCATACACAAGAAGACTCTTAAATTCCCCTAAGTTTTTTAAGATAAACAACCCCAGTTCTTTTAACTTTTTCTCTCATTTTTTTAAATGTTTTACGACTCTCATAGGAGTTTTTCCCAAATTTTCTCCATGTTTTCTTTAGATTTTAGAGGAGATGCCCAGTATGAACCATGGAATTCTATAAAGGATCAAGTAAGTCCTAAGTATCATGGAATGCAGTGGTGCGATCTCAGCTCACTTCGACCTCCACTTCCTGAGTTTAAGCAATTCTCCTGCCTCAGCCTCCCAAGTAGCTGGGAATACAGGCACCTGCCACCATGCTGGGCTAATTTTTGTATTTTTAATAGAGACAGAGTTTCACTATGTTGGTCAGGCTACTCTTGAACTCCTGACCTCAGGTGATCTGCCTGCCTTGGCCTCCCAAAGTGCTGGGGTTACAGGCGTGAGCCACCGCACCTGGCCAGTTCACACTCTTATAATGCAGCCTTGTGTTAATCTTACATTTAAAATTACATTTCAAAAAAATTACATTTCATCATTATCAGAAATTAAAAACTAAACTTGGCCTCCTTTTATTTCTCAAATTATATTTAGGAAGTTGTTTTGATTATCCTATGTAATTCCTCTGTATCTGTTTTGCTGAAACTGTATTTCTCCTGGATAATTTTAAATTTCTTCATATTTGCTAAGGCAAATGGTATTGAAAGTGGAGAGTGGACATCCAAAGGGTGCTCAAGGCAATCTACTACAAGTTCAGAAAGAACAGAAAGAAAATATTGCAACATCCATTTGTTTTCTCTAAAAAGTAAGAAACAGACCAGGTTGGCTCATGCCTGAAATCCCAGCACTTTGGGAGGCTAAGGCAGGCAGATCACTTGAGCTCAGGAGTTCAAGACCAACCTTGGCAACACGATGATACGCCGTCTCTACAAAAACATAAAACTTAGCTGGGCGTGATGGTGTGCATCTGTAATCCCAGCTACTCGGTGTGCATCTGTAATCCCAGCTACTCAGAATGCTGAGGTAGGAGGATGGCTTGAGTCTGGGAAACAGAGGTTGCATTGAGCCAAGATCACACCATTGCACTCCAGCCTGGGTGACAGAGTGAAATCCTGTCTAAAAAGAAAGAAAGAAAAAAATTAAGCTTTATTATTTAACATAAATGTGACACTGGCATGCTCATACAGTCCTTTGTCAGTTATGTCAGAGGTGTGCTGTGTGAGGTAACCTGAGAAGGACAGACTTTCCACAATTGAAAGGGTTGACTGGGTGCCCTAGTTCATCCACAATCAGTATTGCAGTTTTGTGTAGTACAGGACATCATTGATGTGGTTAATTTTGTAAAACTAAATCCCTTCAATAGAATCTACATAATACTTTATGCTGAGATGGGGAGTGATTGTGAAAACTTTTTATTTTCTAGCAAAGTATTCAAGATACTCGAAGTGAAAAGCACAGATCCTGGACACACACTGCCTAGGTTCTGACCACAGTTCTGCCATCACCAGCCATGTAATCCCAGGAAAATCATTTAACTCTCTGAGGTTCAGTTTCTTCATCTGTGGAATGAAGATAATAGTATCTGCTGCATTGAGTTGTTCTGGGGATGAAGTGAGTTGATACATATGTATATAAAAATCTCTTAGTATAATATCTACTACCAAGAACAGATTTACACAAGCTCTGGTTGTTATTACTTAAAAGAGTATTTGACTATCAAGAAGAATTATGCATTTTCGCTGACAAAAAATATAAGTGATTCAGATTTCTTTACCTTTTCTGTGATAATCCCTGTGGGTTATATTCTATGTAGAGGATATTAAACACACATATTTTCTTTTCTTTTCTTTTTTTTTTTTTTTTTTTTGAGACAGAGTTTTGCTCCTGTTGCCCAGGCTGGAATGCAATGGCGTGATCTTGGCTCACCGCAACCTCAGCCTCCTGGGTTCAAATTATTCTCCTGCCCTCAACCTCCTGAGTAGCTAAGATTACAGGCATGTGCCACCCCGCCTGGCTTATTTTGTGTTTTTATTAGAGATAAGGTTTCGCCATGTTAGTCAGGCTGGTTTCGAACTCCTGACCTCAGGTGATCTGCGCGCCTCGGCCTCCCGAAGTGCTGGGGTTACAGATGTGAGCCACCGTGCTCAGCCGCACATTTTCTTTTAAGGTAAAGTTTTAGCAATGAGTGAGAGATTAACTTCCTTCCTTCCCACTCCCTTTAGTGTAGATGGGTTTTGAAATAAACACTTTGGGCCGGGCGCGGTGGCTCACGCCTGTAATCCCAGCACTTTGGGAGGCCGAGGCGGGCAGATCACAAGGTCAGGAAATCGAGACCACGGTGAAACCCCGTCTCTACTAAAAATACAAAAAATTAGCCGGGCGCGGTGGCGGGCGCCTGTAGTCCCAGCTACTCAGGAGGCTGAGGCAGGAGAATGGCGTAAACCCAGGAGGCGGAGCTTGCAGTGAGCTGAGATCGCTCCACTGCACTCCAGCCTGGGCGACAGAGCGAGACTCCGTCTCAAAAAACAAAACAAACAAAAAAAAAAAGAAAGAAATAAACACTTTGGAGAGAGTGTCTTGGAAATATTTCCATCAGTATGTGACTTTGTTGCATGGGAAACTGTGTGTATGTGTGTGTGTGTCCTATTAAAACTCTAATATATACATTGCACTGGAATTTTTGAAACACAATTTTCTACTTGTTTAAACATTTTCCAATTAATGCATTTCAGTGGGTCTTAAAATTTATTTGTTGAAAAAATAAAAGGCAGTGTCTTTAAATTCATTTACAGGAATTACTGACTGAGGCTGGGCACAGTGGCTCATGCCTGTAATCCCAGCACTTTGGGAGGCTGAGTAGGAGGGGTGGATCACTTGAGCCCAGGAGTTTGAGGCCAGCCTGGGCAACGCAGCGAGACCCCATCTCTATTAAAGAGAAAGGGGGGGGGGAAGGAGAGAGAGAGGGGAGGGAGGGAGGGAGGGAGGGAGGAAGGAAGGAAGGAAGGAAGGAAGGAAGGAAGGAAGGAAGGGCGGAAGGGTGAGGGAGGGAGGGAGGGAAGGAAGGAAGGAAGGAATTACTGACTGACAGCAGAGAGAATGGAAATGTACTAGTCAAACTTCAACAAAAAACTTTACAGAACTGGATGATGGGACTAAAAGAAAATAAGTACTTTAATAGATATAGCCAATAAGAGTGCATCTCTTCCTCTATCTTTATGAAATATCTTTTCATCTATGACAGCCATTAAAGTGAAGTATTAGAATAACAAAACTTAAAATTAGACTTTCTAATGGTTGTATCACAAAGTGTTACATCAAGATTTTTTTTTTTTTAACTGAGACAGAGTCTTGCTCTGTCGCCCAGGCTGGAGTGCAGTGGCACGATCTCGGCTCACTGCAAGCTCTGCCTCCTGGGTTCACACCATTCTCCTGCCTCAGCCTCCTGAGTAGCTGGGACTACAAGTGCCTGCCACCACACCTAGCTAATTTTTCGTATTTTTAGTAGAGACAGGGTTTCACCGTGTTAGCCAGATGGTGTCAATCTCCCGATCTCGTGATCCGTCTGCCTTGGCCTCCCAAAGTGCTGGCATGAGCCACCGTGCCAGGCCAAATCAATATTTTTTAAAAGTAATAAAGTAAAATCAAGTGAAACCAAAGGCTTTTTTTTTTTTTTTTTGAAACTGAGTTTTGCTCTTGTCCAGGATGGAGTGCAATGGCGCGATCTCAGCTCACTGCAACCTCCACCTCCCAGGTTCAAGCAATTCTCCTGTCTCAGCCTCCTAAGTAGCTGGGATTACAGGCATGCGCCACCACACCTGGCTAATTTATTTATTTATTATTATTTTTTGAGACAGAGTGTCACTCTGTTGCCCACGCTAGAGTGCAGTGGTACGATCTTGGTTCACTGCAACCTCCACCAAATGGGTTCAAGCGATTCTCCTGCCTCAGCCTCCCAAGTAGCTGGGATTACAGGTGCCCATAATCACGCCCAGCTAATTTTTGTATTTTTTAGTAGAGAAGGGGTTTCACCATCTTGGCCAGGCTGGTCTCGAACACTTGACCTCTTGATCCACCCGTCTCAGCCTCCCAAAGTGCTGGGATTACAGGTGTGAGCCACTGCACACAGCCTTTTTTTTTTTTTTTTTGAGATGGAGTCTCACTCTGTCTTCCAGGCTGGAGTGCAGTGGTGCAATCTTGGCTCATCGCAACCTCCACCTCCTGGGTTCAAGCAATTCTCCTGCTCAGCCTCCCAAGTAGTTGGGATTACAGGTGTGTGCCACCATGCCCAGCTAATTTTTTGTATTTTTAGTAGAGATGGGGTGTCACCATGTTGGCCAGCCTGGTCTCAAACTCCTGACCTCACGTGATCCACCTGCCTCAGCCTCCCAAAATGATGGGATTACAGGCGTGAGCCACCTCACCTGGCAGCAAAAAGGCTTTTATTTTATTTATTTATTTTGAGACGGAGTGTCACTCTGTCACCAGGCTGGAGTGCAGTGGCACAGTCTCGGCTCACTGCAACCTCCACCTCTGGGATTCAAGCGATTCTCCTGCCTCAGCCTTCCGAGTAGCTGGGACTACAGGTGCCTGCCACCACACCCGGCTAATTTTTTGTATTTTAGTAGAGACGGGGTTTCACCATGTTGGCCAGGATGGTCTCAATGTCCTGACTGCGTAATCCACCCGCCTCGGCCTCCCAAAGTGCTGGGATTTACAGGCCTGAGCCACCGTCCCTGGCCAAAAAGGCTTTTATACTATTAATAAAATACTATTGGGCCGGGCGCGGTGACTCATGCCTGTAATTTCAGCACTTTGGGAGGCCAAGGTGGGTGGATCACGAGGTCAGGAGTTTGAGGCCGGCCTGGTCAGCACGGTGAAACCCCATCTTTACTAAAAATACGAAAATTAGCCTGGCGTGGTGACAGGTGCCTGTAATCCCAGCTACTTGAGAGGCTGAGGCAGGAGAATGGCTTGAACCCGGAGGCAGAGGTTGCAGTGAGGTGAGATCATGCCATTGCACTCCAGCCTGGGTGACAGAGCGAGACTCCATCTCAAAAAAAAAAAAAAAAAAAAAAAAATACTATTAAGGCCAGGTACAGCGACGCACACCTGTAATCCCAGTACTTTGGGAGGCTGCAGTGGGTGGATTGCTTGAGGCCAGGAGTTCAAGACCAGCCTGGGCAACACATCAAGACTCCATCTCTACAAAAAAAAAAAAACAAAAAAGGCTGGGGCCGGGTGTGGTGGCTCACACCTATAATCCCAGCACTTTGGGAGGCCAAGGCAGGTGGATCACTTGAGCTTAGGAGTTCGAGACCAGCCTTGGCAACGTGGTGAAATTCTGTCTCGACCAAAAATAGAAAACATTAGCCAGGTGTGGTGACACATGCCTGAGTCCCAGGTACTTGGGAGTCTGAGGTGGAAGGATCACTTGAACCTGGAGGCAGAGGTTGCAGTGAGCTGAGATCACACCACTGCACTCCACCCTGAGTGACAGAGTGAGACCCTGTCTCAATAAAGAAAAAAAAAATTGGCCAGCTATGGTGGTGCAGGCCTGTTAGCTACCCAGGAGGCTGAGGCAGGAGGATCACTTGAGCCCAGGAGTTTAAGGCTGGAGTGAAGTGAGCTATGATGGCACGACTGCACTCCAGCCTGTGTGACAGAGTAAGACCTCATCTCTAAAACTGAAAATTGGCCGGGCACGGTGGCTCAGGCCTGTAATCCCAGCACTTTGGGAGGCCGAGACGGGCGGATCACGAGGTCAGGAGATCGAGACCATCCTGGCTAACATGGCGAAACCCCGTCTCTACTAAAAAATACAAAGAACTAGCTGGGCGAGGTGGCGGGCGCCTGTAGTCCCAGCTACTCGGGAGGCTGAGGCAGGAGAATGGCGTAAACCTGGGAGGCGGAGCTTGCAGTGAGCCGAGATCCGGCCACTGCACTCCAGCCTGGGTGACAGAGCGAGACTCCATCTCAAAAAAAAAAAATATATATATATATATATGTGTGTGTGTGTGTGTGTGTGTGTGTGTGTGTGTATATATATTTCTTCTTCCAATAACTATTTGTCCAGTACCTAGTATGTGCCAGGTACTGTGCTACGCTCAGAGAGGTAAAATTTTAAAATATCATCACCATGCTCAAATGGCACTTTATAACATTGTTGGGTACTGGGGTTTAATACCTGGGTCATCAAATAATCTATACAACAAATACCCAGGACATGAGTTTATCTGTGTAACAAACCTTCACATGTACCTCCTTCCCCTGACTCCACTCCCAGGCTTTTTTTTTTTTTTTTTTTTTTTTTTTTTTTTTTGATACAGGGTCTCTCTTTGTCTCCCACGCTGGAGTGCAGTGGCATGATCTTGTCTCACTGGAGCCTCAGTTTCCTGGACTCAAGTAATCCGTCCACCTCAGTCTCCTGGGTAGCTGGGACTACAGGTGTACACTACAACACCCAGCTAATCCAGGCCTTTAAATAGCTAATAATCTGCTAGGGATTGGAATTTGAATCTGAATCTGGCCATCTGAACAGGCACTTAGTTTTTATATAGTTTAAATGAGCCACTTACGATGTCTCTTCTAGATATCTGCAAGGTGCTTTTATGACAGTCATGTGCAGATTTCCTCTGCAAAGCCCTGTGTTAAGACATAAGGTACAAGGCACAAAGATACACTGTGTTTGTCAGGGATTTTATTTTATTTTATTTTATTATTTATTTATTTATTTATTGAGACAGAGTTTCGCTCTTGTTGCCCAGACTGGAGTGCAATGGCACGATCTCAGCTCACTGCAACCTCTGCCTCCCAGGTTCAAGCAATTCTCCCGCCTCAGCCTCCCAAGTAGCTGTAGATTGGACTGCAGCATGCGCCACCACGTCCAGCTAATTTTGTATTTTTAGTAAAGATGGGGGTTCCCCATGTTGGGCAGGCTGGTCTCGAGTTCCCGACTTCAGGTGATCCACCCACCCTGGCCTCCCAAAATGCTGGGATGACAGGTGTGAGTCACCACGCCTGGCCTTATAGGGGATTTTAAATCCTTGGTATAAAACGATGAAAAGTGAAAAAAGCACCTTAATTTTTTCCTTGTACTATGTGGATTGCTTCTACTATTGAATGTATTCCTGAGTACATTACATTTCTGTTGCACCATTTCTGCTTTGTGCTGTTTCTTTATACCTGGTACCATACTGTTTGAAAGTTTTACAGGCATTTTATTTGGCTGCAACCACCTCTTTCGGATTTCATCTCATTACTTGCTATTTCAACACCTGATTGGGATAGATTTCTACTATCTATCTGCTGAGATGAATCATTTCCTTGCTACTTATTGCACTGAAAAACAATCATCTGAAGAATAGGTAGAGGAAAATACTGCAGACAACTAAGATCAGGGAAATGAAAATTCTCTATGCCTAAAATGGAATCATCTACCTCTCCCTAAATAGCAATGAAAAAGTGGTGATTTGAGGTATTTAAGGCAAGAGACTGGACCACATTATTTCCTGGGGTCATGTTTACTTTTAAAGTCTGCAAATAAGCAAACTCAAAGCTCACAGTCCTAGGAAGAACTTAGACCCATTTGGTTTCTTTCTTTTCGTTTTTTTTTTTTTTTTTTTTTTTTTTTTTGAGATGGAGTTTTTGCTCTTGTTGCCCAGGCTGGAGTGCAATGGCACGATCTCAGCTCACAGCAACCTCCATTTCCTGGGTTCAAGTGATTCTCCTGCTTCAGCCTCCCAAGTAGCTGGGATTACAGGTATGTGCCACTACGCCCGGCTAATTTTGTATTTTTAGTAGAGATGGGGTTTCTACATGTTGGTCAGGCTGGTCTCGAACTCCCGACTTCAGATGATCCGCCCACCTCGGCCTCCCAAAGTGCTGGGATTACAGGCGTGAGCCACCACGCCTAGCCAGCGTTTGGTTTCTTAAAAGCAAGCAGTACTAACAGTTTACAAATGTAGGGCATGGGATAAAAAGTAAAAAATAGTTACCAAAAATCTGTGATCATATAAAATTCAATTCAAAAAAATATAAGCTGCACATTAAGGCAATTTTGTTATTCAGAAAGACAATATGTTTATTTAAATTTTAACTGATTCATAGTCCTTGAACTATTCTTCCCACAAAAACAAAGAATCCAATTTTCATTATATTAATCTTTTTTCTTGGAAAATAGAAAAATACAATTTGAACCAATTTCAGCATAGCATAGTGATGAAGAATATGGCTTTAAACAGCCTGGGGTTCAAATCTCACTCTGCTGCTTACCAGCCCTGCCCCAGACACATTTCCTAACTTTCTTTTTTTTTGAGATGGAGTCTCACTTTGTTGCCCAGGCTGGAGTGCAGTGGCGCAATCTTGGCTCACTGAACCTCTGCCTCCCGGGTTCAAGCCATTCTCATGCCTCCCCTTCCCGAGTAGCCTGGATTTCAGATGCATGCCATCAAGCCTGGTTAATTTTTATATTTTTAGTAGAGACGGGGTTTTGCCATGTTAGCCAGGCTGGTCTTGAACTCCTGACCTCAGGTGATTTGGCCTCCCAAGGTGTTGGGATTATAGGCATGAGTCGCCGCGCCTGGCCACATTTCCTAACTTTCTTAGCCTTAGTTTTCTCATTTGTAAATGTAACTCTTACTTCATAGGGTTGTGAGGTTTAAGTGAGATAAACCCATAATAAGAAAATAATTCATGGTAAAATTTAAAATTTTATACCAACTACTGTGTAAGATACATTATACAGTAGTTCCCCTTATCTGCGATTTCACTTTCTACAGTTTCAGTTACCCATGGTCAACTGTGGTCCAAAAATATTAAATGGAACATTTCAGAAATAAACCCTTCATAAGTTTTGAATTGCACGCCATTCTGAGTAGTGTGATGAAATCTTGTGCCATCCCACTCTGTCCTGCCCTGAATGTGAATCATTCCTTTGTCCAGTATATTCATGGTATATACAATGCCTGCCCTATACAGTGTGATTGTATGGGAGAATACATAGTATAGGTAGGAGGTTTGGTACTATCTGCAGCTTCAGGCATCCACTAGGGGTCTTGAATGTATCCCCTGCAGATAAGGGGAACCGTTATGTAAATGACATATATAAAATATATACCCACCTTTTAGGCAGATCGATGGCTTCCTGAAGATGTCCATGTTCTCATTCCCAGAAGTTGTGAATGCATTACATTACATAGCAAAGAATAAAGGTTGCAGATAGAATTGAGTTTTCTAATCGGCTAACCTTAAGATAGAATATCTTTGGTGAGTTGAACATAATCACAAGGGTCCTTAAAAGTAGAAGAGGGGTTCGTGCCTATAGTCCCAGCTGCTAGGAAGATCGCCTGAGCTCAGGAGTTTGAAGATGCAATGAGATATGATTGTGATACTGCACTCCAGCCTGGGCAACACAGCCTGTCTCTTTTGTTTGTTTGTTTTTTTGAGACGGACTCTCACTCTGTTGCTAGGCTGGAGTGCAGTGGCGTGACCTTGGCTCACTGCAACCTCTGCCTCCCAAGTTCAAGCAATTCTCCTGCTTCAGCCTCCCGAGTAGCTGGGACTACAGGTATATGCCACCACGCCCAGCTAATTTTTGTATTTTTAGTAGAGATGGGGCTTCACAGTGTTGGCCAGAATGTTCTCCATCTCTTGACTTGTGATCCGCCCTCCTCAGCCTCCCAAAGTGTTGGGATTACAGGCGTGAGTCACTGCGCCTGGCCTATCCTGTCTTTAAAAAAAAAACAAAACAAAAAAGAACACTAAAACACAAAGATGGGCGTGGTGGCTTATGACTGTAATCCCAGCACTTTGGGAGGCTGAGGCAGGCAGATCACCTGAGGTCAGGAGTTCAAGACCAGCTTGACTAACATGGTGAAACCCCGTCTCTACTAAAAACACAAAATTAGCTGGGAATGGTGGCACATGCCTGTAATCTCAGCTACTAGGGAGGCTGAGGCAGGAGAATTGCTTGAACCCGGGAAGCGGAGGTTGCAGTGAGCCAAGGTCAGGCCATTGCACTCCAGCCTGGGCAACAAGAGTGAAACTCTGTCTCAAAAAAAAAAAAAAAAAAAAAAAAAAAACAAATAGTGAGCCAGGTGCTGTGGCTCACGCCTGTAATCCCAGCATTTTGGGAGGCCAAGACTGACGGAATGCTTGAGCTCAGGTGTCCCAGACCAGCCTGGGCAACATGGCAAAACCTCATCTCTACAAAAAATACAAAAAAAAAAAAAAAAAAAAATAGCTGGATGTGGTGGCATCCATGCCTGTAGTCCCAGCTACTCAGGAGGCTGATTGAGAGGATCACCTGAGCCCGAGGAGGTTGAGGCTGCAGCGAGCCATGATCAGGTCACTGCACTCCAACCTGGGCAAACTGGAAGAGGGAAGCAATAAAAGAAGAGTCAGAGCAGAGCGAGATTCCGTCTCAAAAAAAAAAAAAAAAAAGAAGAGTCAGAGAAGGAGATGTGACTATGAAAGAATAGTCAGCGAGATGCAACGTTGCGGGGTTTGAAGGTGGACAGCAGGGCCACAGTCAAGGAATGTAGGTGGCCTCTAGAAGCTGGAAAAGGCAAAGAAATGGATTTACTCTTAGAGCCTCCAAAAGAGGAGCACAGTCCTGCCAAGTCCAGTGAAACCCATGTCAGACTTGTAACCTACAGAAATGTATGGTAATAAATTTGTGTTGTTTTAAGCCTCTGAGTTTGGGGTAATTTATTACGGCAGCAAATAGAAAACAAATTAGGGCCAGGCATGGTGGCTCACACCTATAATCCCCGCACTTTGAGAGGCCGAGGCGGGTGGATCACCTGAGGTCAGGAGTTTGAGACCAGCCTCACCAGCATGGAGAAACCCTGTCTCTACTAAAAATACAAAATTAGCTGGGCGTGGTGGCGCATGCCTGTAATACCAGCCGCTCAGGAGGCTGAGGCAGCAGAATCGCTTGAACCTGGGAGGCGGAGGTTGCAGTGAGCGGAGATCAAGCCATGCACTCCAACCTGGGCAACAGGAACGAAACTCTGTCTCAAAAAAAAAAGTATACACATTTGAAGTAGAAAGCTCTGATTAGAGAAACAGAAATAATTGGAAGGAAGAAACACTGAAGGATGAGTCCAGGTGGGAGACTGTGAATTGTATATAGGGTATCATCTTCACCATTGTGATTTTCCCCCAGCAAAGCTCTGCAACACTGATATAGCCATGGAGGAGGCATGGATTGAACCTGGCTTGGGAAAGTTTAAGAAAAGGACAATGGAGTAAAGGAAGAGAGCCCAAGAGGGGACCATGCCATTTACACTTCCCAGGAAAGGAGGAGGTGACAGACAGAAAGGAAAGGCCAAGGGCATGGGGGACTTGCACAGGTAAAGAATGAAGTTGACAAAAACTTATTACACACGATCACACCATTACCAATATTTTATATTTTAAAATACACTGCAAGATTCAAAGATAGACTATTTTTAAAAATAGACTTTTTTAAAGCAGTTTTAGCTTCACAGTAAAACTGAGAAGGTACAGAGATTTCCCACTTACTCCTTGCCCCCACACAAGCACAGCCTCCCTGATTACCAACATCTGCATCCAAGTGGTACATTTGTTGCAACTGATAAACCTACATTGAAACATCTTTATCACCCAAAGTCCATGGTTTACAGTATGGTTCTCTCTTGGTGTTGTACATTCTGTGGGTTTTAACAAGTGTATAATGATATATCTGTTATTATAGTATCATACAGAACAGTTTCACTTTTTGTGTGTGTACATGTGAAACAGGGTCTCCCTCTGTCTCTCAAGCTCAAGTGCAGCAGCTCAATCATAGCTCACTGCAGCCTCGACCTCCTGGGCTCAAGCAATCCTCCCACCTCAGCCTCCCAAGTAGCTGGGACTACAGGTGCATGCTGCCATGCCCGGCTACTTTTTGTATTTTTTGTAGAGAGGAGGTTTCGCCATGTTTCTGTGGCTGGCCTCCAACTTCTGAGCTCAAGCAATCCACCTGCCTCAGCCTACCAAAGTGTTGGGATTACAGATGTGAGCCACCACGTCTGGCTTAGTTTTGCTATCTTAAAAATCCTGTATGTTTCACCTATTCATCCCTCCCTCCCACCAACCTCTGTTCTTTTTATTGTCTCCATAGTTTTGCCTTTTTCATAGTGTCATGTAGTTAGCATCATACAGCATGTAGGCTTTTCAGATTGGTCTCTTTCACTTAGCAACATGCATTTAAGTTGTTCCCCTGCATCTTATCATGGCTTGCTAGTTCATTTCTTTTTAGTGCCAAAAATATTTCATTGTATGGATGGACCATAGTTTATTTATCCATTCACCTAGGGTAGGACATCTTGGTTGCTGCCAATTTGGCTATTATAAATAAAGAAACTGCTATAAACATTCATGGGTAGGTTTTTGCAGACAAACCATTTTTGAATACATAGTCTGAATATAGATACAAATTTTCTCAATCAAATCCTAACAAGTCAAGTATAGCACACTGAATCAAAGTGTATATCAATATGACCAGAAGAGTTTATCCTTCAAAAACATAATAAAGCAATAAAAACTATAATATTATGTTAGGAATAAAAAGCTCTTTAAATTGATGACCTCAACAAATGTTTTGAGGAATTAAACTGTTTGAGCATTTCCATTATCTCTTTGCCCCATCCATTCCTAGCCCTTAACACAGTCAGCGTGATACAGTGGGTCAATAGACTCTGTAGCAATGTTGTTTGTATTTCTTTTTATTTTCCCCTTTTTTTTGTTGAGATGGAGTCTCGCTCTGTTGCGCAGGCTGGAGTGCAGTGGCATGATCTCGGCTCACTGCAACCTCCACCTCCTGGGTTCAAGCAATTCTCGTGCCTCAGTCTCCTAAGTAGCTGGGATTACAGGCACATGCCACCAAGCCTGGCTAAATTTTTTTTTTTTTTTTTTTAGACGGAGTCTCGCTGTATGGCCCAGCCTGGAGTGCAGTGGTGCGATCTCAGCTCACTGCAACCTCCGCCTCCCAGGTTCAAGTGATTCTCCTGCTTCAGCCTCCTGAGTAGCTGGGACTACAGGTGTGTGCCACCATACCTGCTAATTTTTTTTTGTATTTTTAGTAGAGACAGGGTTTCACCATGTTAGCCAGGATGGTCTTGATCTCATGACCTCATGATCTGCCCGCCTCGGCTTCCCAAAGTGCTGGGATTACAGATGTGAGCCACCACACCTGGCCTAATTTTTGTATTTTTAATAAAGATGGGGTTTCACCGTGTTGGCCAGGTTGGTCTCGAACTCCTGACCTCAGGTGATCTGCCCACCTCAGCCTCCCAAAGTGCTGGGATTACAGGCATAAGCTACCATGCCCAGCTGTTTGTATTTGTTTCTGTTTGAATAACGGGGCTCTGACACTTAAGAACCGACTGATTTGGGCAAGTTACTTAACATCTTTGTGCATCTTCTTCCCCATCTATAAAACAGGGGCTTTTAATAGTACTTACTTCATGGATTAAATGAGTTTATATCTATAAACTCTTAGAATAACACCTGGAACATACATGTTTGTTAAATAAAATGTATAATATGATGTGAGTGAATGCTGGTCTTGAAGGGCTGTATGCAATTCTGTTAAAGTTGTCTTGCTGAGTCAAACTGTCAAGTCTGTGATTTGATTTTATGCTACTTATAGGTCAAAAAGCTAGCCTGTTCCTGGTTTGTGAATGCTGGAGAAAGACAGGAGACATCTATGCCGGAGAAAAAGAACTTTATTATTCACAGTGCAGGGGGGAAAAAAAAAAAAGCCATGCCCATCAGAATGTTTGTATCAGTTTCTCTTGCCCTCAAGTCCCAAGTTCCACAGGGATGACATGCATGGACACAGACAGTGGGTTTGCATTGCAGCTAACGAACAACAATAATCTTGGGGAATTCACTGCTATTATAACAAGCAGTGAGATTGCTTTTTGTCCCAGAGAGAGATGTTACCTCATTCCTCAAGACTGCTCACTGAAAACACAACCATAAGAAATGGCTTGGGTCAAGCATAGTGTGGCTGAAAGCCTGTAAGGTGGCCCTTAATGGTTCTTGCCTGCTGTAATTCCTCCAGTTGAATGTGGGTGAGTTTATTGACTCACTTCTAACTAACTGAGTACGACACAAGAGATGAGAAGTTGCTTTAGAGATGAGGTTATAAATACTGTGGCTTCTGTGTTGGGCATCATCTCATCAGCTGCCATGTTGCAAGCTGCCTCATGGATGGACCTGCATGTCTAGCCAATAGTCAGTGAGGACCTGTGGCCCACCAACAGCTACATGAGAGATCATCTCAAGCCTCGAGGTGACAACAGCTCCAGCCCACACCCTGATTGTATCTTGTGAGAGACCCTGAGCCAGAGGCACCCAGCTAAACTGCATCCAGATTCCTGACCCACAAAAACTGTCAGAAAATAAATGTTGTTTTAAGCCCCTATGTTTTAGGGTAATTTGTTGAGCAGTAATAGATAATAAAAGGAGCCAGGGCTTGCATTCTTGACATTCTAAGGCCAGACATGCAGGGACACAGAGACCCATAGATAACCATCTCCCAACAACAGGGTAAAACTAGAACCTTAGAGCTCAGAAATGCCGTCTTCCCAGAAGAGGGCTGAAAAGCTTAGGGCCCACCATCTAGGTAGGAAGCAGATACTGAGCCTGGAAACTGGAATTTAGAAGAAAGCTGGAACTGGTCTTACCAATCTTGGAGCTGGTTTTTGAAGAATTTAGCTTGCTTGAGGACATTATGCAGGTTAGGAAAAGGTGACTTCTGCTTTGTGCACATAGTGGGAAGCAAAGTAGAGAGGAATCCTTTTACGGTGTCAAATGCTGAAATGTCTACCCTGCATTTAGTGAACCGAATTATCTAGTTGTATATTACTTCCTGTACTCTTTGCATTGTTTGCCTGGAGCCCTTTGTAAAGTTTTTATTTTTATATTTTTGTTTTGAGACAGAGTCTCACTCTGTTGCCCAGGCTGGAGTGCAGTGGTGCGACCTCAGCTCACTGCAACCTCTGCCCCCTGGGCTCAAGCAATTCTTCTGTCTCAGTTTCCCAAGTAGCTGGGATTACAGGCATGCGCTACCACTCCCGGCTAATTTTTGTATTTTTAGTAGAGATGGGGTTTTACCATGTTGGCCAGGCTAGTCTCAAACTTCTGACCTCAAGTGATCCACCTGCCTCGGCCTCACAAAGTGTTGGGATTACAGGCGTGAGCCACCCCGCCCAGCCTGTTAAAGTTTTTTAAAAGTCCCTTGTTTCATCTGTACTTCAGGAAATGAGTCAAATGCTTGAGCCTCAATAATAAAGGGGAAACAGTGCCCCCTGGAGGTCATAGTGGCAATGCCCAGGGACCCCAAGAGAGAAGGGAAGCCAGTGTAGGCATGGGAGATGGCAGGCAGCAGAGTTCTTTACAAATGCTGAGAAAATATTTTATAAAACTAAAAATATTTTTTACTTAAAGTCTTTAATAAATTGGTATAGGAATTTTAATAAATTAGTGTGGAAGTTTTCTTTCTTAACACAATAGAGAGCTTTTTGTTTTCCCCACGGAGAGTTGACTTTACACTTAATGGAGGACCAGACAGTATGACAATGAAGAACATGGACTTTGGAATTTGACAGGTCTTCCTTTTGTTAATAGCATGTCTTTGGGCAAGTTGATAAATCTGTCTGAGACTATTTCTTTATCTTTAAAATGAGGATATCTTATTGGGTCATAGTGAGGATTAAATGAGATTTAGCACCTGAAAGCACTCAATGACTCAATGTTTGATAGCTGTTATTATTAGTTACTATTACTACTATAACATTAACAAGATAAGGATGTTCCATATAACAACAAATACCTAATACACTGTAATATGTGCTGGCAGTAGAATTTTCAGATGAGAAGTTGTTACAGAAGATGTAAGTTAGAATAATTAGAGGAAAGGAGGAATTAGTAAGCAAGAAGACCCAAGGCTATTTAAGAAGGTATGAGGAAAAACAGAATCCTTAAAAACTTTCTATCCAATATGTAAACTGCATTCTAACAAATACATAATTAACACCATTAGTCTATTGGATAAGTGGCCAAAGGAGATGAAAAAGCAATTTAAAAAGTATGTTATCAGGCAGCCTACTTATTAGTTAAGAAATGAGGCCAGGTGCAGTAGCTCATGCCTGTAATCCCAGCACTGTAGGAGGCTGAGGTGGTGGATCACCTGAGGTCAGGAGTTCAAGACCAGCATGACCAACATGGTGAAACGCCATCTCTACTAAAAATACAAAAATTAGCCAGGTGTGGTGGCGGGTGCCTGTAGTCCCAGCTACTTGGGAGGCTGAGGCAGGAGAATCGCTTGAACCCAGGAGGTGGAGGCTGCAGTGAGCCAAGATTGCAACATGGCACTTAAGCCTGAAGGACAAGAGCGAAATTCTGTTTAAAAAAAAAAAAAAGGCCGGGCACGGCGGCTCAAGCCTGTAATCCCAGCACTTTGGGAGGCCAAGATGGGCGGATCATGAGGTCAGAAGATCGAGACCATCCTGGCTAACACGGTGAAACCCCGTCTCTACTAAAAAAATACAAAAAACTAGCCGGGCGAGGTGGCGGGCGTCTGTAGTCCCAGCTACTCGGGAGGCTGAGGCAGGAGAATGGCGTAAACCCAGGAGGCGGAGCTTGCAGTGAGCTGAGATCGCGCCACTGCACTCCAGCCTGGGCGACAGAGCGAGACTCCGTCTCAAAAAAATGAAAAAAAATAAATAAATAAAAATAAATAAATAAAAAAAAAAGAAAGAAATGCAACATAAAGTCTCATGTCTCATGTACCTTTTAAAGTTTCAAAACATAATGAAAAATGAAAATAGGCCGAGTGCGGTGGCTCATGCCTGTAATCCCAGGACTTTGGGAGGCTGAGGCGGGCGGATCACCTGAGGTCAGGAGTTCAAGACCAGCCTGACCAACATGGAGAAACTCTATCTCTACTAAAAATACAAAATTTGCCGGGGTGGTGGCACATGCCTGTAATCCCAGCTACTCGGGAGGCTGAGGCAGGAGAATCACTTGAACCCGGGAGGTGGAGGTTGCAGTGAGCCAAGATCGTGCCATTGCACTCCAGCCTCGGCAGCAAGAGCAAAACTCCGTCTCAAAAAAAAGAAAAAAAGAAAAAAAGAAAAAAAAGAAAATAATTGGTATTGGGGAAGACATAGAAAGAGGCATTGACCTTGGAACATGACATACTTGACTGCCTATTACCAGCTGTGAGAGCCAGTGTAAGTTACCTCCCCTCTCTGTGCCTCAGTTTCCTTATCTGTATACATGAGAAAGTTTAAAAATATGTTAAAAATCCCATTCATAATAATCACAACTATAAAATATTCTGAAACAAAATTAATAAGAAATGTTAAAACCCATTTAAAAAGGGAAGTATCTTCACATTGACCTATAAATTATGTGCCATTTTTATTAAAAATCCAAATGGCAATTAAGTTGATTCTCTAGTTTATTTGGAAGCAAATGTTTGAAAATAGGCCGGGCACAGTGGCTCGCTCTGTAATCCCAGCACTTTTGGAGGCGGAGGCAGGCAGATCACGAGGTCAGGAGATTGAGACCATCCTGGCTAACACGGTGAAACCCCATCTCTACTAAAAATATAAAAAATTAGCCAGGCGTGGTGGCGGGCCCCTGTAGTTCCAGCTACTTGGGAGGCTGAGAGGCAGGAGAATCGCTTGAACCCGGGAGGCAGAGCTTGCAGTGAGCCGAGATTGCTCCACTGCACTCCAGCCTGGGCGACAGAGTGAGACTCTGTCTCAAAAAAAAAAAAAAAAAAAAAAAAGTTTGAAAAACAACTGACAAAATAAGACTTGGCCTATGAGATATTAAAAAGAACTGTGAAACTACATTGTAAGCAGGGCAGATCGGTACTGACCAGGAAAAGACAAGTGGAGCAGAACGGTACTGACCAGGAAAAGACAAGTGGAGCAGTGGGGTGGAATAGAATCCACAAAATAAATCAAGTTCATACATTTAAGATTTCATACATGCTCAAAGTAGCACTTTAGATCAGTGGGGAAAGACTGGCTTATTTAATAAACAGCACCAGGATAACTGGCTATGATGTTTTCTGGCTCTTTGAGTGCCAATTCAATTAAATGAAACACTTATCTAGTTCTTACTACATTAAAAGTTCTATGCTAAGCACAGGAAGTTAGAAAGATAAGTAATGTGATCCCTACTCAAGAAACCTATATTTTAGTGGAAGGTATATATTTGTATACAAGCACATATAATACAAGGCAGGATATGAGGAATCCAAAGAGCTATGGGAACACTAATTATGAGAATGACTAATTATCAGTGACTAATTATCAGTGAAGATGCGGGGAGGTCATCCACTGACTAGTCAATTCATCCCAGACACTATGTCAAGGTTCTGGATGTATTGATGGCCAGTGTCTGTCCAGCGTGGTCCTCTAAACACGTATCTACTATAGGGATCAAGGAGGAGTGGCTGAAGCCATAGTAAATGGCTATTTGACAATTCAAGGATCCTGGCTCCTAACCCTCTTTCATCTCAAAGTAACTAATGTGTCTCTGTAAAATGCCTCCTAGTTTAAGGCCTGATCCAATAAACACACCCAGAATTACCCAAGCTAAATTTTTAATTCACTGTCTCAAACACAAAGAAATGATAAATGCTTGAGGTGACAGATACTCCATTTACTGTGATGTGATTATTACACATTGGATATTATGGCTCAGAAAAGTTAAATGATTTCTCTAGTGTCATAGAGCTGGCAAGTGGTAGAATCAGGATTAAGCCCAGAATGTATGAGCACAAATTCAATGGGAGATAAAAACCCCATTTTCTGTAAATATACACTGGCTTTGAATCATCAAATCAGTAAATAATTCAAAATGATTAACATTAGATGGATATTTTAAAATCATTTTATTTTATAATAATATTCATACACTACAACCCATTGAAGAAACAAAGCCAAAAATCCCAGTGATATAATTCTAGTTCCTGCAGGTAGCAAGACTCTCTACTCCATTGACAACAGTGGCCAATTACAGCCAACCAAAGTCATCCTTCTTGGTGAAGACAGACACTGGGTTGAAGAACACATGTGTTATTTGGTCATGGCTCCTTCTATATATCCTCAAAGTGGAAACAAACTTGGTTTTTACTGATGCTACCTTCATTTCAACTATTTTTAGTTTTCTAATTTCTGAAGTGAAGACTGAGGTTAGCAAACTGAAGTATCATCTTAATGGTTTTTAAAAATGTCTGAGAAACTAGGCCGGGCGCGGTGGCTCAAGCCTGTAATCCCAGCACTTTGGGAGGCCGAGACGGGCGGATCACGAGGTCAGGAGATCGAGACCATCCTGGCTAATATGGTGAAACCCCGTCTCTACTAAAAATACAAAAAACTAGCCGGGCGAGGTGGTGGGCGCCTGTAGTCCCAGCTACTCGGGAGGCTGAGGCAGGAGAATGGCGTAAACCCAGGAGGCGGAGGTTGCAGTGAGCTGAGATCCGGCCACTGCACTCCAGCCTGGGCGACAAAGCGAGACTCCATCTCAAAAAAAAAAAAAAAAAAAAAAAAAAATGTCTGAGAAACCGTGTGCTATTTTTAGATTCAGTTAACAACAGTTGACAAATCATAGTAAGCAGGTCAAGCACCTGAGAAGACTGGATGATAAATTAAAACACTATGCATGGCTGGGCGTGGTGGCTCACGCCTGTCATCCCAGCACTTTGGAAGGCTGAGATGGGCAGACTGCCTGAGGTAAGGAGTTTGAGACCAGCCTGGCCAACATGGTGAAACCCCGACTCTACTAAAAATACAAAAATTAGCTGGACATGGTGGCACGCCTGTAATCTCAGCTGCTTGGGAGGCTGGGGCAGGAGAATTGCTTGAACCTGGGAGGCAGAAGTTGCAGTGAGCTGAGATCATGCCATTGCACTGTATACAGCCTGGGTGACAAAAGCAAAGCTCTGTCTCCAAACAAACAAACAAACAAACAAAAAACACTAAGCACAAGCATTCTTATTAATGTGCAATAAGCATTCTTATTAAACAATGTGCAATATGTGTGCCAAGTAGGAAGTTTTTATGGTTCACTGGACTGGACTGTATGCCATATACTTCAAAGAACATTCCAAAGTGATAATCTGACTTGCTGAAGTTTAAAGTTAAGCCTCAAACACCATAGTTTGTCCTTTTTAAAAAAAATTTATGAATTTTTGTTATTTATAATAGTATTGAGACTTTTATAGGACAATTAATTCAGTTTCTATGAGTCAGTAACATACATTTTCTAAAAAGAGTGAAAGTAAAAAGGAGGGAAAAAAAGCAGTGTCCTGGATTAAAAGAGAACTAAAAGATCTAACAACCAAATGCATTGTGTGGACCTTAGTGAGATCCTGATTCAAATGAATCAACTGTAAAAAGACATTTTTGACATAATCAAGGATATCTGGTTATGGAATTGATATTAGATATTACTAATAAATTATTAGTTTAATGAACATGGCTTTGTAGTACGTAAGAAAATGTTCATATCTTAGAGATGGATCCTTGATTAATGAAGGAACAAAATTACACAATATTTAGGATTTGCTTTAAAATATTACAGTATAGAAAAAAAGTCAGGTGATGTGAATATTGGCAAACAAGAATTATTGAATCAAAGTCATGGATGTTTATTGTGCTATTCTCTTATGTAAGTTTGACTTTTTCAAAATGAAAAGTTTTTAACAAAATACTCAAAACATTCAAAGAAGGGGAGGGAGTTATGGTTATAACAGTAGACCTTCCAGACTTATGAGGTGGCTATGGTGGTCACCATGAACTGTGTAAACAATTCTTTTTTTTTTTTTTTTTTTTTTTTGAGATGGAGTCTCACTTTGTCGCCCAGGCTAAAGTACAGTGGCGTGATCTCAGCTCACTGCAACCTCTGCCTCCCAGGTTCAAGTGATTCTCCTGCCTCAGCTTCCTGAGTAGCTGGGACTATAGGCGTGTGTCACACACAAGATAATTTTTGCATTTTTAATAGAGATGGGGTTTCACCATCTTGGCCAGGCTGGTCTCGAACTCCTGACCTCAAGTGATCCACCCATCTCAACCTTCAAAAATTCTTGGATTACAGGCGTGAGCCACCACATCCGGCTCCTGCTTCCACTCTTGACCCTCTGTAGTCATTCTCTACCTACTAGCTATAGCTGTATTTAAGACCATAAATACAGTCATCTCATTCTTTTCTTTTTCTTTTTTTTTTTCCGAGATGGAGTTTCACTCTTATTTGCCCAGGTTGGAGTGCAATGGCATGATCTTGGCTCACTGCAAACTCCGCCTCCTAGGTTCAGGTGATTCTCCTGCCTCAGCCTCCCAAGTAGCTGGGATTACAGGCATGCACTACCATGCCTGGTTAATTTTGTATTTTTTAGTAGAGACAGGGTTTCACCATGGTGGTCAAGCTTGTTTTGAACTCCTGACCTCAGGTGATCCACCCACCTCAGTTTCCCAAAGTGCTGGGATTACAGGTGTGAGCCACTGCACCTGGCCTCACTCTTCCTAAAACCCTTCAATGGATTCCCATTCCTGGAACACAATCCAAAGCTCTCCTGTGGCTCATGTAGCCCTCCGGGAGCTAGCCCCTGTCTTTTGGACACCACCTGGTTGCATGTGCTCTAGCTTCGTGGCTTCTTTCAGAGCTTAGTGGCCAAGGTCTGCCCTGGTCCGTGACCCTCTGAGAGCCGGTTGGGATGTTACTCTTGGCACACCCTTCCCCACTTATTGTTTTTTCCCTTATAGAGTCCAGCTCTCTATCCTCTAGCAATTTATTTGTTTCATGTCTCCACTCTTCTGAAATCTCCATGTGTATTTTGTTTACCACTGTACAGCCAACAGTATTCAATATTTAATCAGTTAAGAAACATTTCTCTTCAAGCTTCCGGTCCCGTAAGTATCAGGTGAATATTGAAATGTAGTTTTGAAATGTTAAAAACAGGGAATTTGGTGACTATTGTCCAAAAAATTGGCCTACACTTCTGAGGAATTAGTGTTGGGAGAACAGAAGGGGCATTTTGAGAGAAGAAATATCAGAGGGCAGCAAGTGATGATTAGACTGCAGTGCAAAAGCTTACAAAAGGGGAGATGGCAGTGCCACTGTGATTCTCTGTCTGTTTGAATTCATTAATCTCTATGTCCCTGTGATGCCCTTTCTGCTCAGTCAGTGCCCAGACTTCTGTCTGAATTCTCTGCTGTGCAGTGAAGCACAGCTCTCACTCACAGGAAGGATCGGGAGACAGGATCCAGATGACTGGCCTGGACCTCTCACTCCCACGCCGGGAGACACAGTTGGTAGGAGACATGCAAAAACGGACATAACACAATCACAGGGAGGTTTTAATGAACTTATCTAAAGATTGAGAGCACAAACATACAAAATATGAACAAGACAGTTAACAAATTTGAGCTATTGGATTTATATAAAACTATACATTCATATTATTATTTTAAAAATTTGACACTGCATGGTTCTTATGATGCAACAGGCACTGGTTGTAAGTGCTTTACACTTATTAACTCATTTAAAGAACTGAAGAGTGCACATTCTTTCTTACATTATACAGAACATTTATAAAAGTGGTCATGTACTGGGTCAAAAAGCAAGTCTCAATAGATACCAAAAAATCAGTATCTATAGATCTTATCACATGTAGTAAAAGGACAAAAACACATTAGAAAGCAGTTTCCTTGACAAAGGAAGAAACAGACAGGGAGAGCAGGAGATGGGTGCAGAGGTGAAGTTTTAGCTCTACCTAAAATGCTTTAGAAGGAAGGAAGGACAGGAAAGAAGGAGGGAGAGAGAGGAGAGGAGAGGGGAGGGGAGGGGAGGAGAGGGGAAGAGGAGGAGAGGGGAGAGGAGGAGAGGGGAGAGGAGAGAAGGAGGAAGGGAAGAAAAGAGAAGAAAAATCCAAATGGAAGGATATTCTGCAAAAGTAACTGGCCTAGGCCAGTGGCTCACGCCTGTAATCCCAGCACTTAGGGAGGCCAAGTTGGGCTGACTGTGTGAGCTCAGGAGGTCAAGACCACCCCTGGGCAACACAGTGAAACTCATCTCTACTAAAATACAAAAAATTAGCCTGGCGTGGTGGCAGGCACCTGTAGTCCCAGCTACTTGGGAGGCTGAGGCAGGAGACTCGCTTGAACCCGGAAGGCAGTGGTTGCAGTGAGCCGAGATCGCACCACTGCACTCCAGCGTGGGCAACAGACTGAGACTCCATCTCAAAAAGGAAAAAAAAAAACCAAAAAAACTGGCCTGTATTTTTATAAAATGTCAATGTCATGAAAGATAAAGCCAGACTGAGGAAGTGTTCAGCGTGAAGGAGACTAAAGATACACAACAGAGTGTAATGCATAATCCAGGATTTTCTTTTACTATAAATGAGACAGACATAATCCAGAAATAATTTTAGTATATTAGTAGGACAACTGGTGAAATCTGAATAAGGTATGTAGATTAAAGTATTGTATCAATGTTAGTTTCCCAGATTTTGATAACTGTTCCATGGTTGTGTAAGAGAATATCCTTATTTTTAGAAAATTAGGACTGGCGTATTTAGGAGGAAACAGTCATCATGTGTGCAAATTTCTCCTAAATGGTTCAGAAAAATATAACCAGCAAATGTAATATCGAGAGACAAGGATAAAGCAAATGTGGGAAAATATTAACATTTGGGAAACTGTGGAAGGTATATGGGAATTCTTTGTAATAAAAAGAATTTTTCTTTTTTCTTTTTTTTTTTTTTTTGAGGCAGGGTCTTCCTCTGTCACCCAGGCTTCAGCCTCAACTCCCCTGGGCTCAGGTCATCCTCTTGCCTCAGCTTCCTGAGTAGCTGGGACTACAGGCATGCACCACCATGGTTGGCTAATTATTTTTTTATTTGTTTTTAGTAGAGACGAGGTCTTACTATGTTGCCCAGGCAAGTCTCGAACTGCTGGGCTCAAGTAATTTACCCACTTTGGCCTCCCAAAGTGCTGGGATTACAGGCATGAGCCATCACACCTGGCCAATTTTACTGAAAGTCTGAAATTAAGTCAAAATTTTGAAAAAGTTACAGCAATTATGGCAATCTCAATTATGGGTAAATGTGTGTCACATTATCTTCTTTACATTTTAAGTATTTCATAATTTCAAAATAAAAAAAAACTCAAGCAGAGCAAATTGTTTATAAGAGGAAACCTCAGAAGAGATGAGGCAGTTGTCAGCAGGTAGAAGGTTCCCTTTCAGGAAACTGAAACTGGGTGCCAGGTGGCTGCAGAGGGGGTGAGAGCTTAGCCCCCACCTCTCCACTGGAGCCTAGTGACCCCATGCAGGTAACAACCTGCCCAACTCTTCAGCCCTGACCTGGCATATTTATCTATAACTGGCAGTTCTTCTCTGACAGGATAGATTAATAAGCATTAAAACAAATCCAAAATTTATGTACCTATTGTTCATGCAGGTATGCTAGTGGTGTTCAGTCAGCATTTGTAAGACATTCATTGTAAACAAAGCACTGAATTAGACAGAAGAGATGAACAGAAAGATAAACAAGACCTGGCCAAATGTTGCCCCAAATTTATACCTGATTGGAGACAGGAAGGGCCTTGAGTGCCTGTGTGTCAGTGGTGATACTATTCACTTTCATTTTTTTTCTGCCACATTTCATTTTCATACCAATTCTGGTTAGTAGGTTTCATTTATTCTCATTTTACAGATGAGAAAGACCAGAGACGTTAGCTTGCCAAAATTACTCAACTACTAAATGACAAAGCCAAGAGTATCGTGTCCGAGCTAACATGTCTGACTCCAGAGTTCATGTTCTCTCCTTATCATCATATTTTATAAGTCACAAAAACATGAATACAGCAAAATTTCACTTACTCAACACTCCTGGGGATAAGTCATGCTGGACAGATGAGTAAGTGAAAGGCCATCCTCAGAGAAATATTATTCAAAACCTTCCAAGGTCTCTCTGGAGCAGAGAAGACTCCAGAAGCCTTTGGACAGTCTTTTCCTCCCTGTGGTTCTTTTCCTCTTGGGCTTCTGGGATTTCAAACTCGGCACATCTGGTCTCTCGGAGACACATCCTCCCTAAAAGCTCCAGCAGAAGATGGCCAAAGAGCCCTTTTGCCTTTTCTGCTTCCCCAAAGCACAAATGAGAGACTGATAAATTCAGAAATAATTCTAATACCTACAATATGAGAACAAAATAGGAAATACTTAAAAGCAGTCAGGTTTTCAAAGCACAGCTTTCTGATACTCCCCCAGTCCTCTATCTTAAAACAATACCCCTTGGTTCTAGAGGGTGTGACGGCTATGCAGGTCTGTTTCTCATTTGTCAGCATTTTGCTATCTCCTGGCCAAGCAGCTGTCAGTATTTATCTTGTCCATAGTCCTAGAAATGGGTCTAATGATTCATTCTACTTCCATATGTAACCTCCCTGAATTTTAGTTTTGTCATCTGTATAAAAAGGGAATAAAAATATCTAACTCATAAAGACCAAATGGGGAAACCATGTACGCATATCACAAGCAGTAAGCACTCCTATTAGTTGCCCAAGTCCAAACAGCTGGTAAGAAAGAGCTGGGACTCCATCTAGCCAGACTGGCTCCAGAATCAGTGTTTCTAATCACCTGTGGTGAAAGTCAACCACCCACACCTGCACTCCACTCAGTTTGCCTTTCTAGTTCATCTCTATCCAAAACCAGGGCCCACAAGCTGATACCACAGCAAGAACAGAATTGAGGGAAGAGAAAGAGCCTATGAATCCATCATATCATATACAGACGGTATAATTTATGACTAAAGATGCAGCTATTTTATAATATTCTGTACAATTTGAATTCTTAGAGTAGGCATGTAATACTTTCATAAGCAATAAAAAACATACAAATTCACTTTAGGATAAAAAATTACCAAGCCTAGGAACTTTGGAAAGGAAGAAGGGATTGCATATAGGAGTTTTCATCTGATGTTTAATGTCAGTTAAATTGCATTAAAACAACCTGTCAGTAAATAGTATTTTCTTGTATCATGACAGTGGCTAAGAATAAGGGTTAAGAGTAGACATGGGTTGAAGTTCAGCAACACTACCTGACTAGTTGTTTGAACCTTACCTAACTTCTCTGAGTGTGTTCTCACTTATAAATGGGAATAATAATACCAATCGTATAGAGGTATTGTTAGGCTTAAGACAGTATAAATGAGGTGCCTGGTATGGTGCCAGATTCATCACAAGCACTCACTATTTTTCTTTCTACAGTATCACTTCTATGGCTGAAGAGTATCCCATCTCATGGGGATGTGTCATGATTCATTTACCCAGTCCCACACTGTTATTGATCATCTTCAATTTTGTCAATAATAGCAAATTTTTTTCACATGCTTCTGTTTATTTCTTTAGGGTGAAACCCTGTGAGATGCTGGATCAAACGATGAGCATTATAAACTTTTGACACACGTTATCTACCATAGTTTTACTAAGTTAAATCTTCTCTATATTAAAGGTATTTATTCAGCTCTTACCAATGCTGCATATTAAAGTTCTATGCTAATTTTATAGGCCAAAAAAGACACAAACAACTCATATTGTTACATACACATTTATTAGACATTTCAGTTTCTTCTTTTGTTATGTTATAAAGCTCTTGGGCTCTTTAAAGTATGACTTGGCACAAAAAGAGAAAAACAATTGAAGTATGTAAAGTTTTTAAGGTAGTATACTACGGAGGTGGCATTTCAAGTCATTTATAAGAGGATTAATTTTTCCAACGGGTTTTCTTTTTTTTTTGAGACGAAGTCTCACTCTGTTACCCAGGTTGGAGTGCAACGGCACAATCTCAGCTCACTGCAACCTCCGCCTCCCAGGTTCAAGCGATTCTCTTGCCTCAGCCTCTCCAGTAGCTGGGATTATAGGTGTGCACCACTGCGCCTGGCTAATTTTCATATTTTTAGTAAACATGGGGTTTCGCCAAGTTGGCCAGGCTGGTTTCAAACTCCTGATCTCAGGTGATCCGCCTGCTTGGCCTCCCAAAGTGCTGGGATTGCAGGCATGAGCCATCGTGCCCGGCCTTTCCAGTGGTTTTCAAAGTGCTCCTGGCAGCCTCCCATGAGGGAAAGTGTGGGAATGGGAGTAGGGGGTGCTGGCTGGTTGGGATAACTCTCATTCTTCCCCACTTCAACTACACTAATCTGTTCTACATACTGAATTTATTGGTAAGCTTTGATCTGAAGGGTTCCATACCTGAAAACAAAAACAAAAACACATTTAATGCAAGGTTTGGGAATAACTGGCATTTTTCAATCAATAAATACATATACAAAATGAGCTGAATGTCTTTTACATCATATACAAAAATATATTTCAACTGGATTAAAACATTAAATGGAAAAAAGCCCACAGAAATGACAACATAAGGAAGCATTAACTGATCTTGGGGATAAAGAGGACCTTTTCCAACACTCTGATAAAAGCAAAAACCATAACAAGAGGCACTATTGTCTGTATTGGTTTTTCCTAAAGTGTGCGCCTCTGATATAGGTTCAAAATGGTTTCATAGCCATAGAAGTGTGAAAATGCTACATATCAATAATAGTGCAGAGAGGACCGGGCACAGTGGCTCACGCCTGTAATCCCAGTAGGGAGGCCGAGGCAGGTGGATAACCTGATGTCAAGAGTTTGAGATCAGCCTGGCCAACATGGTGAAACTCGTCTCTACAAAAACTACAAAAATTAGCCAGGTATGGTAGCAGGTGCCTGTAATTCCAGCTACTTGGGAGGCTGAGGTAGGAGAATCGCTTGAACCTGGGAGGCGGAGGTTGCTGTGAGCCAAGATCGCACCACTGCAATTCAGCCTGGGTGACAGAGCGAGACTCTGTCTCAATAAATAAATAAATAAATAATGAAAATAGTGCAGAGGTGGCTTAGGGCACTAACATCCAATTATTTCTATCAGCATCCCAGATCACCATAAAATAAACACTCGATATGAAACAATGTGCAGGAGGACATAGTCCAGTGTTGTGTGCCCCCAGCAGACTTCTGACATTAAGCCTTTCTTTTTCCTAGACATTCTAGAGCCATCACTATTGCTCTCTGGAGAGTCACAATGTCCTTAGCATAGAAAGGCTCTGAGAAGACCTACAGTGGAAAAAGAATAAAACTAATTTAGTCCACATTTGACTACAGAACTCTTCCTTCAACAAGATGCCTACTAATATCCATAGAATTCCAGGCTATGTGGAAATTAATGTTTGAACAGGAAAATGCTGTACCAGAGGTGTCCTTGTAAAAGATGTAGTCCATTTCTTGTGATTTTACTGATACTCAATTTGAGGCCCTCTTTGATGTAATCTGTGGACACCTAGTGCTGACGCTTTAACTTAGTACATACACATAATTTCCTACAATAAACTGCTGCCCACCTACTAAAAAACCCTGCTTGCAGACTGCCTTATATTTAAATTCTTTTTTTTTTTTTTGAGATGGAGTCTCGCTCTGTTACCCAGGCTGGACTGCAGTGGCCGGATCTCAGCTCACTGCAACCTCCGCCTCCCGGGTTCACGCCATTCTCCTGCCTCAGCCTCCTGAGTAGCTGGGACTACAGGCGCTCGCCACCTCGCCCGGCTAGATTTTTGTATTTTTTAGTAGAGACGGGGTTTCACCGTGTTAGCCAGGATGGTCTCGATCTCCTGACCTCGTGATCCGCCCGTCTCGGCCTCCCAAAGTGCTGGGATTACAGGCTTGAGCCACCGCGCCCGGCATATTTAAATTCTTATACATCATCACAATGCACTTATATCTCGGAATAATACGAAAGGATTTATTTAAATGAAACACTTAAAAAAGAAGTATGCAGGCTTGTGCTTTTGCTCTTACCTATTAAAATGTCTTCTGCAACTACAGATGTAGAAAGTATGTCAGGTACTTCTTATTCTGATTTTTATGTCATACAAAAGGAACTGAATTAGACTGTGTTTAGGAGACAGAGTTAAATGGATCAGAGAGAGACGGATCGGGCCCTTCTACAAAAACTCAAGATTCTTACTAGAATGAAGATATAACAAGTCTTTCACTTAATTCTTAAACTTTATATTCTTCTACCCTAAAAGCATCCTTCAGGTTCTAAATAAAGGGAAAATAAAGACAGGTAACAGGCAAAAGTAATACAGTTGCAGTGATAAGCATTCTCCTGCTCCAACAATATTGGTTGTGTGGTTTTGCCATTTAAAATTAATAGTAACTCGGCTGGGCATGGTGGCTCACACCTGTAATCCCAGCACTTTGGGAAGCTGAGGCAGGCGGATCACCTGAGGTCAGGAGTTCAAGACCAGCCTGGCCAACATGGTGAAACCCCATTTCTACAAAAATAAAATAAAATATGAAAATTAGCTGGGTATGGTGGCACATGCCTGTAATCCTAGCTACTCCAGAAACTGAGGCAGGAGAATCGAACCTGGGAGGTGGAGATTGCAGGGAGGTGGAGATTGCAGGGAGCCAAGATTGTGCCACTCCGTTCCAGCCTAGGCAACAGAGTGAGACTCTGTCTCAAAAAATAAATAAATAAATACAAAAATAAACTAAACTCAATAGTAACTTGAATTGTAAAGTGTTAGGTTTATGAGCATTAAGATTCAACTTCTAATCTATTGTTTATTTTTATTTTAGAGATGGCATCTCTCCTTGTCACCCAGGCTGGAGTTCAGTGGTACTATCATAGCTCACTGCAGCCTCAAACTCCTGGGCTCAATCAGTCCTCCTGTCTCAACCTCCTGAGTAGCTAGGACTACAGGCACACACCAGTACAGCTGGCTAATTTTAAAAAATTTTAAATTTATTACTTGTAGAGATGGGGTTGACCAAGTTGGTCTTGAACTCCTGGCCTCAAGTAATCCTCCAGTCTAAGCTTCCCAAAGTGCTGAGATTACAGGCATGAGTCACAGCTCCCAGGCCCTCTATACATTTAATAATGTCAATGCAAAAACACCTGTTTGCACAAATACACTGCATTATTAACTTCCTGGTCTTCTGTTGCTAGCTTCAAATAACCAGATCTCAAATTCTAATAAAAATTCTGGCACTACAAAACCCCGGAAAGCCAGTTTTGTTTGAATATCACTTGATAAATCTTTAGCAGTCTTACTTTAAGACAAGGTTAGTATTTTTTGACTATTTTAAATCTGAATTATATAGTATCTAATTTAATTCTTCCTGGGAACCAAAAAAAAAAAAAATTTTCCTCATTGTGTATTTACTACTTTACTTACAGTGACTAAGTTTTTGCAAATATATGTAAGTACCTGCGTGTTATGTGCAATTTCTATTTTTAGTGGGAATGTGGCACTGACAGTTACAGCACTGAGTTTGCCATGGGCTACTGTGTGACATGTGATGACTCAACTCTCCCACCTCTTTTCTCAAAATGATCGTGAAACCTTACACGTTTTGTCACAATGTTCTTTGGCTTTCAACTGATAAAAACAAAATCCTAAACTCTGTGAATTCAGGCACTCAAAACTTCATGTTTTAAGATGCCATCTGGAAAAAAAATCACAAATAATATGACTTTGCTTTAGATTAGCATCAAAATGACAGCACAAACATTTTTAAACTGTAAAGAAATGGTGGATTCTCCAGGAACTTATGCTTGAATATCAGGCTGAAACACACTGCCATAGATGATAGCCATTAATTCATTCAACAATATTTATTGAGGCTATATATGCCTGGCACAGGGAACCCAACAATCAACAAACTGCCCACCCTTATGAAAAGCCTTACTAAAGAGTCTAGTGGGCAAGGACGACAACAGACAAGTAATCATATAATTCCTGATGATTAGTGGTGTAAAAAAAATGAGTGAGGGCCAGGCACAGTGGTTCACACCTATAATTCCAGCACTTTGGGAGGCCAAGGAGGGTGGATCACCTGAGGTCAGGAGTTCGAGATCAGTCTGACCAACATGGTGAAATCCTATCTCTACTAAAAATACAAAAATTAGCCGGGCATAGTGGTGGGCGCCTGTAGTCCCAGCTACTCAGGAGGCTGAGATAGGCGAATTGCTTGAACCCAGGAGGCAGAGGTTGCAGTGAGCCAAAATCGCGCAACTGCACTGCAGCCTGGGCGATGGAGCAAAAAAAAAAAAAAAAAAAAAAAAGAAAGAAAATGAGTGGGATAGGGGAAGAGAGAAAAAGGATAGAGGTGGTGTTTTAGAGACGTTGGTTAGAAAAGCCATCTCATTGGAACTGAGATTTGAGCTGACAACTATATAAATTCTACCTGGGAGGAGTTTTCCAGGCAGAAGAGCAAGTGCCAAGGTCCTAAGACAGGAATGTACTTGCAATGTTTGAGGACCCACAAGGAGGTCAGTGTGGCTGAAGCACATAAACCACGGAAATAATGTCAGAGAAGCCAGGTGCCAGATTACACAGGGTCCTTTATGTTGTAGTGATGACTTTGTTGGTCCTTAGAAAAGAAAAAGGATTGCAGGAGGCATGCTTCAGACAGACTGAGGATGGAACTTCTAGCTCTGGAGCTCAATTTTTTTCTTTTACTTTTAAAAATACACCTCATTGGGCCAGGCGCAGTGGCTCCTACCTGTAATCCCAGCACTTTGGTAGCCCAAGGAGGGCTGATCACCTGAGGTCAGGAGTTCAAGACCAGCCTGGCCAACATGTGTTTTTTTGAGATGGAGTCTTGCTCTGTCACCCGGGCTGGAGCGCAGTGGCGCAATCTCAGCTCACTGCAAGCTCTGCCTCCCGGGTTCACGCCCATTCTCCTGCCACAGCCTCCCGAGTAGCTGGGACTACAAGCACCTGCCACCAGGCCTGGCTAATTTTTTCATATTTTTAGTAGAGACAGGGTTTCACCGTGTTAGTCAGGATGGTCTCGATCTCCTGACCTTGTGATCCGCCTGTCTCGGCCTCCCAAAGTGCTGGGATTACAGGTGTGAGGCACTGCGCCCGGCCTATAATGTGTTTTTTAAAGAGGGGGGATTATGAAGCAAATATGCTGAAAAATTAACATTTGTTAAATCTAGTAGTGGGTGCATGAGTTTTTTTACATTATTTTTGTGTATATCTTTAAATGTTTCAAATCTTTTAAGAGAAAAAAGTAGACTTTCACTTAAAATGTTAAACAAGAAGATGAGTGTGGTGGTACGTGCTGGAGGTTCCAGTTACTTGCGAGGCTGAGGTAGGAGGATAGTTTGAGCCTAAGAGTTCAACTCCAGCCTGGGCAACATAACAAGACCTTGTCTCTTAAACAAAAAATTACATAAAATTAAAAAATTAAATGTTAAACAAGAAATATCTAATAACAAGATTGCTCATGATGTGATTACACAATACAGGGGAAAAACAATATGCACAGTATAAGAGTCAGTATAGCAGAGTGGTTCTGGCACCAGATTGCTTTGATTTTATTTTAGTTTTTGTTTTCCTTTTTGTTTTTTGTTTTAAGGCAGAGTCTCACTCTGTTACCCAGACTGGAGAACAGTGGTGTGATCTTGGCTCACTGCAACCTCCATCTATCGCATTCAAGCAATTCTCCTGTCTCCGCTTCCCAAGTAGCTGGGACTACAGGCAGGCACCATGCCTGGCTGATTTTTGTATTTTTAATAGAGACAGGGTTTCACCATGTTGGCCAGGCTGGTCTCGAACTCGTGGCCTCAAGTGATCCACCTGTCCTGGCCTCCCAACGAGCTGAGATTACAGGTGTGAGCCCAGCCCTGCTTTGGTTTTAATCCTAATTATGCTACCTACTAGCAATGAGACACTGAACAAGTTACTTAACCTTTCTGAGCCTCAAGTTCTTCATCTGAAAAATAATAATAGTAATGGTACCTGCTTCATAAGGATATTAAAAGGATTAAGTAAATACTACATGTAAAGATCCTGGTGCACAATAGATGCTAAAAGGTGTTAATAGCTATTTTTATATAATTTTTGTTTCTTAAAGAAGTACATACTATATACACATAGAAAAAAAAGAGCTTGAATGGTCCATTAAAAATGTTAGCAGTTGTAATCTCTAATTGATAGATAATTTTAATTTTCTTTTTTACCTATTTCTGCACATTCTGACACGCAATTCCTTTTGTATTATAAACAACAGAAACACAACAACAAGACCTTCCCCAAAAGTGTCCTACAAGTTTGGTAAGCAGTGATTCTCAAAGTGTGATCCTCGCAAGGACTGGCAGCATCTGCAACCAGAGAACCTGCTAGAAATGTAATTCTCAGGCTCCACCTGAGACACATTCATTCTAAGATGAAGCCCAGCAATCTGTGTTTTAGCAAGCCTTCCATTTGACTGTCATGCACATTAAAGCTTGAGGACTACTGTGTGAAGGAATAACTTGTATCTCTGTACTTGGTCATTTGTCTCAAGGGGCCCTGTGTAAGGCCTTAAAGAGCGAAATACTGGCCACTGCTGAAAGACATTCACATTAGGAAAAAAAAAAAAAAAAAAAGGCCGGGCACGGTGGCTCACGCCTGTAATCCCAGCACTTTGGGAGGCCGAGGCAGGCGGATCATGAGGTCAGGAGATCGAGACCATCCTGGCTAAAAAGGTGAAACCCAATCTCTACTAAAAATACAAATTAGCCGGGCGTGGTGGCGGGCGCCTGTGGTCCCAGCTACTCAGAGACTGAGGCAGAAGAATGGCGTGAACCCAGGAGGCGGAGCTTGCAATGAGCCCAGATCGAGCCACTGCGCTCCAGCCTGGGCGACGGAGCGAGACTCCGTCTCAAAAAAAAAAACAACAACAACAACAAAAAAGAAGTTAAACTGCTGCTGACCCAACAAAACTACATCAAGCCGAGTTTGGCTACTGGCCACCAGTTTGTATTGACTTCTTGGCTAATTCTCTCTCAAATCAGTAAACAGCTGTGATGTAGTGGAAAGACTGAGTGCCGAACAAGGAAAACCTTGATTTGAAGCCCAGCTCTATTTCATAGCTGGTGGTAATAAAACTGATGTTAACCTTTAGAGTTAAATCTTATCCTGTATGATAAGGACAATACTGTATCACAGGAGTGTTTTAAAGATGAAGATGATATACTCAAAACACTGCCCTCTAATAAATCCTTAATTAAATTTTCTTAGCATTTGTGATATTTCCTGTATTTTGAGTCTATGCTTTATTCTACTTATATTTATGAACAATTTAGTTTAGCCTCTCTCTTCTATTAAACTCAAAGCTCCTCTGAGACAGAGATGAAATTTTGCATCCCTTTAAATTCTTATAATACCTACTTCAGTAATTAGTGTTCACAAATCCACTTTGAGCTTCAGTGGAAGTTTGTGACTGGAAGTCTGACTATATGTGGTATGGGTCTGGAAGAACACAGTCAATTCTTAGTAAAGATGTATAGTTTATATAAGCAGGTATGTGGCCAACTTACAGCAATCCCCAAAGTTATGATTACCTTCCTTATATATATAAAATATAAAAGATCAAGAACAATGATAGTTGTTCTGTTGGTAAAAGTGGGTGACTTCTGCATTTACATTTACCATGTTTGTTAAAAGCAATACAGGGAGTTTACAAGTGCCATACTAGAAACTATGAAAAAGATGAATTTCAATTTCAACTGAATTTTGGCCATTTAGATATTAGTGATGCTGGGGTGATGGTGGTAGAAGAGATGTGTATCAGCACAGCTAATGTCAGGGGCCCAGCTTATTCTTTTCATCTGGAATACTAAAAACAAGAACTATTATCTACCCCACAAAAATCCTGTGAAAGTTAATTAGGTAGTTAAGTTAATCTTCATTAGGCAAGATCATGGAATTTGGGGGGGATGGAGGAAGGAAGCCTGTAGATCTTGCATAAGCAGGTGAGAGGCTTTCTACCCTCCTATGCTCTTATAAGAAACAGTATGTCCTATTTTTGACCTAACAATTTTTTTTCTTTGTAGGTACCCATGCCTTCTAAGTGCTAGTAATAAAGAATTAATTCACACATTAAACTTGGCATGATTAATTTCATTGCCCCTGTATGTTAGCTTTCTTACTTTCTGAACTTTGAGTACATCTACAAACTTAAAAAACGATCTAGACAAGCCAGAAAAAGGCTTCTCATTTCTTCAGTGGGGTGGGAAGTGATTATTTTGTAAAGGTATGATTCAGAATGACACATTCAAATACAATTTTAAAAATCTACTTCACTATATGTACCATCAATAAGAAAAATGTGGCTTGGAGTTGTTAAGATATAAAAGTACATGATGGTGTAAGAATTGCAGACTGTTGTCATCTCACGTGCTACAAAGCTTTAATTCAATTATTTGGATTCTGTATGAGAAAAAGTTTCGCTGCAGGTGTAACCTTTTAGTCACAGCATCAAATAATCTCCATTTAAAGGAGATATCCAATTCCTCTACTCATAAAGCATTCAATTGTTAATAAAAAATCAGTGCCAAAACCAATCTGTGTAGTTACCACCAAACGTGTTGGAATAAGCAACTTTTCCTGCATTAACTATTTGAGAAAAACTTTATTGAAAAATATCCCCTCCGGCTGGGCACAGTAGCTGGCGCCTGTAATCCCAGCACTTTGGGAAGCCAAGGCGGGCGGATTACCTGAGGTCAGGAGTTCAAGACCAGCCTGAGCAAGATGGAGAAACCCCGTCTCTACTAAAAATACAAAATTAGCCAGGCATGGTGGCATTGCTGTAATCCCAGCTACTCTGCAGGCTGAGGCAGGAGAATCGCTTGAACCCAGGAGGTGGAGGTTATGGTGAGCCGAGATGGCACCATTGCACTCCAGCCTGGGCAACAACAGTGAAACTCTGTCTCAAAAAAAAAATAAAAAAATAAAAAATAAAGAAAAATATCCCAAGATAGGAAAAATCACTTCTCTTGGTTGGGTCCATCATGGAGGTAAAATTGGCAAGAAAATAACATTCGAAGGATTTCTCTTTCAAATATTTAATTTCTTTTCAATAAAATTGTAACAATTAGGTGCACATCAAAACTAATACCCTTTATGGGCCTCTATTTTACAGATGGTTCATTTCAAAGCATCAAATTCTACATACATACACATAAACATACACACACGCACACACAAAACCTAATCAGGAGGTTTCCTGGGCAGCTACAGAAGACGCAAATGATCTCATGGACTTCACTAATGTCTCTAGTTTGTGCCAAATGTTTTAGAACTTTTGAGGTAGTCCACTTACTCAAGGTGATACTAAGCTTCCAGAAAGCAAGAATTTCCGGAATGATAAGTGAAAGGGGATGAATGTACAAAAATAATTAATACTAGCTTTCAATTAACATATGAATATTGTTCTGTATGAAGAGGCAGTTTCCTACACAGGTGAAAAAAGAATAAAGCTGTTGACTCCTTAACAGTAAACATCCCTGCATCACTAAGAGGAGATTCTAAGGCTTAGCAAAAGATCTGAGCCTAACATTTTTGTTTTGTTTTGTTTTGTTTTTGAGACAGAGTCTTGCTCTGTCGCCCAGGCTGGAGTGCAGTGGCGCAATCTGGGCTCACTGCAAGCTCTGCCTCCCGGGTTCACGCCATTCTCCTGCCTCAGCTTCCCGAGTAGCTGGGACTACAGGCGCTCGCCACCACGCCTGGCTAATTTTTTGTATTTTTAGTAGAGACGGGGTTTCACCGTGTTAGCCAGGATGGTCTCGATCTCCTGATCCGCCCGCCTCGGCCTCCCAAAGTTCTGGGATTACAGGCGTGAGCCACCGCGCCCGGCCGGATTTTTTGGTAAGAAGCAGCATAAAAATCACTCTAGGTTTGAGATTGGGATCCAGCGTAACTGGTGACTTGACCTTGGGCAAGTTACTTAATTCCTTTTAGTCTCAGTTTCCCTAATTGTAAATGAAGTCAACACCACCTGGTAAAGGTATTACAGGACTGGTGAGGATGATACATGTGAACATATTACTAAAATGTAAACTATAAGGCAATAGTAAGCAAATGCTAGTTACTATTCTATGTAATACAGGCCTAACCTTTCCTGCCTATGTCCTTATCTGTAAAAAGAGGACGGATTGAGATCTGAAGGTCTATCCAGTCACTTATCAGCTGCGTGAACTTTGGCAAGTCATTTCCTTTCTGGGCCTGTTTCCTAAGAAGGTTATTTTTAAGATCAAATGATAATCGTGTTATGCAAATGCTGTCCAGGCACATATTAAGCACTTTATAAATGATAGCTCTTATTACTCTGTAGGGGGCTAGGGTGGTAAAGAACAAATGAAATTAAACCTAGTTAAGAGGCTTTGTACATGCACATAAAACTCTACAGACATCCAAGGTACCGTTATTTGTACTGTAAACTGCCAAGACACGCAGGAAACGGGAACTCAAATGGCGCCTCAGTGACTCGCACTAGAGAGGGGGAGAAGGCAGAGCTTCCGAGAATCAACTATTTTCCCCCTTATGGCTTTCAGCCTAGATTGGACCATTTATTCAATTTCCCAGCCCACAGTATCCCTGGACATTTATTTACTGTACCTTTTTCACTGAGATCCTTTCCACTCCCCTCCCCTTCTAGTAGTCGTGAACTTCAGACCCTCTCCTTCGACTCCCACTGCCTTTAACTCTGGTTTTAACCAAGCTTCCCTGAATCCTTCCCTCCGCCTAAGGAGGAAGTGCAGCTGGACGCACCGCACGGCATCCTAGGAAATGTGGTCTCTCAGACTCTTTGGCTTGGGCTGCAGAGTGGGGAAGAAGACGAAGGGGAGCCCAGCAAAACTACAACTACCGGCAGGCAACGCGAGTCACCATCTTTCTTTGGCCCCTTTTCCTCTTGCCGTCCTCTTCCTCCTCCCCGCTAGCGCTGAACCGCTTGGCCTCACGGTACTTGTAGTTCCTTCTGGACTCAAGATCCTAGGGCTCGATGGCCAGCACAGAGGCTAGGAGACTCTAATTCCCAGAGGGCAGAGCGGAAGCTGCGCCTGCGCACACGCAATGAGGGCGTGTATGTCTGTGTCTGAGGGAGAGAGCGAGAGTGAGTGAGTGTGAGTGCGGGGTGGGGTGGTGGCCGTTACGTTCGGGGCAACGGCTACGGCAGTGGAGAAGTAAGAAGAGAAACAACGTCCGGCGCTTCCGCCTTCGCTTAGGAGGAGGAGGAGCTGGTAGGGAAAGGAAAGTGTTTCACCCTGGGCCTGGATTAGACCGAGTCGGGTTGGTGGGGGTCTGGGCTATGAGCTTTTGAGGGTCGCTTGGGACGCGGAGCAAGACACGAGAGCCGGGAGCTATGTCTCAGCCGCCGCCGCCGCCTCCGCTGCCGCCGCCACCTCCTCCCCCTGAGGCTCCACAGACTCCGTCGTCCCTGGCGTCGGCGGCTGCTTCGGGAGGGCTTTTGAAGCGGAGAGACCGGAGAATCCTTTCCGGGAGCTGCCCGGATCCGAAGTGCCAGGCGCGTCTGTTCTTCCCGGCCTCCGGTTCTGTCAGCATCGAGTGTACCGAGTGCGGCCAGCGGCACGAGCAGCAACAGCTGCTGGGGGTTGAGGAGGTGACCGACCCGGACGTAGTGCTACACAACCTGCTGCGGAACGCGCTGCTCGGGGTGACGGGGGCACCCAAGAAGAACACGGAACTGGTAAAGGTGATGGGCCTTTCCAACTATCACTGCAAATTGTTGTCGCCCATATTAGCTCGCTATGGAATGGACAAACAGACAGGCCGGGCCAAGCTTCTCCGGGACATGAACCAGGGCGAACTGTTCGATTGCGCCTTACTGGGCGACCGCGCCTTCCTCATAGAACCAGAGCATGTTAACACTGTGGGCTATGGCAAGGACCGCTCCGGAAGCCTCCTGTATTTGCATGATACTCTGGAGGACATTAAGCGGGCCAATAAAAGTCAGGAATGTCTCATTCCAGTGCATGTGGACGGGGATGGACACTGCCTGGTGCATGCTGTGTCTCGTGCTCTAGTAGGCCGAGAGCTCTTCTGGCATGCCTTAAGAGAGAATCTTAAACAGCACTTTCAGCAGCACTTGGCCCGATATCAAGCTCTGTTCCATGACTTCATTGATGCCGCTGAGTGGGAGGACATTATCAATGAGTGTGACCCTCTGTTTGTACCACCTGAGGGTGTTCCCTTGGGCCTGAGGAATATCCACATATTTGGTCTTGCCAATGTGTTACATCGTCCTATTATTCTGTTAGATTCCCTCAGTGGCATGAGAAGCTCTGGTGATTATTCAGCCACCTTTCTACCTGGGCTCATCCCTGCAGAGAAATGCACTGGGAAAGATGGTCATTTGAACAAACCAATCTGTATTGCATGGAGCAGCTCCGGTAGAAACCATTATATCCCCTTGGTAGGCATAAAAGGGGCTGCTTTGCCCAAACTGCCTATGAATTTGCTTCCTAAAGCATGGGGTGTGCCTCAGGACCTTATTAAAAAGTACATCAAACTTGAAGAGGATGGTGGTTGTGTTATTGGAGGTGACAGAAGTTTGCAAGATAAATACTTACTTAGGCTTGTTGCTGCTATGGAAGAAGTCTTTATGGACAAACATGGTATCCATCCTAGTTTGGTTGCTGATGTCCATCAGTATTTCTACAGAAGGACTGGAGTGATAGGAGTTCAGCCTGAAGAAGTCACAGCAGCTGCTAAAAAAGCAGTAATGGATAATCGCCTTCACAAATGTTTGCTCTGTGGTGCCCTTTCTGAACTTCATGTTCCTCCAGAGTGGTTGGCTCCTGGAGGGAAATTGTATAACCTGGCAAAAAGTACTCATGGACAGCTGAGGACTGACAAAAATTATAGCTTTCCCTTGAACAATTTGGTTTGCTCATATGATTCAGTGAAAGATGTTCTGGTACCAGACTATGGATTGAGTAACCTAACAGCTTGTAATTGGTGCCATGGCACATCTGTGCGAAAGGTCAGAGGAGATGGTTCTATTGTGTATTTGGATGGAGACAGAACTAATTCTAGGTCCACTGGTGGCAAATGTGGTTGTGGATTCAAACACTTTTGGGATGGTAAGGAGTATGACAATCTACCAGAAGCTTTCCCTATTACTTTAGAATGGGGTGGAAGAGTGGTCAGAGAGACAGTATATTGGTTCCAGTATGAAAGTGATTCATCTTTGAATAGTAATGTTTACGATGTTGCAATGAAACTTGTTACCAAGCACTTTCCAGGTGAATTTGGGAGTGAAATCCTAGTTCAGAAAGTTGTCCACACTATATTGCATCAGACTGCCAAAAAGAATCCCGATGATTATACTCCTGTAAATATAGATGGTGCTCATGCCCAAAGAGTTGGAGATGTTCAAGGACAAGAATCAGAGTCTCAGCTCCCAACTAAAATTATTCTTACCGGACAGAAAACAAAAACTTTGCACAAGGAGGAGTTAAACATGAGTAAAACTGAAAGAACTATTCAACAGAATATTACGGAACAGGCTTCTGTAATGCAGAAACGGAAAACAGAGAAGTTAAAACAAGAACAAAAAGGGCAACCCAGGACTGTTTCTCCCAGTACCATTCGTGATGGTCCATCCTCTGCACCTGCTACACCTACCAAGGCTCCCTATTCACCTACAACTTCTAAGGAGAAGAAGATCCGAATCACAACTAATGATGGACGACAGTCCATGGTTACCCTTAAGTCTTCAACAACCTTTTTTGAACTTCAGGAAAGTATAGCCAGAGAGTTCAACATTCCTCCATATTTACAGTGTATTCGATACGGGTTTCCTCCTAAAGAGTTAATGCCACCACAGGCAGGAATGGAAAAGGAACCAGTTCCTTTACAGCACGGCGACAGAATTACAATAGAAATTCTAAAAAGTAAAGCTGAAGGTGGTCAGTCTGCTGCAGCACACTCAGCCCACACTGTGAAACAAGAAGATATTGCTGTTACTGGTAAACTGTCATCTAAGGAACTTCAGGAGCAAGCTGAAAAAGAAATGTACTCCTTGTGTCTTTTAGCAACATTAATGGGTAAGATACATTTAATTCTGATGGTATATCTTAATTGTAAATATAATACACTGAGTTTTCCTGTTGTCTTTGGGGGAAAAGAAATCTGTGGCCATTGTAAGTTTTTAATTATATATTTCAGGAGAGAATTATTTTTAGTATTTTGACAGTTAATGGATAGATGTTAATAGGATTATTGAGTAACTATTAGGAAAATAGAAAGTTAAGGTATTCCCTCAATAATAGTCAACAGATTATTTAAATATGTCTTATTCTCGCAATTGCTTTTTAAAAAACAGACTTGTATTTATTTAAAGCGTTTTAAATTTTTGGTAGGCTCTATGGATCCTGCCTACCTTGCCCCTTTTTCATTTATTTTTAATTTTTATTTTCCTGTATGTCATGTGATTTCAGGACTTCCTGTTTGATGAATTGCAGTTTCTGGTGTTTATATTCTCACTGCACTCCCACCTAGTAGTCTCTTACATTTCATTTTCTTCCTTTCCCAGTTCATCACATTTTTCTTATTCATACACTAGGATTTGTATTTAAGTAATTTCACTACTCAATAAGTCTTTGCCATCAATTGTAATGAACTATTGTAAGTTGTAGTTCATGAGAAACATAACTAACAGAGATAGATGGTAATCATGTAAAGAAGTATTTGTTTTTAATAATTCAGCATAAAGAAAAATATATTATCAACCAAATGTGTAATTTAAAGCTTTAGATGATTTCAGATACTGTTCAATGGTGTACTTTTTACAGTGTCTGTATTTGCTTAGTCTTTGTTTTGAAATAACTGTTAATATGCTTTATTAAGTCTTAAAGTATGAAGTAAAATTTAAATGTGTTAGTTACTGGAAGGGTTTTATTTTTGCTGAGATTAAAGCTTTCAGCTAGAAAAGTGATCTGGGTTTTGATTCTGTTTTCTGATAGTACTATATGGCAGTGAATTGGGCCTTAATCTACCAAAATGAATACTACTCCTGGCTTATCTGGGGGAGTAGTAAATAGGGGATCTAAAAACCCTGCACAAATTTAGAACCTGGAATTGTTGATTTTAGTTTGCCAGACATAGTAAGTGAATTGGGGGATATGTCAGGAGCTATCCTGCGCACTTTATGTATTTCTTTTTTTTCCTTTTTTTTTTTTGAGATGGTCTTGCTCTGTCTCCAGGCTGGAGCACAGTGGCGCGATCTCGGCTCACTGCAAACTCTGCCTCCTGGCTTCAAGCAATTCTCCTGCCTCAGCCTCCCAAGTAGTTGGGACTACAGGCCCACGCCTCCATGCCCAGCTAATTTTTGTATTTTTAGTAGAGATGGGGTTTCAACTTGTTGGCCAGGATGGTCTTGATCTCCTGACCTTGTGATCAAGGTCACTTAAATACAAATGCTAGTGTACTTAAATACAAATCTTAGGTGGCCCGTGCCTGTAATCCCAGTTACTCTGGAGGCTGAGGCAGGAGAATTACTTGAACCCGGGAGTTGGAGGTTGTGGTGAGCCTAGATTGCGCGACTGCATTCCAGCCTGGCAACAGAGCAAGACTCTGTCTCAATAAATAGATAAATAAAGTAAAAGACCTGCAATCTCCCAGGTCAAAAACAGGAAAGAGAAGGTCTTCCTCAATAGAAGATGGAGTCTTGAGAATGTGGCTCTTATCTTTATCCTTGTATGCACAGAACCTGATATAGTGCTCAGCAGGTAGTATGCACTCTGAAATGTTTTTAATTGAATTAAATAGATGACATTAACACAGCTAAAGAAAGGCTGTATCTGCAGAAATGGAATGGATGGTCAGTCAGCACTGAACATTGAAAAAAGTGAAAAGCAAAATTCGGCAATGTTTATATACTGCTGTACAAAGGAAAAAGATACATCATCTGGGGTTCATGAAAATTCTGGTAACTAGAAAGGTAATCTCTGTCGAGGGGTAGGAATATTTGATCAATCCTGACTATGGCCTGACTGAAACATCTCTATCCCTTTGCCTGATTTCCATGTTCATCAGGCATGTATTCTTAACACTTTTAGCTTCCTGATAACAAGTTTTGATGTACAGGTGACAGTGCAGATAAGGACATGTTCACTTTGAAAGCTGTATTCTCCATTGTAGACTAATAAATTGACATGGGCAGGATTATGAGCAGTAGCCTTAAAAATATGATCAGAGCTGGGCACGGTGGCTCACGCCTGTAATCCCAGCACTTTGGGAGGCCGAGGCAGGCAGATCACGAGGTCAGGAGTTCGAGATCATCCTGGCTAAGATGGTGAAACCCTGTCTCTACTAAAAATACAAAAAAAAAAAAAGTAGCCGGTCATGGTGGCAGGCGCCTATAGTCCCAGCTCCTCGGGAGGCTGAGGCAGGAGAATCTTGTGAACCCGGGAGGCAGAGGTTGCAGTGAGCCAAGATTGCACCACTGCGCTCCAGCCTGGGCGACAGAGCAAGACTGTATCTCAAAAAAAAAAAAAAAAAAAGGTTTGATCAATATGATTATATATAGATTTTTGAGACAGAGTCTCACTCTGTCACCCAGGTTGGAGTACAGTGGCATGATCTCCGCTCATTGCAACCTCCGCCACCTGGGTTCAAACGATTCTCCTGCCTCAGCCTCCCAAGTAGCTGGGATTACAGGCACATACCACCATGGCCGGCTAATTTTTTTGTATTTTTAGTAGAGATGGGGTTTCACCGTGTTAGCCAGGATGGTCTCGATCTCCTGACCTCGTGAACCGCCCACCTCAGCCTCCCATAGTGCTGGGGTTACAGGCATGAGTCACTGTGCCTGGTTGATAATATATTTCATAATGAAAATTAATAAAATATAATTCTAGTGTATAAATACTTTTTGAGTTTGGGTGGAAGTTCTTGGACCTGAATATCTGAGAGAACTAAGTATGGACTGCAATGAGTTTACCAAGATAATGTCTTTCTGTTCTGATCCCTTCCCTCCTCACATCCAACATTTATGCCTGTATAAACCCATACATTTCTTTAAAACTGCTTCCACTACCAACACAAAATTTGGGTGTAAAAGAGAGCATTTTGTTAATTTTGTAATGGTGTCACTTGAGATACTTTCTGCTTCAAATTGAAGTATTAAGTGCATAGCCTATATTAGTCCCTTATACATATTAGTTTTCTCCCTCTGGTTCTCTTGTAACTGTATTTGAATTATGTAGAAGATAGGTATATTTTTTTGAAACGGAGTCTCGCAGTGTCACCAGGCTGGAGTGCAGTGGTGTGATCTTGGCTCACTGCAACCTCCACCTCCTGGGTTCAAGCAATTCTCATGCCTCAGCCTCCTGAATAACTGGGATTACAGGCATGCGCCACCACACCCAGCTAAATTTTGTATTTTTGCTAGAGATGGGGTTTCACCATGTTGGCCAGAATGGTCTCAATCTCCTGACCTCATGATCCACCCCCCTCGGCCTCCCAAAGTGCTGGGATTACAGGCATGAGCCACTGTGCCTGGCCGAAGATATTCTTAATTTTAAAAAAAGATGTTTCTACAAAAGTCAATTTGGAGATAAATGCTAACCATATGTAAAGAGTGCTGGGTAACTGTTGATGTTTAGATTGGAGAGGGCTAGGAATGACAGACCTTGTTTAGAAGATTGCAGATTTCAAAGTGCAGAAATTACTTTGTAAATTACCAAATGTGAGCTAAGCTGTGTTATGTTAGTTTAGAATATAGCTCATCAGACTTTATGCTGTTCAGATAGCTGGCTTGTTCTCGTTTAAGTTTAGGCTTAAATACCACCACCTTGTAAGGGTTTGAGAAACCTTTGCTGACCATTCTAAGTGGGTTCCCTCTATCAGTGTACCCTGTTGATGTCCCTCACAGCATCTGTCACAATTTTTAATAATCTTATTTGTTGGTGTAATTATTTGTTTGCCTCCCCCACTATATTATAAAGTCTATCAAGACAGAGACTGTACTCTATTTTCTTCACTAATGAATACCTTATTTCCTAGTTCAGGGCCTGGCACATAGTAGATGCCAAGTAAATGCTTGTTGAATTAATGAATGCAATATTTCAGCAAAATCAGTGTATTCTGTGAACTTGTATGTATGTTGAGTGTACGAAGATAAAAGAGAGTCAGTCCTTGCCCTCCATTAACTTACCTACAGGCCTTCAGCTGAGGGAGTTCCATACTTTTTAGCTTTCATCAGCAGATCTCCAGCTTTATTTTCTAAATAGATAAAAATTATAAAATCCCCAAATAGGACCAACACAGCATTTTAGAACTTCTCATTTGATTAAGAATCAAATATATACATGGGGATTGTATAATTTTTTTTTTTTTTTCTGGAGACAGATTGCCGCCCAGCCTGGAGTGCAGTGGCATGATCCCAGCTCACTGCAACCTCTGTCTCCTGGGTCCAAGTGATTCTCAGCCTCTCAAGTAACTGGGACTACAGGTGCACACCATCACACCTAGCTAATTTTTTGTATTTTTAGTAGAGATGGGGTTTCACTATGTTGCCTATGCTGGTCTCGAACTCCTGAGCTCAGACAATCCACTGTCTCAGCTTCCCAAAGTGCTAGGATTACAGGTGTGAGCCACTGCGCCCGGCCTGTATGTTTTCACTAAATAGGCTGACTGCATGATAGCCAGGGACGTGAGCTTTTTCTTTCGTTTTTAAGTAGAATATTCATTGACTAGATTGTCTATTACTTATATTAATAAAACAATAAGTATGTGTATTTGTCTTTGGCTTAGTACAAGTCATTCCTGGAACCTAGTAACTTTGAATCTTAGGAAGTATAAACTGGAATAACAATATTCTACCCATAATATTTCACATTTTAATCTCTTTTATCCAGACCATGAGGTAATTGAACTTAACTTTTTGCAGACAGTCATCTTCATTATTTACATAATACTTAAAAGATTAACTCTGGCTTTGCAAAATATGTCGTTCAAATTTCTTGTAGACCTGGTGCGGTTGCAGTGAGCCGAGATTGCGCCACTGCACTCCATTCTGGGCAACAGAGCAACACTCTTTCCAAAAAAAAAAAAAATTCTTGTAGATCAGTTATTTGTAGGTTTTCTTTCATGGTAGATAGGATAGGTGGTACATTATCCACCATAAATATCTAGGCCAATTTATTTTTTCTTAGTGTTATATTTCATTAAGTTTCTAGTTTTGTTTTTTTGTTTTCCTAGAGGTAAGAACAGATTTATGTGAAGAATAGAATTTGTCAGTTTGGAGTTACTTAAATGAAATTAGGCTACGTGACACTTCCTTGCTTTACTACAAAGTGTACCAACCTTTCAGGAGTTGAGAAACTTGTTTCATTTTGATATACTTTCTCTGTTCCTGAAAGAACTGTGTGACTTTTTAATATATATATTTAAAATACACAGTGTTTTGTAATTTCATAATACCTCTTGATGTTGTAAATGCCTTAGAATTTTCCAGAATCACCCAGGCGCAGTGGCTCACGCCTGTAATCCTGGCACTTTGGGAGGCTGAGGCGGGTGGATCATGAGGTCAGGAGTTTGAGACCAGGCCGGCCAAGATGGTGAAACCTCGTCTCTAAAAATACAAAAATTAGCCGGGCATTGTGGCGCTCACCTGTAATCCCAGCTGCTCGGGAGGTTGAGGCAGGAGAATTGCTTGAACCCGGGAGGTAGAGGTTTCAGTGAGCCAAGATCGGGCCACTGCACTCCAGCCTGGCGACAGAGTGAGACTCTGTCTCAAAAAAAAAAAGCAAGAATTTTCCAGAATCACGCATGGGACTGAGACACTTATTTTTTAGGCAACAACTGAGTATTATTATTGCACCTTGATTTTTTTTTTTTTTTCAAATGTTGGGTAAAGGGGCAGCTTCAAATCTAGATAGTGCTCATGCGTATTCTTCTTCTTTTTTTTTTGTTTTTTTATCCGAGACAGAGCCTTGCTCTGTCGCTCAGGCTGGAGTGCAATGGCGCAATCTTGGCTCACTGCAACTCTGCCTCCCAGGTTCAAGCGATTCTCCTGCCTCAGCCTCCCGAGTAGCTGGGATTACAGGGCCTGCCACCACGCCTGGCTAATTTTTGTATTTTTAGTAGAGACAAGGTTTTGCTATGTTGGCCAGGCTGGTCTTGAACTCCTGACATCGTGATCTGCCCACCTGAGCCTCCCAAAGTGCTGGGATTACAGGCGTGAGCCACTGTGCCTGGCCACATATCATTCTTTCTATGCCTTCTGGTAGCCCTTCTGTTGATTTATATGTAGCATATTTGTAATAGGAGAGCAGTTATAAAGTTGATAAAAAATAATGCATAGATGTATCTTAAGATAAATGTATATATTGTAAATGGTGATTTTATATAATTATAATTGAAGATTAAGTCAAATGTTGATGCTATTCCTTTCTAGATAGAAAAGGAAATCTAGATAATAATAGATTCTGTTCCAACTTCTTTGATCACTTTTATTTTTAATATCTTTTCAATTACAATATAATTTTAAAAATTCAAATAATTCAAGTACCTATAAAATATGGTAGTTCTTAACATTTGTACTCCCCAGATAAAATCATTATTAATAAATTGGGATGTGTCCTTTCAGACTCTGTACTCATTTAAACACTATTGAGTTTGTGTGCATGTCTGTGTATAATAAAAATATTCATTAATGCCGCTGGTGACACTAAAGTTGTGTGACTGTATACCCTTAAGGGGACTGAATTTCAGGCAAGAAACAGATATGCCTTTTTTATAAACCATCTTGATTATCAGTAGGGTAGATAAACTTTTAAATGCGAGGATTACGTCAGGAAGGTTAGAGAGATGCCAACAATTCTTTCAGCAAATAAATACCTTTGGAATTCTGTCTAGTTGAAACAGTCCTGTGTTCCTACTTTATATTTGGAACCATTTATTCAAATTATTAAACAATTTTGAATTGTTTCTTTAAATTTTAAATTTAAATAAAGTTAAGTACTTTATGGTCGTAAATACTTCAGAGTTCATTTTGGGTATTTCTTTTGGGGTTTAAAAATACATTTTGGCTGGGCATGGTGGCTCACACTTGTAATCCCAGCAATTTGGGAGGCCGAGGTGGACAGATTGTCTGAAATCAGGAGTTTGAGACTAGCCTGGCCAACATGGGGAAACCCCATTTCTACTAAAAATACAAAATTAGCCGAGAGTGGTGGCACACGCCTGTAATCCCAGCTACTTTGGAGGCTGAGGCATGAGAATTGCTTGAACCCAGGAGGCGGAGGTTTCAGTGAACAGAGATTGCTCCACTGCACTTCAGCCTGGGGGACAGAGCAAGATTCTGTCTCAAAAATGAAATAGGCTGGGTGCGGTGGCTCACGCCTGTAATCCCAGCACTTTGTGAGGCCGAGGTGGGCGGATTGCCTGAGGTCAGGAGTTTGAGACCAGCCTGGCCCACGTGGTGAAATCCGGTATCTACTAAAAACACAAAAATTAGCCGGATGTGGTGGTTTGTGCCTGTAGTCCCAGCTACCCAGGTGGGTAAGGCAGGAGAACTGCTGGAACGTGGGAGATAGAGACTGCAGTGAGCCAAGATCATGCCACTGCACTCCAGCCTAGGTGACAGAGCAAGACTCCGTCTCAAAAATAAATAAATAAATAAATAAAACAAAAATATATTTCATTTAGGTGTTAGATTTTTAAATTTACTGCTTTGTCCCGTAAATTGCAAAGTAAAAAATTCAAATTGCCTTTTAAAATATTTAAAGTTAGAAGGCTAGGCACAGTAGCTCATGCCTATAATCCTAGCACTTTGGGAGGCCAAGGCAGGAGGATGGCCTGAGACCAGGCATTCAAGACTAGCTTCGGCAACACATGGAGACCCTGTCTCTACAAGCTGTGGTGGCACACGCCTGTAGTCCTAGCTGCTCAGGAAGCTGAGGTGAGGGGATTGCTTGAGCTCAGGAGATCATGCAGTGAACCGTGATTGAGCCAATACTTTCCAGCCTAGGTGACAGAGTGAGACCCTATTTCAAAAAATAAATAAACACCTAAAATTTAAAAATTAGAATGGTAATCTCTTAATTTTTTTTGATGATGACTTTAAACTTTAACTCTATAATTTTATTAGAAAAAATTAGAAAAATACATTTTAAAAAATGTATTTTAACATATCAAAAGTTACTTTACATCAAATAGGAAAAAAATTGGATAAACCAAAAGAAAAAACGTTCATAATACCACTGCCATATATAGCTACTGTGTCAGGTAGAAGGTTGAAGGTTATGAGGAGGAAGGATTTGTGGAAGCAAGGTAATTAACAGAGGTTATCTATGGTGCTCGCAGTAGTATAGTTTTTTTTCTATATTTATATATACACAGTACATTGGATAGAAGTATTTTTACTTTTGTAGTATGAAGAAACAGTTGGATTATAAAGTAAAAATAATTGGAGACTAACAAAAATATAAATTAACATATTTGTTAGAAGCTTTTCCAAACTGTTCCTATTCTCTAAAAGTTTGCTTTCAAATAAAATGTTAGAAAAACTATTTCCCTTTGTCTTTGCTATTATTTTGTTTTATTAGATTCTTGAAGAGAAAACAAGATTCAGGGAAAAGTCAGTGGCATATAATCATTAGTTGTGTTTTATATGTGTAACATTGAAGAATGGTTATCATCATGATGCTTCAATTAAGTTTATTCTGGATTGCTTTCAGGCACTGTTTAAAAGGAAAAACCTCATTTATAATATTCACTCCGTCAAGGGTGTCTAAGGGAGAGAATATAGTTATGGGTTCTTAGCTTTTGTTTCGGGATGGACCATTAGAGCCCCTTCCTCATCACTCTTTTCTGCTTATCACTAGAGACAGAAACTAAAACCATAGCTTCAGGCTGCTAAAAGCCTAAAACAAAACAAAACAAAACAAAACAGGACAACAACAAAATAAGGCTGATTGGATAAGCTTGCATCTATACATTCATTCAACCAATACTAAGAGTGCTGCCATCTGTTCAGCACTGTGCCAGGCCCTGGGGGTAAAAAGTCAGGCCACTGACCTTTCCCTGAATCTGAAAAGTATAAAAGGGAAACCTAGTCTAGAAGGTAAAACAGGAAAGTTAGTTAACCTAAAGTGTGATAAGGGCTATGGTATTCATATACGTAGGAGCATCAAATAAGGGTACCTACCTAATCAACACTCCAAAGAATCCTAAAGGAAGTGATACCTAGATTGAGTTTTAAATAATATGTAACAATTATTGGCCTTTAGGGAATAGGAACAGTTGTTTGGTGGTATAACATTGTAAAAATAAAGGTATGGTATGATGTCAGATGGGAAAGGCAAGGACCAACTCTTAGAGTGCCTTGTATGCCATGGAAAAGGAACTTGGACTTTGCCATATGGCATTGGGGAACCATTATAGGTTTAACTCTGAAGACTGTATAGTGGAGGGATTTATGGGGGATAAGACTCAAGGGAAACCAGCTGTGAGGAAGTGGCAGTAATCCAGGCATTGAACCTGGGCATTAGGAGGGTTGGAGAGAAATGCAGTGGAGAGCCATATGAGAGTGGTGCAGGACTTGTGCAAAGTGTCAAAACCCCTGCTTCCTGATCTCTAATCCCTTTCCTCATTTTTCTTACCAACAAACATGACTTTCAGTGGAGATATTTGTTTACCAAAAGAAATTACCTACTTTTTTCTCCAACCAGTTGTTGATGCCGTGAATTTCTATTAAGAAAAGACTGAATAGTTCTTTCAAATTTGCCAAAACAACTTGACCTTTTTTCCTGTGTGTGTGAGACAGTGTCTTACTCTGTCAGCCAGGCTGGAGTGCTGTGGCACGACCTCGGCTCACTGCAACCTCCGTTTCCTGGGCTCAAGCAATTCTCCTGCCTCAGCCTCCAGAGTAGCTAGGATAGCAGGCATGTGCCACCATGCCTGGCTAATTTTTGTATTTTTAGTAGAGAAGGAGTTTCACCATGTTGGCCAGGCTGGTCTCAAACTCCTGACCTCAGGTAATCCGCCTGCCTTGGCTTCCTAAAGTGCGGGGATTACAGGTGTGAGCCTGGCCAATTTGACCTTCAGTAGAGGTTTAATGTCAATGGAAAGGAGGGTATACACTTTGGACTGATATACAAGATTCAAATCCTGGCTCTAGCACTTACTAGCTGTGTGATCTTGGAAGAGTTATTTAAGCTCTCTGAGCTTGTTTCCTTTTCCGTAGAGCTTAGTTGTGATGAGTTAATGAAACTGTGTGAAGAGCCTGCTCAAAGCTTGGTAGATAGTAGAGGCTTACGTGGTATTTCCCTTAAAGTAATAGAACAGTGGGGCCATATTGCTTTGAAGGGGGTGAAAATTTGTTCTTGGAGAAAGGGTGAAAAAATCTTATCATTAATATATAAAACTAAGATATATATACAGTACATAAGCAGATATAAAGTATATATGTGTAATTCAGATATCATGAGGACGTGGGGAGGACTAGAAAAATAATGCCTGTAAAGGCTCCTTAGGGGGAGATAATGGAAACAAGGTTGACAAACACTGCAGCAGAGTTAAGTGATTTGCCTATTTAAATTATGAATAACTAGATATGTAAAGTACTAAGAGATGTGATTTTTCTTATTAATCAGTTGGTCAGTTCTGAGGAGTTCACCATTTTGGCACCTATTCAGATTCTTGTGGTTTTTGTTTGTTTGGACTAGTCAAGTGCAGGTAGTGAGAAGGGGGAAATGGTAGAACAAGCAGTTCTAACTGTAACTGAACAGTTAGTTGAGAGAACTCACTACCTTCAGACCAGCCCTGTTTGGATTCTTATCAAAAAAATTACTGCCGTATATTTTTTTGATATGACTTCCAAATAAATGCTATACTAGAATATTTTAGAAAATATTAAGTACATTTAGGACAACATTGACAATAACGAAATGAAAGGTTATCATTCACAGAAATAATTTATCTAAGTGAGGTTTAATAGTAAGCTCAGCAATCAGAGCCACCACCAGTGGTTACTAATATTTCTTTATTTGTAGACTCTTATTAATATTAAACTTCTGTGTGTCCACCCTTAAATATAGATATTCTAGTAGAACTGCATCATTAGGAAGTGTTTATAAGTAAATGTTTTGATTAACTGAAACTTTAATTGTCAAGTCTTCTAAAACTTACCTACTTTAAGCTGGTGTACTGAAGGTAAGTTTAGCCAGCTGCCACACAAAGTCATATCCTGTTTATGAATGTGAGGCGGGATTAGAACTCTGAGATATTGTAAGTACATAGTGATTAATTAGCACTGTCAGTCATAATTATTCAGAGGTCAGGTCCAACAATATAATCTTCAGGTAGGGAAGACAAAAGTTAACTTTTTTTGTTAAAATTAAAAACTTCCTGATTATAAAAGTAGTACATATACATTAGCAGATTAGAATGTAAACTATAAAGAAACAAATAGAAACAGCCATAGTAACTGTTATGTTCCTGCCATTCTTTATTGATTTCTTCAACAGTGATGATCATTCTTTACATTTTATTTGAAATTTCTTACTGAAATAAGTATTGAAATAGCCCCTTCTGTTTATTTCTTGGTTTTAATATAAATATAAGATTTATATTTACAATTTTGTATTTTACTTTCAAAAATGTCTCTTTTCTTTTTTTTGAGAGAGAGTTTTGCTCTTATAGCACAGTCTGGAGTGCAATGGCACGATCTCGGCTCACTGCAACCTCAACCTCCTGGGTTCAAGCTATTTTCCTGCCTCAGCTGCCCAAGTAGCTGGAACTACAGGTGCGCGCCACCACGTTCAGCTAATTTTTGTATTTTTAGTAAAGACGGGGTTTCACCATGTTGGCCAGGCTGGTCTTGAACTCCAGACCTCAGGTGATCTGCCCGCCTCGGCCTCCCAAAGTGAGGGATTACAGGCGTGAGTGAGCCACCGTGCCTGGCCCAAAAATATCTTTTAATAATCTTATCTGTTCTAGTACAGAGTTTACAGACTAGTTTCCTTTGAGCTGGATTGAGTCTTCAGATCTATTTTGTTCATCATAATATTGACTACCTTGACTCGTGGTTTTGTTTCTTCTTTTTTTGAAACAGGGTCTCACTTTGTCACCCAGGGTAGAGTGCAGTGATGCAAACACTGCTCCCTGCAGCCTTGACCTCCTGTGCACAAGGGATTCCCCCTGGCCACTCCACCGCTTCAGCCCTCTAAGTAGCTGGGATGACAGGCACACGCCACCACGTCCGGCTATTTATTTATTTGTTTATTTTGGTAGAGATGGAGTTTCGTCACGTTGCCAAAGCTGGTATTGGAACTCCTGAACTCAAGCTATCCATAGCCCCCCAAAGTACTGGGGTTACAGGCATGAGCCACCATGTTTGTTGACTCATGTGGTTTTAAAGACACTTTTTAATTAGTTCCTACATTTTAAAATTGGGAGAATTCATATTAAAAACTTGAATTTTGGGCTTCTCTTGAAAAGCCACATGGTCTTGAAACGCTAGGCATGCACTCTTCTATGACAGCCCTTGTCAATGACTGGCACAGTTAGATAGGCCATGCATTTTCTAGTATGCCACAATCCTGTCACTCAGTATCATCTCTCTATGGCGTATCAGGGTGTTTCACTCATTTAGGAGCTCTGCCTTGATGTTTATTCTAGGTTAATCTTTACTAAAGCAGCCGGGGATGGAACTCTTTTGTTTGTTGCTAATACTGTATCTGTTTTTGTCTTACAGGAGAAGATGTATGGTCTTATGCAAAGGGACTTCCTCACATGTTTCAGCAGGGTGGTGTATTCTACAGTATTATGAAGAAAACCATGGGTATAGTTAATTTGATTTTATTCTTAAATAATAGCTCTACTGAAGCTATTTCAAGATTAAGAAAGTTCATATAGTTTTCTACTAAAATATTTTCAAAGTTAATTTTAGGTTTATATTCTTTAGCAGTTTGCCTAGTTAAAATGGATTATTACCCTGACATGGTCAGCTATGTTTTCTGCTAGTATTACTAAAAATCTATCACTTTGTTGCTATTCTTTTCTCATTTAAATTATGTGTATGGGTGTATGATTCTTTTTTTTTTTTTTTTTTTTTTTTGAGATGGAGTTTCGTTCTTGTTGCCCAGGCTGGAGTGCAATGGCACGATTTTGGCTCACTGCAACCTCTGCCTCCTGGGTTCAAGCGATTCTCCTGCCTCAGCTTCCCGAGTGGCTGGGATTACAGGCATGTGCTACCACGCCTGGCTAATTTTGTATTTTTAGTAGAGATGGGGTTTCTCCATTTGGTTAGACTGGTTTTGAACTCCCGACCTCAGGTAATCTGCCCACCTTGGCCTCCCAAAGTGTTGAGATTACCGGCGTGAGCCACTGTGCCCGGCCATGTGTATGATTCTTTTTTTTTTCTTTTTTTTTTAGATGAAGTCTTGCTCTTGTTCCCCAGGCTGGAGTGCAATGGCATGCTTTTGGCTCACTGCAACCTCCACCTCGGGGTTCAAGCAATTCTCCTGCCTTAGCCTCCTGAGTAGCTGGGCTTACAGGCGCCTGCCACCACGCCTGGCTAATTTTTTGTGTTTTTTTTTTAGTAGAGACAGGGTTTCACCATGTTGGCTAGGCTGGTCTCAAGCTACTGACCTCAGGTGATCTGCCCGCTTCGGCCTCCCAAAGTGTTGGGATTACAGGCGTGAGCCACCACGCCTAGCCATGTGTATGATTCTTGACAACTAAAGACAAATTGTGAAATTAGAAGCAGATTTGTTTATAATGCTAGTATTCAAGAACCAGATAATATTTGTGGTGTTGTTGTTATGTTTGGCCATATTTAGCATATATCTGATTGCTTTCTAAGTTCTAGGATACAGCTCATTATACATTTAGCTTCTTTCACGTTGTACATACATTGTTTGTAAAGACAGATTTGTGTACAAGTGTATGTCTGTATCTTCAGAGTGGTCTTAAGAGAGAGGTTGCCAGGCCATGTGTTTGGACTTCACACATTTTTTTCAAAGATTTTATGTTAATGCTTTCGGCCCCAGACTTACCGCTCTGGCTTATATATTTCACCTACCTGGCCATTGTAGACATTAATTGCATAATCTGTTTTGTTGTTTTCATCTCTTCCTCATACACTTTTTTTTCCTTCCAACTTGGTTGTTGTAGAAATATTCAAACATATACAAAAGTAGCAAGAATAATATAATGAACCCCCATTTACCTACTACCCAGCCTCAATAATGATTAGTACATCTCTGTCCCCTTTTTAATTGGACTATTTTAAAGTAGATCTCAGATATACTATAATTTCACCTGTAAGTACATTGGTACATGTTTCCTTTTTTTTCCTTCTCATTTTCTCCTTCGAACTTCAATATGTATTTCTAAAGATAAGAACTCTTTAAAAAAGAAAAATTATTACAGCCTAAAAAAAGAACAATTTTTTTTAATGTCACCAAATATCCAGTCAGTGTTTGAATTTTTTCGATAATTAATGTTGATAATTTTCTAAAAGATGTTTTCTTCTCTTGGTTTTTCTTTAATCAGAGACCAAAAAAATGCCTTGTTTTTTTCTTTTAAGACAGGATTATTGAGACATAAGTTATAAACGGTAAAATTCATCCTTTTCAGACTTACAAGTATACAAATTTTGTATACTGTATATGAATTTTGACAAACACATATATATAGCATATATAGTCATGTAACCAACACCACCACTGTAATCAAGATACAGAATATTTCCATCACTCCAAAAAGTTTTCTTGTGCCTCTTTGTAGTCAACTCTCCTCAATCCCAGGCCCTGGCAACCATTCATTTGATTCTGCCCCTATATGTTTGCCTTTTTCATATTACCATGTAAATAGAATCCTATAGTGTGACTTTTTGTGTCTGGCATCTTTAATTTAGCACAGGAATTGGCAAACTGTGGCCTGTGCGGCCATCTCAAATCTGCTGCCTGTTTTTTTGTTTTAGAGACAAGGTCTCACTCTATCTCCTGGATTGGAGTGCAGTGGCCCAGTTATGGCTCACTGCAGCCTTGACCTCCTGGGCTTAGGTGATCCTCCCAGCTCAGCCTCCCAAGTAGCCGGGACCACAGCCATTTGCCACCATACCCAGCTAATTTTTTGTATTTTTAGTTGAGATGGGGTTTTGCCATGTTGCCCAGGCTGGTCTTGAACTCCTGAGCTCGAGCAGTCCTCCCGCCTCGACCTCCCAAAGTGCTAGGATTACAAGCGACAGATTACAAGCATGAGCCTCTGCACCTGACCTGCTGCTTGTTTATATAATTTATTATTATTATTATTAGTTTTGAGACAGGGTCTTGCTCTATTGCCCAGGCTGGAGTGCAGTGGTATGATCGTGACTCATTGCAGCCTCCAGCCCCAATCCTCTGGGCTCAAGTGATCCTCATCCCTTACCCTACTGAGTAGCTGGGACTACAGGCATGCGCCATCATGCCCTACTAATTTTTTTAAAATTTTTTGTAGAGACAAGGTCTCACTATGTTGCCTAGGCTTGTCTCGGATTCCTGAGCTCAGGTGATCTTCCTGCATCAGCCTCCCAAAGTGTTGGAATTACAGGCGTGAGCCGCTGTACCTGGCTGAATACTTAAAAGTTTTACTGGGACTGAGCACAGTGGCTCACGCCTGTAATTCCAGCACTTTGGGAGGCCGAGTTGGGCAGATAACTTGAGGCTAGGAGTGTGAGACTAGCCTGTCCAACATGGTAAAACCTCATCTCTTCAAAAAATACAAAAAAATTAGCTGGGTGTGGTGGTGCACGACTGTAGTCCCAGCTACTTGGGAGGCTGAGACCTGAGAATTGCTTGAACCCAGGAGGCGGAGGTTGCAGTGAGCCAAGATCATGCCACTGCACTCCAGCCTGGGTGACAGAGTGAGGATGGATGGATGGATAGATAGATAGATAGATAGATAGATAGATAGATAGATAGATAGATAGATAGATAGATAGATAATAGAGTAGATAGATTAGATACATACATGATGGATTAGATAGATCAGATAGGTGATAGATTAGATAGGTAGTGGATGGATTATAGATAGATTAGATAAATTATCAATTAGATCAGATAGATTATAGATAGATAGATAGACAGTTTCACTGGAGCACAGCCACACTCATGTTTACATGTCTGTGGCTGCTTTCACATTACAGTGGCAGAATTGAATACTTGTGAAAGAAACCATATGGTGCACAAATGTTGCCCTATACAGAAAAAATGTGCCTATTTATGTTTTAATATGCTTTTGAGATCTGTCTTGTTGCATGTATTAGTTTATTCCTTCGTTTTTTAAAAACACTTCAAATAACTAGATTTTATTCCTTTTTGTTGCTGAGTAGTAGTCCATGATATAGATGTGTCACATTTTAAAAGACCTGTAACTGGCCAGGTACTGTGGCTCACACTTGTATTCCCAGCACTTTGGGAGGCCAAGGTGAGCGGATTCCCTGAGCTCAGGAGTTCAAGACCAGACTGGGAAACATGATGAAACCCCATCCCTACTAAAAATATGAAGAATAGTCGGGCGTGGTGATGTGTGCCTGTGGTCCCAGCTACTCAGGAGGCTGAAATGGGAGGATCAATTGTGTTTTCTTCTAGGAGTTTATAGTTTTAGGTTTTATATTTAGGTTTATGATCTATTTCAAGTTGATTTTTCAATATATCGCAGGGTATGGGTCAAGGTTCATTTTTTAATGTATGGATGCCCAGTTGTGCCAGCACCATTTGTTGAAAAGGCTTTATGTTATCCATTGGATTATTTTGGTATATTTGTCAAAAATCAGTTGACCATGAGTCATACACCTGAAAAGGATGAATTATGTGATATGCACAGTATACCTCAGTGAAATTACTTTTTCTTAAATCAACTGACTATATGTGTGGTTCTATTAGTATTTCTAGAATCTCTTTTCTGTTTTGTTGATCTATGTCTCTCCTTTCTCCAGTATAGCATCCTGATTATTGTATCTTATAGTTATTCTTGAAATCAGTGTGAGTCCTCCATCTTTTTTTCTTTTTCAGAATTGTTTTGGGTGTTCTGAGTCCTTTGTTTATCCATATAAATTTTATTTTATTTATTTATTTATTTACTTACTTACCTGCTTATTTTTTTGAGACGAAGTCTTACTCTGTCTGGAGTGCAGTGTTGCAGTCTTGGTTCACTGCAACCTCTGCCTCCCAGGTTCAAGCCATTCTCCTGCCTCAGCCTCCCAACTAGCTGGGATTACGGACACCTGCCACCGCGCCTGGCTAATTTTTGTAGTTTTAGTAGAGACGGGGTTTTACCATCTTGGCTAGGCTGGTCTTGAACTCTTGACCTCATGATCCATCCGCCTTGGCCTCCCAAAGTGCTGGGATTACAGGCGTGAGCCACCACGCCTGGCCTATTTATTTATTTAATTTACTTATTTATTTATTTTTGAGACAGAGTCTTGCTCTTTCACCTAGGCTGGAGTGCAGTGGTGCGATCTTGGCTCACTGCAACCTTTGCCTCCCAGGTTCAAGTGATTCTCCTGTCTCAGCTTCCCAAGTAGCTCGGATTACAGGTGCACACCACCACAGCTGGCTAATTTTTTGTGTTTTTAGTAGAGACGGGGTTTCACCATGTTGGCCAGGCTGGTCTCGAACTCCTGTATTTATTTATTTTTTTGAGATGGAGTCTCACTCCGTCACCCAGGTTGGATGGAGTACTGTGGCACCATCTCAGGTCACTACAACCGCCATCTCCTGGGTTCAAGCAATTCTTCCCTGTCCCAGCCTCTTGAGTAGCCGGGATTACAGGCATATGCCACCACACCTGGCTAATTTTTGTTATTTTTGTGGAGACAAGGTTTCACTATGTTGGTCAGGCTGATCTCAAACTCCTGACTTCAAGTGATCTGCCTTCCTCAGCCTCCCAAAGTATTGGGATTACAGGTGTGAGCCACTGTGCCTGGCCTATCCATATAAATTTTAGAATCAGCTTGATTTCTTCAAAAAGAGTCCGCTGGGATTTTTATTGTTACTGCATTTGAATATACAGGCCGTGCCTGATTTAGGATTTTTTGACTTTATGATGGGTTTATCACGGTATTAAATGCATTGTGGGCCAGGTGCAGTGGCCTGTTATCCCAGCACTTTGGGAGGCTAAGGCAAGCGGATCACTTGAGGTCAAGAGTTTGAGACCAGCCTGGCCAACATGGTGAAACCCCGTCTCTACTAAAAATACAAAAATTAGCCAGGTGCAGTGGCATGCGCCTGTAATCCCAGCTATTTGGGAGGCTAAGGCAGGAGAATCCCTTGAACCCAGGAGGCGGAGGTTGCAGTGAGCCGAGATCACACCGCTGGCACTCCAGCCTGGGTGACAGAGCAAGACTGTCTCAAAAAAAATGCATTTTGACCGTGAGTTTATCTGGCTGTAACCCATTGTAAGTTAAGGAGTATCTGTATAGATCAAATTGGGGATAGTTGATATTTTGACAACATTGAGTCTTTTGATTCATGAAGATGTTATATTTCTTGTTTTTGGTTTTATTGAGACAGGGTGCCACTTTGTTACCTGGGTTGGAATGCAGTGACACAATCACAGCTTACTGCATCGTTGACCTTCCTGACTCAGTTGATCTCCCATCTCGGCCTCCTGAGTAGCAAGGACTACAGGTGTGCACCACCACACCCTGCCAATTTTTGTGTTTTTTTGTAGAGACAGGATTTTGCCATATTGCCCAGACTAGTCTTGAACTCCTGGACTTAAGGCATCTCCTGCCTCAGCCTCCCAAAGTTCTGAGATTACAGGCATGAGCTACTGTGCCTGACCAAAAATGCAAAAATGTTATATTTCTTCATTAAGTCTTTAATATCTCTCATCAAAATTTTATAGTTTACAGCATATAGGTCTGGCACATAGTTTGTTAGTGTAAATCACCATGAATACTTGTTTTTTGGATGATACCGTAAAAGATGCTTCTACAAATGTCAAATTTCCTATTGTTCATTTCTAGTACATAGAAATAAAATTGGCTTGCTTTTTTCTTTATCTTTTGTTTTGTTTTTTGAGATGGAGTCTTGCTCTGTTGCCCAGGCTGGAGTGCAGTGGCACGATCTTGGCTCAGCACAACCTCCGCCTCCTGAGGTCAAGCGATTCTCCTGCCTCAGCTTCCGGAGTAGCTGAGACTACAGGTGCACACAACAATGCCTAGCTAATTTTTTTATTTTTAGTAGAGATGGGGTTTCACTATGTTGGCCAACCTGGTCTCGAACTCCTGACCTCGTGATCTGCCTGCCTCAGTCTCCCAAAGTGCTGGGACTATAGGCATGAGCCACCATGCCTGGCCTCTTTTTTTCCTTTTCTTGGATATAGGGTCTCACTCTGTTGCTCAGGCTGGAGTGCAGTGGCGCAGTCTTAGCTCACTGCAACCCCCACAACCCGTGCCTCACCACCAACTGGGCTCAAGGGATTCTCCAGCCTCAGCCTCCCAAGTAGCTGGGACCACAAGCGTGGGCCACCACACCTGGCTAATTTTTGTATTTTCTGTAGAGACAGGGTTTCACTATATTGCCCAGCCTGGTCTCAAACTCCTGAGCTCAAAGTAATCTGCCCGCCTCAGCCTCCCAGAGTGCTAGGATTACAGTTGTGAACCTGGGCTAAAATTGTTTTTTTTACTACACCTGGCCTAAAATTTTTTTTTTTTTTTTTTAAACATTGCCCTTAATTGCCCTTGTACCCCGTGTGTGACCTTGCTAAACTCACATATTTTAGCAACTTTTAACAGATCGTTGTCTATGTAGATCATCATGTCTTTTGGAAATAAAAGACAATTTTATTAGCAATGGCTAGGACCTTCAGTTCAGTGTTGAGTAGGAATGGTGAGAGTAGACATTATTTCCTTTTTCCATATCTTGGAAGCATTCAGCTTGCAGGTTTTTCAGAGATACCTTTTGTAAGACTGAGGATTGATTGAGGACATTTCTTTCTATTCCTGGGTTTGTTGCGAGTTTATATTATGAGTGGATGTTGAATTTTGTCAGATGCTCTTTTCCTAAATGTATCAAGATGATCATATGGTTTTTCTCTTTTGGTTTGTTGATAGTGTGAATTACATTGATTTTTTTGAATGTTGAACCAACTTTACTTGCTGGATTTAATTTGCTAATATTTTGTTGAGTGTTTTTGTGATTGTGTTTAGGAAGGATAATTATCTGTAGTTTTCTTGTAATGACTGTTTAATCAGGGTAATGTTGGCTTTATAAAATAGCATTGAGAAGCTTTGCCTCCTCTTTTCTTCTGTTTTCTGGTAGATTTTATAATAGTTTTATTTTAACTGGTAGAATTCACCAGTGAAGCCATCTTTGCTTGGAGTTTTCTTTACTGGGCAGTTTTTTAACTACAAATTTAATTTCTTTAATAGAATACTCTTAAAATTATCTATTTCTTCTTGAGTAAGCTTTGTTAGTTTTGTCTTTCAAGAAATCTGCGCACTTCATCCAAGTTATCAGCTGTGTTGGCATAAACTTGTTTCTAATATTCCCCTATTGTTGTCCTTTTAATGTCTGTAGAATCTGTAGTTCTTTTATTTCTGATCTTGGCAACTTGTGCCTCTTTTTTCTTTTCTTTTTGGCTGTCCGGTCTGGCTGTTGATCTTTTCAAAGAAACATTTGGATTCATAGGGGTTTTTTTGTTTGTTATTTTTCTGATTTCAGTTTCATTGATTTCTACTTTCATGTTTTTTTGTTTGTTTGTTTTTGTTTTTTCCTTCCTTATGCCTGCTTTAGGTTTAATTCGCTCTTTTTTTTCCTAATTTCTTTATTTTATTTTTTGAGACAGAGTCTCAATCTGTTGCCCGGGCTGGAGTGCAGTGGTGCAATCTTGGCTTACTGCAACATCCGCCTCCTGGATTCAAGCAATTCTCGTGCCTCAGCCTCCTGAGTAGCTGGGATTACAGGCATGCGCCACTATGCCCAGCTAATTTTTGTATTTTTAGTAGAGACGGGGTTTCTTCATGTTAGCCAGGCTAGTCTTGAACTCCTGGCCTTAAGAGATCTACCCACCTTGGCCTGCCAAGGTGCTGAGATTCAACAGGCATGAGGCACCATGCCCAGCCTACAGATTTTTTTTTAATGTAGGCATTTAAAGCTATAAATTTCTCTCTAAGCATCCCTTCCCTTCCCTTTTTTTTAACATCCTTTTTTTTTCTTTCTTTCTTTTTGCGACGAAGTCTCACTCTGTTGCCTAGGTTGGAGTGCAGTGCCGCAATCTCAGCTCACTTTAACCTCCATCTCCCGAGTTCAAGTGATTCTCCTGCCTCAGCCTCCCGAGTAGCTGGGATTAAAGGCACGTGCCACCATGCCTGGCTAATTTTTGTGTTTTTAGTAGACATGGGGTTTTGCCATGTTGGCCAGGCTGGTCTAGAACTCCTGACCTTACGTGATCTGCCCACCTCGGCCTCTCAAAGTGCTGAGATTACAGGCGTGAGCCACTGTGCCTGGCCTGTTTACATCCCTTTTAAACTTTTTATCTTTCATTCTACTTTTTTTTTTAAATTCTTTTTTAAATTCTAATTTCTGACATATATTGATACTAATCAGTGGTTTTTAGAAGTTAGTATTTAATTAGGATTGATTATGGGGGATTCCAGTAATCTGGATCGATATGCACTGTCTTCCATGCAATTGCAAATAACTTCCTTCAGTTGTGTTTTGTGTATGGGAGGGGGTTGAAGGATAAGAGGGTGGCATGGGGATGGCTATCTTTACTATTTTCAAAATAGTTTTGTTTCTAGTTTGAAATTATTTTTTAAATGTTAAGTGTGGTGCTGAGACAATTCAGTAGGGAAAGAATAATCTTCAACAAGTGATCCTCAGACAATTAGATATCAGCATGCAAAATATTGAAGTTTGATGTCTACCTCAGGTTTGACCTCTACCTCACACCATATACAAAATTAATTCAAAATGGATCAAAGACCTAAGTTTACTTGCTAAAACTAGAAAACTCTTAGAAGAAAACATAGGCATAAAATGTATTGACCTGGATTAGGCATAATCTTAGATACGAAAATAAAAGCATAAATAAGAAGAGAAAAAAGTAAATAAAAAGCAAACTTCTGTGCTACAAATTATACCATCAAGAAAATAAATACACAACCCACAGAATGGGAGAAAATTTTTGCAAACCGTATATCTGAGAATGGATTTTTATCTAGAATATAAAGAACTCTTACAACTAAACAAAAAAGACAAATAACAGTTAAAAATCTGCAAAGGATATGAATAGATTTTTCTCCAGAGAAAATATATAAATGGCCAATCACACGTGAAAAGATGCTCAACATCATTAGTCATCAGGGGAATGCAAATCAAAACAAAAATGGGATGGTATAATACTTCATACTCACTAGTCTGGCTGTGGTCCAAAAGTCACATAATAAGCATTGTAGGCGAGAATATATAGAAATTGGAACCCTCATACACTGCTGGTAAGAATGTAAAAATGGTGCAGCCACTTGGGAATTCTGGCAGTACCTCAAAAGATTAAACGTAGAGTTACTCTATGATCCGGCAGTTCTATTCTTAGGGGTATACTCAAGAAAAATGGAAACATAGGTCCACACAAAATTTGTACACAAATGTTTGTAGGTACATTATTCATCATAGCCTAAAACGGAAGTTACTAAAATGTCCATCAACTGATGATTGGATAAATAAAATGTGGTATAGCCATACAGTGGAGTATTATTTGGCAATAAAAAGTAGTAAAGTATTGGTACTCAGTACATCATGGACAAACCTTGAAAACATTATGCCATATGAAAGAAGCCAGTCACAGAAGAGCATATAGTGAAATATCCAGAATAGGAACACTTAGAGAAACAGAGAGTCAATCAGTGACTTCCCTAGGGCTGAGAATGAGGTAGAGGGAATGACTACTAAGGTTCAGGGTTTCTTTTTGGGGTGATGAAACTGTTCTAAAAGTTCCAAACTCTGTGAATACGCTAAAAGCTGGCCATGCACAGTAGCTCATGCCTGTAATCCCAGTACTTTGGGAGGCTGAGACGGAAGGATCTCTTGAGTCCAGGTCGCAGCAAGCTATGATGGCACTACCACACTGCAGCGTGGGTGATAGAGGGAAACTCTGTCTCCAAAAAAACTACATATATATCCCAAACCATTTGGTTATACACTTAAAATAGGTGAATTGTATGTGAACTGTATCTCAATAGAGTGGTCATATTTCTTAGAATGTTGCATGTGGTATTTATCATTAAGAGGTAGTTTAGAGCTCTGGAGTTGAAACGTGATAGTTCCCTTGACCCCTTGGAGGGGCTTGTGAAGGGGTTGGCTTGCTTACTCAGCCCGCAGCTCTCAACCCTTCATGGGACAGGCAGCAGATACAGGGGCCTGGACGAGTGCTTCTGGACATCGGCAGGAGTAGAACTCTGTGCGGCCCTGCAGCAGCGTCTAGCGGGGTACCTGTGACCCCCAGGGCCCCAGAGGGCATGTGTTACAGTGTGCTGTTTTAACTTTCCCCTCCACTGATAGCATGTTTAACAGCTCAGTGGAGGGTCAGGATGACAGCCTTTTGCACCCACCCTCTTGGTATCCAAGTTCTTGTCTGGCATCCAGAAAGAATCAGGTTGCACAAATAAATTGAAGGGTGCTGAATGTGGAGGATTTTGAGTGGTGGAAGTGGCTCTCAGTGGGGTGGGGAGCTGGAAAGGGGATGGAGTGGAAAGGTGGTCTTCCCCTGGAGTTCAGCTGTCCCCAGCCAAACTCTTCTCTGAAGTACCCCCGTCAAGCTATCCCTCTGAAGTCAAGCTACTTCTCTGTGACATCCAGCTGTTTTCTTCTCTTCTGTCCTTCTCTGCCAGTCTGCTGGTCTGCCTGGGGTTTTTATGGGTACAGGAAAGGGGGCAGGGCAGGCCAAAAAGCAACATTTGAGCAGAAAAACAGGAATACATGTTCTCACTTTGGGCCGCAGGTCTGGGCTTGAGGGTAGGCCACCACCAGGGACCCTGCCCTTTTCTGCCTAGTATTTCACCACCTCCTTTCTGTATCAGAGTCAGAACATTGGAGATCAAATTCTGGATGCATTGCACTCTGACTTCTAAGTGTCAGTTTATTTGTAAAGTGAGTATGATAATGTCGGGGTGATTGTGAGGATCAAAGGAGATAGTAGATATACACCAGTTAGCAGAAGATCTGGTACCTAATAAAAACTTAGCAAATGTTTGTTGTTGTTACTAGAATTCCAGCTATTGTTTGCAAAATTAAAATTCTGACTGTAACAGAGCCATTTAAAATGGATCATCCTCAGAAAAGTACCTTCCAAAATAGAATTTTTTCTGATATTTGTGGTAAATTTTTCTCTGTATTTTTATAACAGATTCATGTAGCAAGTGATTACTGTTATTTTTAAGTTCAGGGATACAAGTGCAGATTTGTTACCTAGGTAAACTTGTGTCATGGGGATTTGTTGTAAATAAACTTGTTGTACAGATTATTTCATCACTCATATATTTAGCCTAGCACCCACCTGATCCTCTCCCTCCTCTCACCCTCTACCGTCCGAAAGGTCCAAGTGTGTGTTGTTATTCCCCTCTTTGTGTCCGTATGTTCTCATCATTTAGCTCCCATTTTATAATTATCATCATCCTCCTCCTCATCATCATCCTGTGGTCAAAGAATCAAAACATATCAAGCCTCTCTCAACCTCAGCCATTTACCTCCGTCTTCCAAAAACAGGAAAGGAACATACATAACTCTCTTATTTTATTCAAATCCACCTTAACATACAGATGGTTACATCTACATTTGAAAAACAGTATTGCCCATTATAACTAAACTATACTATTACTATTTCTGTTCTTCATTTTTGGAAAGGTATTCTAAAATTAACTGGCTCAGGCCAGGTACGGTGGCCCATGCCTATAATCCCAGCACTTTGGGAGGCCTAGGTGGGCAGATCACTTGAGGTTAGGAGTTCGAGACTAACCTGGCCAACATGGTGAAATGCTGTCTCTACAAAAAATGCAAAAATTATTTGTGTATGGCAGCAGGCACTTCTAATCCTAGCTACTCAGGAGGCTGAGGCATGAGAATCGCTTGAACCTGGGGGGAGGAGGCTGCAGTGAGCCGAGATTGCACCACTGCACTCCAGCTTGGGCAACAGAGTTGAGAGCAGACTCCATTCCCCCCCAAACCCAACAACAAAAAATAGAATAAAATTAATTGACTTAAAATATGGTGTTTTTGGCCAGGTGTGGTGTCTCATGCCTGTAATCCCAGCATTTTGAGAGGCCAAGGTGGACAGATTGCTTGAGCTCAGGGGTTCGAGACCAGCCTGGGCAACATGACGAAACCTTGTCTCTACTAAAAATACAAAAATTGGCCAGGTGTGGTGGCATGCGCCCATAGTCTCAGCTGCAGGTGAGGCTGAGGTGGGAGGATCGCTTGAGCCCAGGAGGTAGAGGCTGCAGTGAGCCATGATCACACCACTGTACTCCAGCCTGGTTGACAGAGTGAGACCCTGTCCCCCACTATATATACGTATATAGTAAGTTTTCTTGCAGGTTTTTGTACAGAGAAATGAAGAAATGAATGGCAAATTTAGTTTTAACTATATAATACTCAGCTTTGCCTGTGAACTTTATAAAAATGGAATTATGCTGTATACCTTCTTCTATGATTTCTTTTTTTCTTTTTTTTTCTGTGAGACGGAGTCTTGCTCTGTCGCCCAGGCTGGAGTGCAGTGGTGGGATCTCGGCTCACTGCAAGCTCTGCCTCCCGGGTTCACACCATTCTCCTGCCTCAGCCACTTGAGCAGCTGGGACTACAGGTGCCTGCCACCGTGCCTGGCTAATTTTTTGTGTTTTTAGTAGAGACAAGGTTTCACCGTGTTAGCCAGGATGGTCTTGATCTGCTGACCTCGTGATCCACCCGCCTCAGCCTCCCAAAGTGCTGGGATTGCAGGTGTGAGCCTCTGCGCCTGGCTTTTTTTTTTTTTTTTTTTTTTTTTTTTTGAGATGGGGTTTTACTCTCAGGCTGGAGCACAGTGGTATGATCACAGCTCCCTGCAGCCTCAGCCTCCCAGGCTCAAGTGATCCTTCTGCCTCAGCCTTTCAAGTTGCTGGGACTATAGGCATGTGCCACCACACCCAGCTAATTTTTAAAATTTTTTGTAGAGGTGAGGTCTCCTTAGGTTGCCCAGGCTGGAACTCTTAGGCTCAAGTAGTCAATTTGCCTCTGCCTCCCCAAGTGCTGAGATTACAGGCATGAGCCCCATACCTGGCTAACTTGTTTAGTTTAGCAACACTTTTTCAGATACATCTATGTTGATGAATTCAACTATAGGTTATTCATTTTCACTGCTGCATAGTATTCTGTTGTATTATTTTTAACACAATTCATTGTTCTGCTCATGAGCTTTTGGGTAGTTTCTAGGTTTTTAATGTAAAGAATAATTTAACTATAAATACTAGCATACATATCATGAGCATATATAAGTAATGGAATTTTTGTTTTGTTTTGTTTTGTTTTTGAGACGGAGTGTTGCTCTGGCTGGAGTGCAGTGGCACGATCTCGGCTCACTGCAAGTTCCACCTCCTGGGTTCACACCATTCTCCTGCCTCAGCCTCCTGAGTAGCTGGGACTACAGGCGCCCGCCACCAGACCAGCCTAATTTTTTTTTGTATTTTTAGTAGAGATGGGGTTTCACTGTGCTAGCCAGGATGGTCTCGATCTCCTGACCTTGTGATCCACCTGCCTCAACCTCCCAAAGTGCTGGGATTACAGGCGTGAGCCACCATACCCGGCCTTAAGTAATGGAATTGTTGATATGTAATAGAGAATTTTTAATGTGCCTTGCTTCTTAAAATTCAAAGGACTATATGAAATCTGAACATTCTGTCTATACCTGCCAAAAACACCCATAAACAATTATGCTTAAAAGTATCACAACAGTATTTTTATTGTGTTTAAAGTATATCCTTTTTTTTTTTTTTTTTTTTTTTTTGACACGGAGTCTTGCTCTGTTGCCCAGGCCTCCCAAAGTGCTGGGATTACAGGTGTGAGCCACTGTGCCTGGCCTATCCATTGATTTTTAAATATATATTTTAAATTGGGGCGTTTGTTTTTTGTTTTGTTTTTAGACAGTTTCTTGCTATCACCCATGTTGGAGTTCAGTGGCTCAGTAATAGCTCACTGCAGCCTCAGATTCCAGAGCTCAATGATCCTCCTGCCTCAGCCTCCCAAAAAACTGAGACTATAGGTGTACTCCATCACTCTCAGCTAACCTTTTGTATTTTTGTAGAGACCAGGGTCTTACCATGTTGCCCAGTTGGTATCAAACTCCTAGCCTCAAGCGATCTTCCCGCCTCAGCCTCCCAACATGCTGAGTCACCACGCCTGGCTGGAGTTTTTTAATAACGGTATAAACGTCCAGAAACTATAGAAATGGGAAACGTCACCTATCATTTAAAAATATTTGTCTTATACATACATGTTTTAGGCAAGAATGTAATCATAGTACTTAGATTTTTTTTCCTGCTATTGCAGCATCATGCACATTTTACTGTATATATTAGGCATCACAGCTTTTTTATTTATCTAATTTTTTTTTTTTTTTTTTTTGAGATGGAGTGTTGCTCTGTTGCCCAGACTGGAGGGCAGTGGCACGATCTTGGCTCACCACAACCTCCACCTCTTGGGTTCAAGCAATTCTCCCTGCCTCGTCCTCCTGAGTAGCTGGGACTACAGGCGCGCACCACCATGCCTGGCTAATTTTTGTATTTTTAGTAAAGATGGGGTTTCACGATGTTGGCCAGGCTGGTCTCAAACTCTTGACCTCATGATCTGCCCGCCTCGGCCTCCCAAAGTGCTGGGATTACAGGTGTGAGCCACAGCACCAGGCCTATTTATCTAAATTTTAATAGCTGCATATACTTCCATCAGGTAGATAGGAAATAATTTACTTAATTATTTCTTGTTGAAAATTGAGATTTTTTCCATTGTTGCATTGTAAGTAATACTGTGATGAACTTATGTGGAACTATGACTCTTTCTAGAGATAGCCAAGGGAAAGCATCACAGTAGCAATCTGGAAACAACTGCATAACCTTTTTTTTTTTTTTTTTTTTTTTTGAGAGTCTTGCTTTGTCGCCCAGATTGGAGTACAGTGGCACCATCTCGGCTCACTGCAACCTCCACCTCCTGGGTTCAAGCAGTTCTCCTGCCTCAGCCTCCCCAGTTGCTAGGACTACAGGCTCACACACCACCATGCCCAGCTACTTTTTGTATTTTTAGTAGAGACTGGGTTTCACCATGTTGGCCAGGCTGGTCTTGAACTCCTGACCTCAAGTGATCTGCCTGCCTTGGCCTCCTAAAGTGCTGGGATTACAGTAGTGAGCCACCATGCCCGGTCACAAAACCTTTTTGTTCTTCTTTTTTTTTTTTTTTTGAGACGGAGTCTCACTCTGTCGCCCAGGCTGCAGTGCAGTGGCTGGATCTCAGCTCACTGCAAGCTCGGCCTCCCGGGTTTACGCCATTCTCCTGCCTCAGCCTCCCGAGTAGTTGGGACTACAGGCACCCGCCACCTCGCCTGGCTAGTTTTTTGTATTTTTTAGTAGAGATGGGGTTTCTCCGTGTTAGCCAGCCTGGTCTCGATCTCCTGACCTCGTGATCTGCCCGCTTTGGCCTCCCAAAGTGCTGGGATTACAGGCTTGAGCCACTGCGCCCGGCCTTTTTGTTCTAATAGAAGAATTAAAACATATTGACTACCTGATTGATATTAGGCACTGTGGTATGTGCTTCATTGTTTTAATGTTTTTAATGTGCTTAAATGTTTTCTCATTTAATCTTTAAATAATTGAGTGAAATGAGTAATATACCCATCATTATACTTACCCAATTGTATTATAATAATCTGTTTGTATCTGTCTTCTAAGAATTATGGTATTTTATTTTTAAATCCTCAGAGTCTATTTTAGTTCCTGGCACATAGTGAGGCTCAGTAGATGTTATCTATTCAGATGGATGTTTAAAAGCTTTGCCTTGAGGCAGTTTTGGCCTTATAAAATTCTCTTCTTTGCTACCTTTGTTTCCTGAGCTATAATTTATAGATCTCTGAGGACAGGGATTGGTAACCAATAAACTCATTCCAGATGTGCCCAGAAAAGTAGTATTTAGACAACATCTCTGACTTCAACTTTGGCATGTCTGTTTTTGTCATTTATCTCTGCTGAAAATGTGTCAAGAGGAAATTCTACTTGGATTTTTATTAATTGATACTTTAGCTACCATTGAAATTAATGTTTATTTGAAATTAATGTATGTTATTTATTCATTTGCAACTGAGCTATTTTTGCTAGTTGTTTGGAATATTCTCAGAGAGGTACATTAGAACCATTGAAGCTCTTTTAAGGGAAGGAAGAACTATTCTTAATATCTTACAAAACTGTAGAATGCCAAATGCCCACAAAGCATTCCTGAGTTTATTCATTATCCCTCCTCTCTGAATTTCTGTAGCTAGCACTTACCCTTTCATTTGTTTCTAACTAGTTTACTTTTGCCTTTATATTTTGCCATAAACATATTACTATGTACCATATATTATAAAATGTTCTTTATCTTTTTTTTCAAAATAGTATATAATGTTATAAATTGGAAAAGTCTTACTGTCACATATGTGGAGTATACTTAGAGTGACAATTTTAAAATGTAAAGGTAGTGGATTGTTTAAAACACACATTTTTTTTTTAATACACAGGCTGAAACAAGTGTAAAATTTTTGAATACCCTGTAGTGAGACCACCTCCTTGACTAGAAAATAAGAGAAGTTTACTTTAAAATTTTTATCCTCTGCTGCTGCATTAGTGGACCAGGAGAAATAAACAGCAGTGAGCCTTGTGAGGAGCATCCATAACCCCTGGCTTACTTGGGTGGTTCTGGCCTACCAGAAATGAATAAGAATTATTTCAAAGGAATTTAATTGAATAAGGTATTTTAAATTTTTTACAAGCAAGTGTTAGTTCACACTGAAGTCATAGTGCATTATTTAGTTTTTCTAAATGTGCCCCATAGCTACTGCTTTAACTATGGAATATCTTACTTTGAAAGCTCTTATTTTTTATATTTGTGAAAGATACATATCTACGGCACACTGTGAAAACACCTTTCTGGTATTTTACAGTTCAATAGAATGACTTGATTTTTAGTTCAACACACTGTGTAACAAGTTAGGTATACCTCACTTTGCCTTGATAACTGTTTTGGCAAAGTTCATAATTTGAATTTTAGTAATAAAAGTATATTCTTTTATTTGTTGATATTGTGTTTTCCTTATAGCTCAGCTGTTTGTTTCAATCCCCATTCTTTTTTTTTTTTTTTTTTGAGACAGAGTCTCACTCTGTCGCCCAGGCTGAAGTGCAGTGATTTGATCTTGGCCCACTGCAACCTTTGCCTCCCAAGGTCAAGCGATTCTCCTGCCTTAGCCTGCTGAGTAGCTGGGACTATAGGCTCATGCCACCACACCCGGGTATTTTTTTTTTTTTTTTTTGTATTAGTAGTAGAGACGGGTTTCACCATTTTGGCCAGGCTGGTCTTGAACTCCTGACCTCAGGTGATCCACCCGTCTGCCTCCCAAAGTGCTGGGATTACATGCATGAGCCACGGTACCTGGCCTCAAGCCCCAATTTTTTTTTTTTTTTTTTTTTTTAGATGGAGTTTCACTCTTGTTGTCCAGGCTGGAGTGCAGTGCCGTGATCTCTGCTCACTGCAACCTCTGCCTCCCAGGTTCAAGCGATTCTCCTGCCTCAGCCTCCCGAGTAGCTGGGGTTACAGGTGCCTGCTGCCACGCCCAGCTATTTTTTTGTATTCTCAGTAGAGATGGGGTTTCACCATGTTGACCAGGCTGGTCTGAAGCTCCTGACCTCAGGTGATCCATCTGCCTCAGCCTCCCAAAGTGCTGGGTTTACAAGTGTGAGCCACTGCACGACCTCAAGCCCCATTCTTAACTTTGCTAATAGGATGATTTTTTAAAAAAGATCTCTGGGGAAAACTACTTCAGGGTCTGTGGTGATGGTTCTTTTTTGTAATACAATAAATTTGATTGAATTTTGTTTTGAAAGCTGTTATCTGTGAATTGTTATTTAAAATTCACTATTTTAACTATAATTGTCTTGACTACACTTTTGTTAATAACTTAAGATTTTAATATGTTAAATATCTTTTCCCCTTTTTAGGAATGGCTGATGGCAAGCATTGTACTTTTCCACATCTGCCTGGCAAAACCTTTGTCTATAATGCTTCTGAAGATAGACTGGAATTGTGTGTGGATGCTGCAGGACATTTCCCCATTGGTCCTGATGTTGAAGATTTAGTTAAAGAGGCTGTAAGTCAGGTTCGAGCAGAGGCTACTACAAGAAGTAGGGAATCAAGTCCCTCACATGGGCTATTAAAACTAGGTAGTGGTGGAGTAGTAAAAAAGAAATCTGAGCAACTTCATAACGTAACTGCCTTTCAGGGAAAAGGGCATTCTTTAGGAACTGCATCTGGTAACCCACACCTTGATCCAAGAGCTAGGGAAACTTCAGTTGTAAGAAAGCATAACACAGGGACAGACTTTAGTAATAGTTCCACTAAAACAGAGCCTTCTGTATTCACAGCTTCCTCTAGTAATAGTGAGCTTATTCGAATAGCTCCTGGAGTAGTAACAATGAGAGACGGCAGGCAGCTTGATCCTGATTTGGTTGAGGCCCAGCGAAAAAAATTGCAGGAAATGGTTTCTTCTATTCAGGCTTCAATGGACAGGCACTTGCGGGATCAAAGTACAGAGCAGTCACCATCTGATCTTCCTCAAAGGAAAATAGAAGTTGTGAGTTCTTCTGCAAAGTCTGGGAGTCTTCAGACTGGCTTGCCTGAATCTTTTCCTTTAACTGGTGGTACTGAAAATTTGAATACAGAAACAACTGATGGCTGTGTAGCAGATGCACTGGGAGCAGCCTTTGCCACAAGGTCAAAAGCACAAAGGGGAAATTCCGTGGAGGAGCTTGAAGAGATGGATAGTCAAGATGCTGAGATGACTAACACAACTGAGCCAATGGATCACTCTTGATTTAATTAGAGGCTAATAAAGGCAGAATGTTTATTGTGAATATGTAATATTTGTTGGCTGGGCCACGTAACTTGATTAGTCATTAAAAATCTTGTACGTATGTAATTCAAAGATTATATCTTGTTATTCAGTGCATGATAGCAAGTGTGTGATTGGCCATAGCTTTTAATATACTGCTGCCCAGGCTGGCTCTGAATTTCTATAAATTAGCTATTAGATCTGCTGAGATGACTTTCTTCCATGTATGTGGTTCATTGGAAGTTCTTTGTAATTTTAATTCCACAAAAGTGTTAATGTTTCCAACAAGAAAATTGTCTTACTAAATATGTTTGATTTCTGAAAAGGCTAGAAATGGAGGGGAAATGAGATTTTGCTAATGTTGATGTCATCAAGGTAACCATCTCACATACTAGTGTCAAAAGGTTTACGTAAACTTGAATTTTATCTGGACTAAATTGTATCTTAAAATTCATACAATTATTTATTAGACAGTGGGATGCAAGTGTTTCCATGAACGTAAACACATTCATAGAGATTTCTTGGCGAAAATGTCTTGAGAATAGAATGTAATGATATAACATTTTGCTGATTTGTGCAAGGTTGGGGAAAAATCTCTTCTAGATTGATGAGGTCAATGTGATTCAGTTGTGTTGCTGTCTGAGTCAACACAGCCAATTGTGTGTGTGCGTTATTAATATGTTACCATTATTTTTGATTCCTGGCTTGGTCAAGAACCACCTGATTTTTTTTTTTTTTTTAATCTTGCAGAAAAGTTGATTGCAAAGTGTGGTAGAAAAAGAAATAATGGTAGCAGTAGAGAATTTATAAATAAGAGTTTATCTTTATGAATGAGTTAATTGTTCTACAATTTTGATCAGTGGTATTTAAGCCTGTATATGCTAAGTGTATTTACGCCCCTTTGAGCCAAAATGTTTTCTTTTCTTTTTTTCTTAGAATCCATAAGTTTCTGTATTTGTTGGCTTCACTTGGGTTTAGATGCAAATTTTACTGCATCACACCCTGATCAGCTGGGTGTTTGCTTAGTGTATTCATCAAATCTTTAGTGCCAGTTTCCTTGAGAAGCAGCTTTCATGCTTATTCCTTAAAAACAACAAAAGAGTGTTTATCCTGAGATTGGTATTGCACTATTTTATTTTATTCTGCAAATCTGTATTCTGAAATGTACATTTCAACCCATATTTTTCCTCTGTTCACTGAAATTAAGTTGAATTTGAATGGCTGAAAGACAAAATGTATGTTAATACAATCTCTTACCTAGAGCATTCAAAGCCTGGCTGTCTCTGTTTGCACATGTAACAGATGCAGAACTGTGTTTGTAATTCTAAGAAAATGTATGTCAGAAAGTATTTTATCAGATGTTTAAAAATCTCTGCCTGTTGATTCATAAGGGATATAGACAGTACTTTAACTTGTGTTTCCAGATAAGGCAGATTTTGGTCATCTTTCTGTGAAAGTATCTCTAACTGAACCCACTTCTTAAACTACTCTATTTTAAATAAGGAAAGAATGGAGAATCTAGACATTTTACAGGTGTATCTGAACAAAATATATATTTGGGTTAGTTTTTGTCACATTATCACGTTTTGTCTTCATATTTTATCTTCATCCTAAATTTTCTTTCAAGCATCTTCTCCCTATCAAAACAGCAGGAAATTTTTAAACTTTTATATTGTACACTATTTTTGCATAAAATAAGAGCTGTAGCTACCAAATACTATTCACTACTTAGTAAAGGTGGCTTCTGTGTATTAAACTACAAATTACAAATATCACTTCACTAACCACTATAATTATTTTTGGCTCTTTCAGCCACTGGAACTTTTTTGGGGGGGATTTAAATACAGGAAAACTGTTTAATCAAAAAATGCACTGCTTTCATGTAAAATGATATAATCATCTGTAACAAATATTTTCTTCATTGATAACTGACAGATCTCTCATAGCATTAACATAAAATATCAGAAACAAACTTTATCTCCCTATTCTTACATTTAGTGCAAATTAGAATGCGTATGTGAATGTTAGAAGATGGACTTAATCTCTGACAACTTTATTTCTCTAGCTACAGCAATGCTATTTAAAAGCCAGTTAGGTATGAATAGTACAATAACAGTTTGGGTTCTCCCTTGATAAATGAATAAAAGGCTCAATTCTGATAAGTGATCAAATTTCTTGAAATTATTTCAAATCAGCTGAAAATTTGGTGGGGGTGATTGATGGTTTTTGAGAAGTAGGCCAGGTATCCTCACAAAAAAGTTTTAGAATAGGGTTTCTTTAAGTTTTTAAATATCATCCTTTGTCTTTCCATATGGTTTTCATAACCAAATACATTACTGTAGAATGGTTATTTTTCTAGTACTGCCATTTGTGATATAGCCACATCTTGGAGTGCAAGCTAGACATCTCAGGTAAAAAAAAATTTTTTTTAGCCCTAGATGTAAGATTATAACTAAAATGCATTCCTGCAATTCTGTTTGCAGTGCTTCACTAAACACTGAAATAAAGTTGTAAATTTTTTCTTCAATAATCCATTCTATAGTTAATCATACCAAATTTAAGTTGATGACCTAAAGTCCAGGTAGTGTTGAAGATAGTATATATCTAGAATACTGGTAGTGAGAAATTGGTGTAAGTTGAAGAAAACAAGATGCTGCCATATATTAAAATAGAATATAATTAACTCCATGAGAATGGTTACTCAGGAACTAGTTAAAGAGCAAACCCATTTCTCCCGCTTCACTCTGTTTCAGATATTTTATTGGAAAATGTTAGGGTAGAGGCCTGAGAAAGTTAGCAAATACTAACTTTTTTTGACTGATACTGGCTCTGTGTCTTCCAGTGATTTTTAGTTTGGTTTTTACAGTCAAGCCTACTGCTTGCAATTAAGATATCAATCTGAAATGCATCCATAATTCCTGGCCACAGGTCCTTAATGCCATTATTTTTAAGTATCTTCATTGGAGATGAACACTGACTTTTGCATATGGTCTCTTACCTCAGGGAAGATCACTTGCTAGCAACTCATACTACTAATGACAGGTTTTTGAGAATTGTACTGACATCACATGTTAGCTACTAAATGCAAAATGTATAAAAGTATTGTTTTATGTAGTTACCTACCAATACTATCTGCTACTGAATAACTCTCTAAATATGTAGACCTCACTAATAACCTTTAGGTAAAAAATTTACTTCTGTCATTAATTACACTTCAACTGGTCAATATAGTGACAGCATAAAGTTTATTTCAGAATATCAATACAGTTTTGTCTTCATTTTTCAATAGTAATTTCAATTGGTCCATACTTAAAATACTGCAGCACAGATTTTGAGTTTTACGGTTCTCAAAGCAAGGTTTCCATCTTAAGCTTTTTATAAAAACAAAGCCTTTGCAAAACTGGATTAAATTCCACTTAATGTGAATTAAAAATGACCATTTATAATAATAATAGTGAACGCCATATTCTAAGTCGAGTAAATGTATCCTACCATTCAAGGTTATCATATAATTTAACAAAATTGTACAATCTTAAGGCTCTTCACAGTATAAATTAATTTTTCAAACCAGAGCTGTTCACATGAAAATATTGCTTAGTAGAATGTATATTTAAGAAATAAAATAACAGGGGAACTATATCACCAATGTAAGTTATAGAGTTAATTACAAGTTCTACCATTCTTGATAATTCTTTGAGATGCTAAGTGTTTCAGTTAATATTTAATGATACCTAAATCGTGGGAATTTTAATGTTTGTTCCAAAATAGCAGAAATTGTAAAAATTGTGAATTATTGGAGAAAATGCCATTACTTGTATATCTGACATTTAATTTTTTAATTATGGAGACTACATGCTTTTGTAGTATAATATTAATGATTATTCTCTTGTAAAAGAAAAGGAAAAATTAGTAAAGAAAAAAGTTTTAGTTGATGTTACCTGCTTGTGAGTATCAATTACTTAGTTTTTAAAAGTTTAAGGTGTTGCATACTTTTCTTTAGAATGCAGAAATCTCGTCCTGAGCCCTTATGCCTGTGGTAGAGCAATAAAATAATGAAAAGGTTATCAGTATTTCCAGGCTTATTTGACTTAAGAATTAGTGCCAAGAACTGGAAAGTCTACTTTTTGGAGGGAAACGATATTTAGAATTTGTAAACATAAGCAGTAATAGTGTAAATATTTAGAAAAATAGCAAGTGCTTTAACTGCTCAATAAAATAGTATAGATGTTATGTCACCCTTAAGGCACTGGCTGTTGCCCATTATTTTCTGATTTCGTGATTGCTGTATATATTACATTTGAGTAATGAATAATTGGTAATAGTGTATTATAGTGTTCTACAACATACCTTACTGTACAGTATTTGGGGTTTTCTTTTATATCAGTAATAAAACTATAAGTTAATACTGATTTTCCCCTGAAATTCTCCACATTAGTTTTTAAAGGTAATTTTATATTCTTTAGTTTCCTGGAATTACAATGCATGAACATATAATTCAGTTTTATAAAGAAATTCTTAAAGTTTTCTTGTTGAACTTAAGTGAGTTATCATACAGGAATAGTAATTTTTCCCCTTAATGTAGATTTCATTGCTAGATGAAATGGACCCAGTGAAAAAAGAGTGCACAATTTTTTTTTTTTAAACAGGTCTCACTCCGCTGCCCAGGCTGGATTGCTGTGGCACGATCAGGGCTCACTGCAGCCTCAACCTCCTGGGCTCAAGTGATCCTCCCACCTCAGCCTCCTGAATAGCTGAGACTACAGGCATGTGCCACCACACCTGGCCAATTTTTGTATTTTTTGTAGAGACAGGGTTTTGCCATGTTGCCCAGGCCAGTCTTGAACTCCTGAGCTCAAATGATCTGCCCTCCTCTGCCTCCCTAAGTGCTGGGATTACAGGCGTGAGCCACTGCACCCAGCCAGCAAAATTTCTTTAGACATATTACATAATTGGGCCATAATGCTTACTGAATATTCAAAAATAAAGGCAAATTCTAATAGAGAACTTGATTTTGTGGTGGTTTAAAAAAATACTGGTTAGTGATAAATGAAAGGAATTACAGATAATAGTACTAAATAACATTTGTGTAGCTTAGCAGTCAACACATACTTACTTTTAAGTTTTACTGTATATGCGTAATATACATTTTATTAGATCATTTAACTCAGTAATTTAGAGTCTAGCCTTAGACACCAGACTTTCTAGGTCTGAGTCCTGGTACGCTGCTTTCTGTGACTTCTCTGTGCATTCCTCTGTGAGAGGATGATAATCACATCTGCTCCTAGGGTGGCTGTATTAAATGAGTTAACACGTATCTGATGATTAGAAGAGTGCCTGACACATAGTAAATATTCGCTATTGTTATATGTTAATGTAATATGGTAGAGTTCAGTTGCCATTAAGTGGGATAAATCTTCACAGGGCACACATTATTTAAGTAATTTGTTACATTAAAACTTATTTTACTTGTACATAATTGACTAAAAAATGGATGGTTGTACATTCAAACATTTATGCAAGGGCTTTATGACCATGTGCAGCACTGAGAATCTCATGAACCGACAGTGTGCTCTGTGACCCAAGGCAAGTCTTGGAGCCTTTCAAGGCCTCCATTTCTTCTGTAACCTTGTGTTTTCATAATTGTTAACCTTTTGTTCTGCCTACCATTGTCGTCATAGTCTCACTTGCAGAGGGCATAGTGCTGATGGGACAAGTGACATGGGTATGAGCCCCATGTAAACTAAACATAATTACCTTTCCTTTAGGTGTTGACTACAGTTATCCCAAACTTGGACTTGAGGTCTTGTATATGCATGCCATTGGTCACATACCATCAGAATAGAATTCTCAAAAACTCTTTAGTGAGTAAGATAAACATCCTACTTATAACAGCTCATTATGGATTTTATTTTTATTGTCTGGCTCTTTCAGACCCCAGTAACTGCAATTCTGACTTAATAATCGATTGTTTCTAATCATTAAAAATGTATATAGAAAAACTGAAGTAAGTCTTTAATTGATTTTCTGAACTGTATATGATACACTGAGGTGAAAAACATATGGGCTCTTCAAATTTGCACACTCCTTAGAAGTAAACCTGTCTTTGGCCCATTTGTCATACCACATAAATTATTTGAAAAACAGATACATTATGTAGGAATTGGGGGGGGGATTATCCCTGTTTGTTCTATTTATAGAAACAGGTATAGTCCGAAGTCTACCTATAAAATGATGACATTTTTATATTTGATTGATGGAATCAGTATTTTATTTTTTATTTTCTGTTCTTTTTTGAGACTGAGTCTCACTCTGCTGCCCAGGCTGGAGTGCAGTGGCACCATCTTAGCTCACTGCAACCTCTGCCTCCCAGATTCAAGCAATTCTCCTGCCTCAGCCTCCCGAGTAGCTGGGATTACAGGCGCCTGCCACCATGCCTGGCTAATTTTTGTATTAGTAGAAACGGGGTCTCTACTAAATAGAGGGGTTATTCATTATTTTAAACAAGTACTGATCAAATGCCTGTTTTAAAAACCTGGGAAACAGTTCCAAATGAGACAAATTCCATGTGTCCTTAGAGCTTACATCCCAAAGATGGAGATGATCACAAAACACATTGGTAATAGCTAACGTTTAGTGACTCTTTTCCTTATATCTGGGCAATAGGCTGAACACTACATGCAATAATTAAATTAACCGTCAAAACCCTTCGTGGTTGGGTACTATCATTATCATCTTTTAGGAAACAAGTTGATTAGTTGGTTTACCTAAAGTCCTGGAGTTAGGTGGCAGAGCTAAGATTTAAATCCAGATGTTTAAGACTCCAGGGTCTATGCTCTTAACTTTAATGCTACATTTGTAATTTAGCAAAGGAATAAAATTTGGTGGTCACATAAGTCTTTACATTTATTGTTCAATCTAGCTTGTTTTCAGATACACCAACATGGTTTTAATTGATTTCAGTGTATAGAGTATCTGGCTTTTTTAAATTTTTTTTTTTTTTTTTTTTAAAGAGATGGTCTCACTCTGCTGTGCAGGCTGGAGTGCCCAGTGGTGGCATCATAGCTCACTGCAATCTCAAACTCCTGGGCTCAAGTGATCCTGCTGTCTCAGCCTTCCAAATAGCTGGGACTACAGATGTGTGTCACCTCACCTGGCTAATTTATTTTTTGTAGAGAAAGGGTTCCCCTATGTTGCTCAGGTTAGTCTCAAATCCCAGAAGTGCTGGTATTACAGGCATGAGCAACAGCTTTAATTTCACTTCCTACTAGTTCCCTTCCTGGACCCTAGTCCTCTATCCCAAGTTCTTCCTTCCTTGAATTTGTTTTCTTGCCTCCTGTAAATTTGGAGGTGCTTTAAGGAAGAGTTTCAGAATTTCTTACATGACTAACCTGGGTACATTTGAGAATCACTGGTTAAAGTCCAGTTTTTCAAGGACCTAAAATAATTCTTGTTTACTAAGTGTGTCTGCTGCTTTGGAGGGGAGGTTTCCCAAAGGTGATGTTTCTCAAAAAATAGTTCATGGGCTATATGCATCTCACCTAGAAAATTTATTTCTATGGAATCATGTGTCAGGTACTTTGCTAAACATAAGGAATGATAAACTGAAAAAGACACTTCCTGCCTTCATTACACTTACATTTTTAGTGAGAGAGAGAGATACATTTAAACAAGCAAGTAACTGTACATATTGGGGGAGCATTGGGTGGCGTGGGATTATGCTGCAAGAGGAATTAACCTGACCTGTGAAATGGTTAGGGAATGCTTCCTGAGAGGTGATGTACCATCTGAAACCTAAATAATTGATAGGATACTTAAAAATCAAATTGGCCAGCCAGGCGCAGTGGCTCATGTCTGTAATCCCAGCACTTTGGGAGGCCAAGGCCAGCAGATCGCAAAGTCAGGAGTTCGAGACCAGCCTGGTCAACTTAGTGAAACTCAGTCTCTACTAAAAATACAAAAATTAGCCAGGCATGGTGGCATGCATCTGTACTCCCAGCTACTCGAGAGACTGAGACAGGAGAATTGCTTGAACCCGGAAGGCGGAAGTTGTGGTGAGCCAAGATGGCGCCACTGCACTCCGGTCTTGGCAGTAAAGCAAGACTCCGTCTCAAAAAAAAAAAAAAAAAAAAAAAAAATCAAACTGGCCAGGGATGGAGGATCATGCCCAGTGCATGGGGAAGCAGAGATGGGAGGATCACTTGAGGCCAGGAATTCAAGACCAGCCTGGGCAACATAGCGAGACCCCAACACTATTGAAAAAAAATTAGCTGGGTGCGGTGGTGCATGCCTGTAGTCCCAGCTACTCAGGAGGCTGGGGAAGTTTATAAGTGAGCTATGATTGTGTCACGGCACTCAGCCTGGGCAACAGAGTGAGTCCCTGTTTCTTAAAAATAAATTGGCAAGACTCAGTATCTCCAAAAATATTTTACTAACTAGGTCAGTCTATCAAACAAAATTAAATGGGATGCTTATGTTTGCCATACTTTAGACTCCAGATCTTTCCTATAAGGGGGCAGTGAGCCAGCTGAATAGAAAAGGATGAGGAACTTTGAGAAAACTGTTGAAAATAGGGTTGCTAGAGAAAAAGAAAAACCTTTAGCAAGGAATGAGATTCTGCACTGAGTATACAAAAGTAACATACATAAGCTTCTCCTTTGAAATGAAAAGCTGTCTTTGTAATATGACCAATGTAAATTAGATACATAGATGAATAACACAAATGTAAGCAAAACAGTGAAGCCAGAATCAAATTAGGGATTAGAAGCCCTCAGTTATTCTGATTTCTTTCAACATTAGCAGGACTATAGAAAGATTAGTTTCTTTATTTTATTTTATTTTTTTTTTTTGAGGCTGAGTCTTGCCCTATCACCCAGGTCGGGGTGCAGTGGTGCGATCTCGGCTCACCGCAACCTCTGCCTCCCGGGTTCAAGTGATTCTCGTCCCTCAGCCTCCCAGGTAGCTGGGACTACAGGTACATGCCACCACGCCCAGCTAATTTTTGTATTTTTAGTGGAGACAGGGTTTCACCATGTTGCCCAGGCTGGTCTCGAACTCATGACCTCAAGTGATCCACCCACCTCGGCCTCCCAAAGTACTGGATTACAGGCATGAGCCACAGCACCCAGCCTTTTTCTTTCTTTTTTTTAGACGGAGTCTTGCTCTGTCTCCCAGGCTGGAGTGCGGTGGCGCGATCTCTGCTCACTGCAAGCTCCACCTCCCGGGTTCATGCCATTCTCCTGCCTCAGCCTCCCGAGTAATTGGGTCTACAGGCGCCCGACACCAGGCCTGGCTAATTTTTTGTATTTTTTAGTAGAGACGGGGTTTCACCGTGTTAGCCAGGATGGTCTCGATCTCCAACCTCCTGATCCGCCCGCCTCGACCTCCCAAAGTGCTGGGATTACAGGCGTGAGCCACTGCGCCTGGCATTTTTATTTTTTTTGGACGGAGTCTCACTTTGTTGCCCAGGCTGGAGTGCTGCGGATGATCTTTGTTCATGGGTTCAAGTGATTCTTGTGCCTCAGCCTCTCAAGAAGCTGGGACTACAGTCGTACACCAACCACTTTTGGCTAATTTTTGTATTTTTTGTAGAGATGGGGGTCTCTCCATGTTGCCCAGGCTGGTCTCGAACTCCTGAACTCAAGCAATCCACCCACCTCGGCTCCCAAAGTGCTGGGATTACAGGCACAAATCATGGTGCCCGACCTAGAAAGATTAGTTTCAGTTCTTCCTATAGCTTCTCACAGCCTATACCAGTATCTGTCACCTCTGTTTCCGTTAAGCAGTGGGACTGCCTAAGCGTCTAGTAATCAACTGCCTATCTTAAATTGTGCTTACAGTATTCCATTTCAATTTAGGATTATCATTACGTGATCTTTCTTATGGCAGGTGATTTGGCTCTTTTCTAAACGTTAGAATGTTATTAAATTTATGTTTAGTACATGGGGTAATTAGGAAAATTACTATCTGGAAAAGTTCTCATTGAAATAGGCTTTAATTTTTTCCCATTTAAAACTTATTCTCAGCCGGGCACGGTGGCTCACGCCTGTAATCCCAGCACTTTGGGAGGCCAAGGCCGGCAGATCACGAGGTCAGGAGATCGAGACCAGCCTGGCTAACACGGTGCAACCCTGTCTCTACTAAAAATACAAAATATTAGCCGGGCGAGGTGGTGGACGCCTGTAGTCCCAGCTGCTCGGGAGGCTGAGGCAGGAGAATGGCGTGAACTCAGGAGGCGGAGCTTGCAGTGAGCCGAGATGCGCCACTGCACTCCGGCCTGGCGACATAGCAAGACTCCATCTCAAAAACAAAACAAAACAAAACAACCAAACAAAAACTTATTCTCAAAGGAATACATGTACATGGCTAAAATAATTCAAAACTATAGAAGGCACCCAGTTCTCCCATCCCAATTGCTAAATCAACTGTTCTATCTTTGGTGGTTACCTCCACAACTTAAATAAGATATCAGAGGTACAATCTCTTGATTTGTCGACTTTAGACAGTATTTTATTCCTCCATTGTGAAAAATACTAGTTCCCTTGCCCTTTTTAGGTTTCTCTATAACTTTAAATAATATAGTTAGGTCTCTGTTTATTAATCCATTAATTTCAAACATTATCTCTTGACTCTCCCTATGAATAATGAGGAAATTAGCATTTTTACACTTTCTGAAATCCCTTATCTTCTCATTCTACTTCCTAATTTTTTAAATCAACTATCCTATTTATTACTTTTACATACAACTATCCTATTTATTACATTTACAACCTTTGTCAAGGTTGATGGGATTCAAGTTATGTTCTTTTAGCCATAAGTGCCTTTTTAAAAGTCTATAGTTTAATTAAGCAAATAAATAGCCAAGGTGGTCCCAAATATTAAAATGAAAAGGGTTTCATTTTCCCTAGAATAATTAAAAAAATAATAAAATGAAAAGGGTTTTTTTTTCCCCCCCCCGGGACACCAATTAGAAGTTGGAGTTTTTTCAAGGCAAACATTGTAATTGTTTTTTCACCTATTTCTTCACCCAGTGAAATCAAGGCAGTCATTATAATTTAATTTATTTGGAGAACAAGCTTCTTGTTTTTGCCTGGGTATAAATTCATTAGCAGTTATTCCACAAGAAGAAAGTAGGAATAGATTGTGGACAAGATTAACAGACACTTCAACTATCTTGTTTTATGTCCCACTATTCACTTTTTTTTTTTTTTTTTTGAGACGAGTCTTGCCCAGTTACCCAGGTTGGAGTGCAGTGGCATGATCTCGGCTCACTGCAACCTCTGCCTCCCGGATTCAAGCAATTCTCCCTGCCTCCGCCTCCAAGGAGCTGGGATTACAGGCGCATGCCACCACACCTGGCTAATTTTTGGCATTTTATTTGCGAATTGTTTTATCTCTACAAATTCAGTTTGGAAATATGATAAATATATTTGTATTTTTATTATGTAAATAATAAAAAATACGTAATTCATTTTCTACTCTAAATCTTTAAATTGCTTCCCCAGGAATATGCACCATCCACACAGCTGTCCCTACTGCTTCCCATCCTCCTGTAACGAAAGGACAATACTCCAGGATTTGCTTATGCTGGTTTGAAAAGCCCTGGTTAATACAGTACCTAGAAGACTATACTTCTTTTTTTTTTTTTTTTTTTAAAGAGATGAGATCTTACTCTTTAACCTACTCTTACCCTCTGCAACCTCTGCCTCCTAGGTTCAAGCAATTCTCCTGCCTCAGGCTCCCGAGTAGATGGGACTACAGGCACGTGCCACCACGCCCGGATAATTTTTTGTATTTTCAGTAGAGAGAGGGTTTCATAGTGTTAGCCAGGATGGTCTCAATCTCCTAACCTTGTGATCCGCCCGCCTCAGCCTCCTGAAGTGATGGGATTACACATGTGAGCCACCCCACTTTCACCCAGGCTGGAGTGCAGTGGTGTGATTATAGCTCACTGCAGCCTCAAATGCCTGGGTTCAAGGGATCCTTCCGCCTCAGCCTCCCCAGTAGCTAGAACTAGAGGGGTGCCACCAGGCCCAGCTATTTTTTTTTTTTTTTTTTTAATTCTAGAATGAGTAGGCACGGTGGCTCACACCTGTAATCCCAGCACTTTGGGAGGCCCAGGCAGGCGGATTGCCTGAGCTCAGGAGCTTCAGACCAGCCTGGGCAACATGTAAAAATACCAAAACAAAACAAAACAAAAAATTAGCCAGGCGTGGTGGTGTGGACCTGTAATCCCAGCTACTCCGGAGGCTGAGGCAGGAGAATCACTTGAATCCGGGAGGTGGAGGTTTCAGTGAGCCAAGATCGCACCACGGCACTCCAGCCTGGGTGACAGAGTGAACTCTGTCTCCAAAAAAATCAATCAATCAGTCAATCCAATCAATCCTAGAAGGAAATAGCTCCAAAAAATAAAAGTGCTTGGACAGAAATGATGAAACTATGTATTCAATCTGAAAACAAAACTCAGGTTCAGAACTCTATCTTGGATAGAGAAATGTTTGCTCCATTCTCTGTCCCCTCACCACCAATATTTTTGCTAATCTTCAGTCTACATTTAGGGTGCTATTTTAAATTTGATGGAAATTATAAATAGAAATCACACTGTCTAACATAAGCAGTTATAGAATTCTTAGTTTGGCTTTTAAAGTTAAAAATAAGAGCACTTGAACTGCATGGGAAGAAAAATTGTAAAGAGAAAAAAATGTTTTAAAGTGTCCCTACTTAAACCCAAGACCCCTTGCTCTACACTTTTGTGGTAGAGAAAATAATGATTTCTCAAAAGTGTCCATGTCCTAATACCCAGAACCTGTGAATATATTACCTTCCATGGCAAAAGGGACTTTACAGATGTGATTAAGGATTTCGACATGGAGGGATTAACCTGGATTATCCAGGTGGGCCCAGTGTAATCACAAGAATACTTACGAATGGAAGAGGCAGACAGGAGAGTCAGAGAAAGATCTGAAGGTGCTACACCACTGGCTTTGAAAATAGAGGAAGGGGTGGTGAGCCAAGGAGTGCACAGTGCCTTTAGGATCTGGCAAAAACAAGGAAACAAATTCTCCTCTAGAACTTCCAGAAAACGAAAACAGCCCTCCTGACACCTTGATTTTAGCGCAATGAAATCCTTTTTGTACTTCTGGCCTCCAGAACCTTAGGGTAATGTTTGTATTTTATTTTATTTTTTTTGAGACGGAGTCTCACTGTGTTGCCCAGGCTGGAGTGCAGTGGCGGGATCTCGGCTCACTGCAAGCTCCGCCTCCCGGGTTCCCGCCATTCTCCTGCCTCAGCCTCCCGAGTAGCTGGGACTACAGGCGCCCGCCACCTCGCCCGGCTGGTTTTTTGTATTTCTTAGTAGAGACGGGGTTTCACCGTGTTAGCCAGGATGGTCTCGATCTCCTGACCTCGTGATCCGCCCGTCTCGGCCTCCCAAACTGCTGGGATTACAGGCTTGAGTCACCGCGCCCGGCCTGTATTTTATTATTTTTTTTGAGATGGAGTCTCACTCTGTCACCCAGAGTGAGTGCAGTGACACGCTCTCAGCTCACTGCAACCTCTGCCTCCCGGGTTCAAGCGATTCTCCTGCCTCAGCCTCCCAAGTAGATGGGACTACAGGCATGTGCCACCACACCTGGATAATTTTTTTGTATTTTCAGTAGAGAGAGGGTTTCATCGTGTTAGCCAGAATGGTCTCGATCTCCCGACCTCGTGATCTGCCCGCCTCGGCCTCGCAAAGTGCTGGGATTACACCTGTGAGCCACTGCTCCCGGCCATGTTTGTATTGCTTTAAGCCACTACATTTGTGGTAATTTGTTACAGCAGCAATAGGAAACTGATACACCTTTGCTGAAATTTTCAACATTTTTGGCCTGTAATAATAAAAGTAATGTTTCCTTCAAAAAGTAATTTTCCATAATGTTCAAACTCTAGTCCTCATTTACAAGTAAGCCTACTAACCGAGGGTTCAAAATGAAGGATAGGAACTCCAAGTTAGGGAAGAGGGTATTCAGGGCATTAAAATGATAACTTACCAGCATGCCACAAAATCCTCAAAGCAGGGTTATTACTAATTGGTGGGAAACATGACATCCACCAAGATATGAGTATGTGTGCTTCTCTTAAATTCTGATCTTTCTACCTCCACTCTAAATGTTATCACCTTCTACTTTAACAGATATAATAATCTATCTTGTCTTTTTCCAGCCTCTCCTTCTCTACTGGCCTGGCATGTCCAGGCATTACTAATGGGCACAGTGAATTTTTGAAAGTTTAAGGGGAATCTGTGCTTCTTGACAGTGGTTACTGGCATTTAGTGTCCTGGGACTGGGAACACATTGCTCTTGCAATGTGTGAGACAGTCCTGCACGAGGAAGAAGTATCCTGCATTCCATTCACCTTTCAACCAGTCATGTAAGTGAAACACCTGATTATAATTACGTAAGCTAGAACCAGACTTCCTTTTATACTTAAGTGCACAAGTGTTTTTTGCGCTATTTTAAAATAATTGAATATTTCCAGAAATGCAACTACCATGTAAACCAAGGAAAAACTGTATTTTATTTTGTTCAGGCTGAACCAAGAGTTGTTTCCCCATTTTAGAAAATCACATTACTGAAGGCAACCCAGCTCAAAGTTTTAAGACACTAATACAGCCCATGTATGGATGTCTGTATTTGTAGATATTGTGTTCATAGTGACTCTACCTATATATATCAGCTGTATTAGTTGTGCCCAAGAGAGATTTTATTATAAATTTTTTTTCTGTCCTCTATATTGTAGATAGAGCAGTAAAAACAATTTTTAAAAAAGTAATGTGTAAGTTATCTATAAATTTCATTTTAGTATGGTATAGGGAATAGAAAATATTGTTATAAAAAGGGGATATTGGCTCCAGTAGGGTTGAAATCATTGCTTTAAATGTATCCATCCATCCATCCATCCATCCATCCCTCCCTCCCTCCCTCCCTCCCTCCCATAACCATGTATCACTGCCTTGCCTTCCCTTCTCTCACAAATATCTTCAGAGTGCCTTGACTTCATTACCTAATCAGTTGTCAGTCCTCTTGAAATCTGACTTTTACCATTACCATGACATTGAAACGATGGCCACAAAGTCACCAAACCCTGTTAAATCCAATATATACCCGTAGAAAGAAATCAGTCCCATTTTACTTTCTACAGCATTTGAGTTCATTTCTCCCTTTTATTTGAAACTTTCATTCCTTGATTTATATTATATCATCTCCATGATTTCTATCCCTTAAACTTCTTTGCAAGTCTTGCTCTTTTGCCTGTTCCTTGTTGGCATTTCCCATTACTTAACTTTTAGCCCTGTTTCTCGCTCTACACCCTTTTCCTAGGCAATCTCATCTACTCCTGTGACTTTAGTCACATCCTGTGATTTAAAAATCTTTATTTTCAATCCCAACCCCACTCGTGAACTACATCTCTCTCCATCTGGAAGCACCAAATACCCAAAATTCAACATGTTCCAAAATGGAACTCACTTCCTACCCACCAATCTATAATTACTCCTGTATCCTATTCCAAATTAGTAGCATCACCAGTCAGCCAGTCTTTCAAGTAAGAACCTGAGAGTTTGGATTCACCTTTTTCTCTCTCCATCAACGTGTCTTCTCCATCGCCACTGCCAATGCATCAGTTTAAGCTCCTGTCTCTCACCCAGTTTATAGCAAATCTTTTAACTCATCTCCCAGTTTCTAGTCATGTCCAATCCAATATATCCTCCACATGGTCACCTAGGGTATCCTTTGAAACATAAATCTGTTTAGCTCTTCCCTGTTTAAAAAGCAAACAAAGAGACAGAAAGTAGAGTAGTTGTTGCCTAGGGCTGAGGCCCTTGGGAGAAAATGGGGGATGACTGCTAATGGGTACAGATTTTTGGAGGAGGTGATGAAATGGCATAAAATTGATTGTGGTGATGGTTGCACAACTCTTTGAAGATACTAAAAACTAAATTGTACACTTTACATGAATGGATCATATTACTACAGTATGAGAGAATAATAGAATATGAACTTGCTAATAGATCTGAATTCAAAATAATTGAGTCAGGCTCAGTGGCTCACATCTGCAATCCCAACACTTTGGAAGGCCAAGGTGGTAGGGTCACTTGAGCCCAGGAGTTTGAGGCTGCAGTGAGCTATGTTTGTGTCACTGCACTGCATGCAGTACTCCAACCTGGGCAACAGAGCAAAACTCTGTCAAAAAAAAAAAAAAAGAAAGAAAAGAAAGGAAGGAAGTATAATTGGGAGAAGACTTGTAGATTTATATAGTAGAGGAAAAGACTATTCATTTTAATATTGAGAATTAATTTACCAAGTTATAGCTAATCTAAAACATACTTTGCAGATATTATTAAAATAATGAGTATGCCCTTTATTTGCATGTACATGATTTTAAAGTATATTTTCATATATTAAATTTTTTTTAAGTTGGTTCTCTCAATTTAGAGATCTATGTACAAATCTGACTTTGCTTTTACTTTTAGTTAGTTTCTTTTAGCTAGTTCTACCTAAAAAAATTAACTTAAGTTGAAAAATAAGAGTAATTTAGAAGACAGAATGCTTAACTTTCCTGGTAACAGGTTAAGGTGCTATACTTGAGACTGTTTTGAGAGCAAAATTTATCTCTGTAGTACTAACGTGTAGCATGAGTAGGTGTTCAAGAACTGTTTGTTAAATCGAATTAAATACGATTAATAAGAAATAAATAAGATTAATAAGCATTTCTTTTCTAAGAATAGGGATTCTCAATCTTTATTATAGCACCAGGTGCTATGTGCTCTGTGCAGAAATTTTACATTATACCACTACCTCCCTATTATGGTAATTTACATGAATATGTACAAATGAACCAACTTTGCACTAATGTCTTTACTGTGATATTTATCAGTAATTCACTAAAGAGGAACAGCAGAGTATCACTAGCTTTTCAGTATTTGAGTCCAGTATTGCAGCTTTTAAAAGTAGGTTTTTCTAAAACCAAAAATCAGAACGTTGAAATTGTTATTTTCAAAGATTTTAACCTTTTACCAAATAAGCAAAAGCCAGTCATTCACAAAGCAGAAAGGGGTCACCATTAGCTATGAATGCTTTCTATGTCTCTGGAGCTTCACATCCAACACAACTATAGCTATGAAAGAAGGGTCTGATCCATTCCTTCCTTCCTCCTTCCCTCCTTCTTCCTTATCTTTCTTTCTCTTTTTCTTGTTATATCTGATGATGGTTACTTTTTTTTTTTTTTTTTTTTTGAGATGGAGTCTCGTTCTGTCACCCAGGCTGGAGTGTAGTGGTGCAATCTTGGCTCACTGCAACTTCCGCCTCCCAGGTTCAAGCTATTCTCCTGCCTCAGCCTCCTGAATAGCTGGGACTACAGGCACACACCGCCATGCCCAGCTAATTCTTGTATTTTTAGTAGAGATGGGGTTTCACCATGTTGGCCAGGATGGTCTCGATCTCCTGACCTCAGGTGATCCACCCGCCTCAGCCTCCCAAAGTGCTGGGATTACAGATGTGAGCCACCACACCTGTCTGATGGTTATTTTCAATCCCAAGACATGCACTTTATCCAGTAAAAATTGGACTGAAGAATTTAGGAATTCTAAAATAAAAATTCGAATTGGAAAAATAAAAATTTACTTCATGGAGATTTAAATACAATAAGGAGAGTGACAGGGGTTGTGAGTGCCCCTTCATTCATGACACTCTAGCTGTCAGGTCTGGGATTTGATTTTACCCTACTTACAAACTAAGTTAAACTGTTACTGGCTCATGGATGCTTTTACCAGAAGACACCAGACTCTCAGGTTGGGGACAATGTATTGATATTACTTACAGCACAGCAAACACCTTGAGCATCGACATATTTGTGCCAGTTATTCTTGCTTTCAGGTCCCATGAGGCAATGTAATGGTACCAGATGGATGTCATGCATAGAGTGGATTTGTGCTACAGTTGAGAAACACTGAACTTGGGAATCCACTGCTTTTATAGTAAGCAGTAAGTAAACCTGGTTTTTGTCTCAGACTGAGATGTTACCTCATCTCTCAAGGCAACTAGCTGCAAACAACCCTTAGAAACGGCCTGTATAAAAGAGTACTCAGGGCCTTGCAATCTTGGCACACCCAGCAAGATGTATATAGGAGTGCAAGAAAACCAAGGAAGATTGTTTCTTTTAGTAATCACACCAGCATCTCTGAAGAATGGCCCTGGTTGGGCACAGATGGATCATGCCTGTAATCCCAGCACTTTAGGACGTTGAGGCAGGAGGACTGCTTGAGCCCAGGAGTTCAAGGTTACAGTGAGCTATAATCACACCACTGCACTCCAGCCTGGGCTACACAGCTAGACCCCAAATCTAAAACCTTTAAAAACAGGCCAGGGTCAGTGGCTCATGCCTGTAATCCCAGCACTTTGGGAGGCTGAGGTGGATGGATCACCTGAGGTCAGGAGTTCGAGACCAGCCTGGCCAACATGGCAAAACCCCATCTCTACTAAAAATACAAAAATTAGGCCAGGCATGGTGGCTCACCCCTGTAATCCCAGCACTTTGGGAGGCTGAGGCGGGAGGATCACCTGAGGTCAGGAGTTCGAGACCAGGCTGGTCAACATGGTGAGACCCCATCTCTGTAATCCCAGCACTTTGGGAGGCCGAGGCAGGAGGATCACCTGAGGTCAGGAGTTCGAGACCAGGCTGGTCAACATGGTGAGACCCCCATCTCTACTAAAAATACAAAAAAAATCAGCCTGGCGTGGCAGGAGAATTTCTTGAACCTGGGAGGTAGAGGTTGCAGCGAGCCAAGATCACGCCACTGGACTCCTGCCTAGGCGACAGAGTGAGACTGTCTCAAAAAAAAAAAAAAAAAAAAACCCAAAAAACAAAACAAAAAACCCCACAAAAATTAGCTGGGCATGGTGACACATGCCTGCAATCCCAGCTACTTGGGAGGCTGAGGCACAAGAATTGCTTGAACATGGGAGGCGGAGGTTGCAGTGAGTGGCGATTGAGCCAATGCACTCCAGCCTCGGTGACAGAGTGAGACTCTTAAAAAAAACAAAAAACCTACTATTTGATAGCACAAGTTGACTATAGTCAATAACTTCGTTGTACATTTTAAAATAAGAGTGTAAGGGGTTTGTAACACAAAGGATACATACTCAAGGGGATGGATACCCCATCTCCTTGATGTGATTATTTCACATTGCATGCCTGTATCAAAACATCTCATGTACCCCATAAATATATACACCTACTATGTACCCATAAAAATTAAAAAACAAATGAAACAAAGCCACTATAAACGTTTTCCAAAACGGCTGAATTCTGCATCCCTACCAGCAACATATGCAAGTTGTACTTGCTCAGCATTTTCATCTTTACCAACATTTGTAGAGTCAGTCATTTTCACTGCTAATTCTAACAGAAGTATAGTAGTATCTCATTGTGGTTTAATTTGCATTTCTTTAATGACTAATGAGGTGGAACATCATTTAACGTGCCTGTCATGTATGTATATGTATATATATATATCTTGTTTGGTGAAATCTGTTTAAATCTTTTGCCCATTTTTAAAATGCTTTTTTTCTCAGAGTTTTGAGAATTCTTTATATACTCTGAATAAAATCTCTAAATATTTGCTTAAAAAAAACCCGTCTTAGTTTATAATACATCTGAGTATGTGTATTCAAATGACTGTGAACCACTTTAATTCCACACTTTGCCCTGAGTTTTATAACTGATTTAAGTAAATTCACAATGTTATCTTTCTGGGAATTGTTTTTCTCTATATGTAGGAATGAAGGAAATTTGTTTTACTGTCAAAATCCAACACATCTGTCTTCAAGCTGTAAAAAATATATTCTGTATAAAACTGAATACAGCCTAAAATATAGCAGAAGCTCTGCTTCCTGTTAGATATAAGTAAGTGCATTAATGTATGACCCAGGGGCAAATAAGAAAACAGTCAAACAGTGATTCCAAATGACATTAGGAACATAATGAAATTTGGAAACTCATTTCTAAATTTTTATTTATTTTTTATTTTTACTGAACCAGCAACCCAGTAAGCAATGATCTGGAAGAAACTCTTGGCCAGGTTTTGTGGCACGCGCCTGTGATCCCAGCTACTTTGGAGGCTGAGGCAAGAGGATCGCTGTTCGAGGCTACTGTAAGCTATGACTGTGCTGCTACACTCCAGCATGGGGGACAGAGCAAGACCTAGTCTCTAAATAAATAAATAATAAAGGAGAGAGAGAAAAAGAAATGCTGTTTTACCTTCCCTTACTTTCCCAGAATCCATACCTTAAAAAAAGGAACTGTTAAAAAAAAAAAAAAAAAAAAAACAGAGCCAGTGTATTTAGGTTTTGACAGTAGTGCATGCAAGCTTCTCTTAATTCAGCTCCGCTTAATTCACTCCGCACCTGCATCTGATTTGCAAAAGATGAAGTGTAAAATTTCAAAATAGCAAGTGTTTGTTACAGTGTTAACATGCGGCTCAGTGCTCTATGCAGTAGACCATGCTGCCTTGCAAATTTTCCTTAGCCAAGTCTAATTGTCACTGTAGCAAATCTACTTTAATGCTACTTGAAATGAACAGTTCGTAGTTATTAGACTGGAACCTCAAGTAGCTGCAACCGCTAGAAACTCCTCCGGTGGTTCCCCCCTCCCCGGTCTCTCCAGAGGAAAGAAGGTCGTCTTCTACACTTAACTACCATGCTCATTCATCTGGACGAAACGCTCAGTCCACTGTCGTCTTCACGGGTTATTCTCCAGTCCGGGCTTCTCCGCCGCGCACGTTATTTCCCGTAGAGCGGACACGAAATTAAGCACCTTGAGGACCAGCGGTAGACACGGATTATCTCCCGTTCCAAGCACGTCTCCCGCTAGGAACTTTTTTCACTTGTCACGCTTCAGCTGCTTTTTGAGGAAAACAGGTGATATTTGGTTTCCTGCCAGTCTCCGTCACTCTCGTGGCTATGATGTCTGGGTAAAAATAGCTCACATTTTTGCTTAAAAAATAACGGCAGCGCAAATTTATGGTTAGGTTTGTCTCAAGTCTGAAAATCGCGCCTCCTAACTAGTGAGACGGAAGACACCTAAGGAGCGAGGAGCTGTGGCCGAGGCGAGGCTGCGGAGACGTTCCCACACTGGGCCGCGGGACCACCCACCTCGCTAGAAACTCAGTCCTCTCACCCTAAGAAGTTTGGGGCAGCTGGATGACTCCACCGCCCGCTTCCGGACCCGCTCCAGCGCCGCTTCCGGACCCGCTCCTCGGCTAGCGCAGGAACTTGCTCTCCCAGCAGGCCCCGCGCGGTGCGCCTCTCGGCGCGTTCCGGGTCCTGTGACAGCTCGGCCCGCATGCCCCACCCGCGGCCCCACCCGCGGCCCCACCCCCTGGCTCCGGGCTCGTTCCCCGACTCCGCGAGTTCCAGTCCCAGCTTCCAGCTCCCCAGCCCCGCCCTCAGCCGCGCGCGCTCTCCCCGCCCCGCCCCCGCTGCTCCGCGTGCGGTCCCCACAGCCAATGGGGTTCAGGGCCGCGTGCGCAGATTCAAACGGCGGCTCTTGAGGGAGGCTGGGCGCGAGATTCGGCGGTGCGGACAAAACCCTGCAGGAGACTGCGAGCCCTGCAGAACTGCTAGCTGCGGGGAGAGGGGAGGGTCGGCGCCTGTGGCGGAGCCGGTCTGGGACCGGGGCGGGGAGGCTGACAAGCGGCGGGAGAAGCCGGCGGAGGGCGGGATCGCGCCTCCTGACATGTTGGGGGCATCCCTGGCAGGGCCGGGCCGGGGCTAAGAGCGGCACTGCGGGCCGGGGTCGGGGGCGGGTCGCGGTCCGCCCCCGCTGTCCCTCCGTCCTACCCTGTCGAGGACGTGCGTTCCGCACTCGGCAGTCTCCAGAGGGAGCGAGGGAAGCTGCTGGAGAATCAGGGAGAAGGAGCATTCGCCGGAGGCTGGAGGAGGCTGACCCGCGTCCCCGCCCAGCCCGCTCCTATGCGGTACTTGAAGGATGGCGAAGAGGTCGCGCAGGTGGGTGGCACCCCTTTCGCTCAGGCCTGTCGGCGCCGTCTCGGCTTAGATTCTCTTTCCTATCCCACTGCCCTCTCCCGCCATAAGGCCCTCCCCGGCGAGGGCAGAGGTTTTTATTCCCGCGTGCCCGCGGCCGCTTGGCCTCGATGGCCGGAGCGCAGCCGCGACGTGTGGAGAGTTGGAGACCAGGGTGTTTGAGGCGCGGGACGTACGAGATGCCCAGGTTTCTCCGTGGCTCTCCTCACAGTGCGTGTCCAGGCCCCTGACCTCACGCTGCCACTTCTTCGGGGCAGGTTTCTTGCCAGGTAAGTTGAGCGCTTTTAGGGAGTTCGCTACGCAGAGAAAACTGGCTGTGTCCTGCCAGGAGGACTTGAAAATGGTGTTCGGGCGACTCTTTTCTGAATGACAGTACAGTCAAAATAGGAACTCCGCGGTGAACCTGGGCAGCCACCCCTCTGCCAACCTAGCTATCTTGAAACGTTGTGGAAAATCCTCTGGGGAATAGCTGAGCGAAACTTTTCGATGTTTTCTGTAATTTCCATACCCATATTCTCAGCTTTATGTATATATGTATATTTTAATATCCTCTATTGGGACCATGTCACATAGTAACAACTAGTAGTAACAACTAGTAGCTTGATCTTAAAATAAAACAATGTGTTTGATTCACTTAATATTTTGAGTGTCTGTGTTTGACTCTGACCGTACCTAAGTGTTGCACAGAGGTAAAGCACTTTTTTCCACCTTTGCCTGGAAAATGTGCTAGGATGAATTTATGTGTCTACTTTTTGTTTACATGCCATTACAGCAGCTACTCATAAATTATGTGGAGTAATTGCTTAGATAACAAAAATATAGGGTGTCTTCTGATTTTCAGCATTATCAGATAAACCTGAAAAGATGTTTGGCAGAATTTCCAAATTTTTTTTTATCTAGATCCACAGCCCCAAAATCTTAACTAGAGATGTGTTTCCTAAGTTGAAATTTAGTAATGGGGGTCATTCACTGCAGAGTTCTGCTAAAAATTGGCAGTAACTATACATAATTGTTTTTTGCTTTGTCTGTTAAATATCTGCTGTGTGCAGGATGCTTCTGCAGAAATCCTTAAGTCCCGGTAAACTTACTAGTTTTGTACTAAGTTATAGGGCAAACCCTTGAGATGATATAAATGTATACACAGACCCCTCTAAAACTGTTTTCAACCTTTGCACTATTGACATCTTGGGCCAGATAATTCTTGTAATGGGGAGATGTTTAGCAGCATCCCTGGCTTCTACCCAGTAGAGATAGGAACACTCCACTTCCCTCAGTCATGACAGTTAAAATGTCTCCAGACATTGCCAGATATATTTTGGGGGACAAAATCACTCAGGAAAGAACCACCCCTCTAGAACTTCAAGGACCCAATTAACATCAATCTTCAGAAAAGATAGATATTTAAACCTCTTGTAATTTATGATTGCTGAAGTACTGGTTTAGGCTTTTTGAATTTTTAAATTTAAAAAAATGTAAAAATAAGATGACAATTGAATATGTTAACTCAATAACAAGTTTATTAATGTGTGATATCTACTTATCAGTATTGCTGTTAATCTTATTTGAAACAGTTTCTTGGCTAATTCTGTCATCAGCATTTAGTTAAATTAAAATTATGACTAGACATGAATGTTTAAATGTCAGAACCTTCCCCTCCCCAAAGGGTTTTCTGTCAATTTCATATGTATGAAGTGTATGTTTCATAATAATAGACAAAGGAGAAATAACTTAATGTTAGTTTGCCTATGTAAGTTGTTTTATTAAGAATACTGTGAGCTTGAAATCTAAATATTGTACTTTTGACATTTATCCCTTGCCAGTTGTGTAAGTTAATTTAAACATGATAGAGTGATTTAAAGAGTCAAATCCCGAGTAATTAAATGTGGTGGGGTGAAGCTACACTGTCCCTGGGAGTATACAGATAGAGGATGTGGGAGAAATTATCATCTCTGAATGATGTATCTCTTAAGTCTTCATACTTGAATGTGTTTCATACTCTAAATTACATTTCTTGCATACGTAAATATGATTTACATATCTTAGATGATAGTAGATGCTCTGCTTTTGTGCTTCAACCAAAAACAAAAGAAGATAGCATGTGAATTGTTTTGAAGCAAAAATAATGTAGTCATTGGGAAAAATCTCTCTTGCCTTTTAGCTAAGTATCTTAATATATTTGAACTCAATTTATAGCTGAAAGGGAAAAGAAATAAAAGTTACTTCAGGTTGTAATTTGAGATCTCCAGTATACAACCATTTTAGCGGTCAAGTGAAAACTATACTTTGCTATATAAAAGTTTTGCCTAAGAGCATAGGCATAAATCCTGTAATATACGTTTCCTATGTGATCTGAAAAAAAAAAAGAAAAAAGAAAACCTAAAAGTAGAAAACTAAGTGTTACCTCAAGTGTGAAATAACTGCAGGACGTTAGCTGTTTTGACCTTTAAGATAGCTGTAGTATCTCTCCTCTAGATTTACATAAAGGAAGACTCATTTGTATTGTGACTTTAAATAATTTTACGTCCCACTGGGAATTGCAATGACAATTTACAGGCAATACTAACATTAATATATCTGTTATTAATATATATTTGACTTTTAAGCATATTTATATATACATAATTAATTTTGGATTCGAAAATCAGTTTTACCCTTTAAAGTAAACTTTTAAAAAGTCATTTAGAAACCTGCTTACTAGTAACAGATTAAAGTATTTACGCTTGGGATGGCCTATGACTATACTAACCTGAAAAGATAAAAGCCAGCTCTTGAAATAGAAGATGTTTTTTCAATGTTATGTAGATGTGTGTGTGTAGGAACCAATTTTACTGTGTTGTTTCCAGCAAAACGGGTGGGGATGAAATTATACTGAAATATGAGAACTGATCTTTTAATCGGTTTTGTCATTAACTGGCAATACTGTTTGGGGAAGCTGGTAAACTCTGCCTCGGTTTTTCATCTGGTTAATGTATGGAGTTTGGATTTTATGGTCTGTAAGGTAGTTTCTAGCTTTAATATATATATTTGAAGACATTTTGTAATCTTTTCTCATTTAAAAGCATATACATACTAATGAAATAGAAAATTTCTCACATTGTTTTTGTTTATGGAATTACTAGGTAGAACTCTCTTTAGTATTGCTATTAATAATGATCAAAGGTTATGTAAAGTCAAATTTGTCTTACTATAATAATGCTGGCTTGCACAGTTCAGATTTGGAAATAAAATATTCATGTATGCAGTACATCATATTAACCACTGGGTGGCCTAATTTCACTTTATTAAATCAACCTGGTAAATTTTCATACCTTGAATATGATTGGACTTGTCCTCAAGATTGTATAATAAAGATATATTTTTTTTGTCTGTGATAAAGATTTCGGACTTGAGTTAATTTGTGATTTAAAATATTATCAACTTGATGCAATTTTACTAGAGCAAATTTTATAGAACCGGTATTTCTCTTTCTTTTAGAATAAAAATTTTTTTAAAATTTCAGTTTCCTCCTTGGAATACCTCATTTACTGGTTTAAGTGATATAATTGTTATCCTCTAAAATTGAACTTCTAAACGTTTTATCTTAACATCACATGTGAATTATTTCATCAAGTGGGTATTATTTCACAAAGTCATGACTATCATGTCCTGTTAGCTTGCACCCCAATGTTAAGTTACTCTTAACTATTTTCCTGGCCTAATGAGTTATAAATTTTTTTGTGTGCTTCCTTTGACTGTTTCATAATCACCCTAATCCCTTTACTTCACAATCTTTGAAACTGTTTCCATTTGAATATAGTAGTTTGGTTATGTATTAGACATTTATCAAATAAATATTTTCTTTGACTTAAGAAAACTAGCAGAATCATTCTGGAAACCAAGTCCTGGGTTGGAGAGTCAAAGACCGAATTAATCTATTATTGCTTTGTGACTAGAGAAATAATGTCACTTTATTTTGCTATCTTCTAGATAATTACACTAGGCTAGAAATGGTTTATTTAACTACATAGTAGGAAGCCAGTTTTATTAAATTATTACATATTATCAGCATTGATTGCTATAATACAGAAATGTCAAAAGATTATATAAAAGTAGACAGAACAGATCCATTTTGATGATGTCTAATCATTTTTCAGTGATGGGACTTTTTCATTGTTAAATGGTGAAAGTGGGATATTGGTGCAGTGATTTGTGGGGTTTTATCCTTTCCCTGTTTTCTTTGCAAATTATAGGCATTCTCAGGCATCTTTCTTTGTAGCTAGTGATGTTGATACATATCTAGGATCTTTTTTTTGGTTATATGTATTTGAAAGTTAACATTGTCTTTTCAATACTCACTTACATATATGTAGAAATAACTCGATGCCATAACTAAGAAGGAGGTGGACTCTAGGAAAGTCCCAGTGGTAAATAATTCTAAGAGTTCTACTTGCTCCCTGACACTTACCCATTCAAAAAGCCCAGCTTACTGAACATTGAATGGGCTGTATAACTCAGTGTCTGAAACTGATGACCATGCTGAAATGCGAAACAGAGAATGAAACCTCATGTAGAAATAGAAATTTCTCACAATAAAGTGGGTAAAAAGTAAGGGGCAAAATTTTACAGTTAAAATGAAAAAGTTTTTAGGAAAATTACTCTTTGGAAACTCGTGTTTTTGACCAAAATAATGTTTTTGGACTCATATCCTTAAAATATTTTGTAAGAATCTTAAAGTGGGTTTCGTATAGATTAAATGTGACGTAGATAGTTTTGTGAATACTCAAGATTTATATGGGCAAATTCCCAAGGTAAAAAATATTTTGACTTAGAAATAACTTGTATTTTAAAGCAGTCTCAAATACGCTGTTATGGAAACTTTGGGGATCTGAAGAGAGGGAGGAAAAGAAAGAGACCCTGTGGAAAGCATGCCTGAGGGCTATTTGGGGTGTCAGGAAGTGGTAATGTTGCTGGTGGCATTTCTAAGAAAGGTTAAACAGTACGGTAGATAACCTTCAAAGGACGTTTTCTGGTATTCAATATTTAAAAATGTTTCAGCAGGTTCTGCTTCTTAAAATTCTACCACTTGGAGGTGTTTTTTAGGGTTTTGAAATTCTTTTAACAAATGAGAATGCCTTTTGCCTCTTCCTAGAGGTATTTTCATTTGTTAAAACATTTTCTTTCTTAGATCCACTTCGAGATCACATGTATTGAAGAAAGTGGAAGTTTTGGTTGGGTTGGAAAGGAGTGAGATAATTTTGGAATATAGAGCACTTGGTGGAGTTGGAAGGTTAGGGAAGATTGTTCATTAGTTTTACAAATATTTGAGTGGCAGGTACTGTGCTTAGTCCTGAGAGGTGAACGTGATAGACATGGTCTGCACTCATGAGCTTACTTTTTGGATGTGGAGGTTGGCAAATGTGATAAACATTAAAAAGAAGAAAGGTAGGTGCTCTTAGTACACACAAATAGGACAGAAAGCTACAGTATGGTGTTTTATCTGATTCAGTAGCTTTCTTAGAAATTTATGAAGTCATTGGACCCTGAAGATGTTGAATTTAACAATTTAATCTTGGCCAATCGGGTGATATTTCTGATAGCTGAAAATGGCTGCACGTATCAGGTATTTAATCAAGCCTGTAGAGGTGTTTTTTTGTTTTTTTTTTTTTTTGTTTTTTTTTTAACATAGTTTAATAAAACAACCATATGTGGGCCGGGCGTGGTGGCTCACACCTGTAATCCCAACAGTTTGGGAGGCCAAGGTTGGCTGATCACCTGAGGTCAGGAATTTGAGACCAGCCTGGCCAACAGGGTGAAACCCGGTCTCTACTAAAAAAATACAAAAATTAACCAAGCATGATGGCAGGCACCTGTAATTCCTTCTCTTGGGAGGCTGAGGAAGGAGAATTGCTTAAACTGGGGAGGTGGAGGTGGCAGTGAGCCGAGATTGTGCCACTGCCCTCCAGCCTGGGCGACAGAGCGAGACTCCATCTCAAAAAAGAAACAAAACAAAACAGCCATGTATGAAAGGATGACTGGTGGATTATTGTTACAAATAGACAATGGCTTCAGGGAGAGAGAACATTGGACTACTGAAGTGCATTGAACTGTAGAAGCAGATCATAGGGAAATGGAAGAATCTTGGTGTTTTGCTTGGTCAAATATGAAGAATTTTGTTCCAATGGAATTGACAAGTCAATGGAAGTTAGACGTTCCTGCAAAGGATCTATAGACAGTATATATTAAATCTGGACCTTCATTTTTCAATTTTGTAAGATTAAAATTACTAACTTACATAGATACTAGAAACTACTTGCATGCGCTTAACTATGTTAGAGTAAGGTTAAACAAATCTTCAGACTTTTGCTGTTTGAAATCAGAATGAATTTTTGAGAAAGAGTTGAATCTAGTAAGGCAAAAATAATTTTGAATACTATTAGGTGATCAGCCTATGCACGTAATACTAATATTGAGGCACCTTTCTGTGCCATATGCTGTGTGAGGTGTTATATATGTTTTCTCATTTAATTTTATCCTTAAAGCAGCACTATAAGGTAGGTGGTATTACTATCATTTTACAAACAAATAAACTAAATCCCTGAGAGGTTAATGTGTTCACGGTTACAGAGTGAGTCATTAAGTTAGAACCAGAACCTTGTTCTGATTCCAAAATGAACTTGAGGTTGTCTTTAGTATTTTCCAGCTTCCTAGCACTTTCCCCCTATTTTTCCAGTATGTTGTAGTATAGTGGTTAAGTAGTGACTGTGGGCAAGAGGTTACATTTCTAAGTCAAAGTTTCCTATTCTGTGAAATAGGAATAATGATAATATTCCCCTCTTCCAGTTGTGAGGCATTAAGAGAAAAATTTCATAGACTACCACAATGTCTGGTACTTAGAGAGTTTTAAGTAAGTGTTAGACTGTGTTATTTTCAGATGCCATGACTTTGTTCAGTCCACAGCCTACTCAGAATCCTCTAATTCAGTTTGTTTGTTTATTTATTTATTTATTTATTTATTTATTTATTTATTTATAGAGAGGGAGTCTCGCTCTGTCACCCGGGCTGGAGTGCAATGATGTGATCTCGGCTCACTGTAACCTCTACCTCCCAGGTTCAAGTGATTCTCCCGCCTCAACCTCCCAAGTAGCTGGGATTATAGGCACCCACCATCATGCCCAGCTAATTTTTGTATTTTTAGTAGAGACAGGGGTTTCACCGTGTTGGCCAGGCTGGTCTCGAACTCCTGACCTCAAATGATCTGCTCGTCTTAGCCTCCCAAAGTGCTGGGATTACAGGTGTCCAAGCCCGGCCCATCTTAATTTAAAAAAATGGCTACCCAGTGTCTTAACACCATTTGTTGAAAAGTCTACCTTTACTCCACTGATTTGAAATATTACTGTTATAATTTACCAAATTCCATGTGGGTCTTTTTTCTTTCCTGAATGTTCTGTTCTGTTCCATTTATCTATGTGTTTGTTCGTGTGGTAGTACCATTCTGTTTTATTTCTTTACAGTGTGTTTTGATATTGGGTAGTGGTAATTCTCTGATTATTATTTTTTAAAACTTTTCTCTCTATTCTTGATTTTTTTCATATGAATTGTAGATTCAGCTTGTCTGATTCTCTCCCAAAATCTATTGGTATTTTTATTCATTTTATTTAAATTTATGAATTAGGGAGAATGGACATCTCCCTAAATTAGAGAATGGACATATCTATAATATTGTTTTCTTATCCAAGAATGTGGTCAGAAGGCTGGGCATGGTGATGCATGCCTGTAATCCCAAGCGTGGGATTTGGGAGGCTGAGGCAGGAGGATCACTTGAGCTTAGGAGTTCAAGACCAGCCTTGGGGGTGGAGCAACATGGCAAAACCCTATCTCTACAAAAAATAGAAAGAATTAGCTGGGCATGATAGTGCATGAGGATTGCCTGAGCCTGGGAGTTCGAGGCTACAGTGAGCTGTGATTAAGCCACTGCACTCCAGCCTGGGCGACAGTGCAAGCTGAGACGCTCTCTGAAAAAAAAAAAGTCAGAATGTTTTTCCATTTGTTCAAGACTTCTGTGTCTCACAATAGTGTCTTGTCACTTACTGTACCTTTAGCTTGTATGTTAAAATTATTTTTAGATGTTAAAAATTTTTTGTTGTTGGTATTGTTAATTGGATCACTTCTATTGTGTCTTTTAATTGGCTGTGGTTTATATTCCATTACCATTTGTCAGGCCCCAATAATTTCTTGCTTGGGTTGTTGTGAAGATTACTAATTGGTTTTTCTTTTTCAATTTCACCACACTCTTGTCATTGATTTTTCTAAAACACAAGATATTTGTCTTTTGTCTTTTGCTGTGTTTAAGTTCTTTAACTCTTTAGAATAAAGGTCAAATGAAGAGTAAAGGTCGAATTCCTTAACATGACATACAAGATTATGATTTTTCCCATAGTGGCATATCCAACCCCATGTGTTTGGTGTCAGTATGAAGTATAGCTCCAGGCCGGGCGCGGTGGTTCACGCCTGTAATCTCAAAACTTTGGGAGGCCGAGGTGGGTGGATCACGAGGTCAGGAGATTGAGACCATCCTGGTTAACACGGTGAAACCCTGTCTCTACTAAAAAAACAAAAAATTAGCCGGGTGTAGCGGCGGGCACCTGTAGTCCCAGCTACTCCAGAGGCTGAGGCAGGAGAATGGCGTGAACCCGTGAGGTGGAGCTCTCAGTGAGCCAACATAGTGCCACTGCACTCCAGCCTGAGCGACAGAGCAAGACTCTGTCTCAAAAAAAAAAAAAAAAAAAGTACCACACCCCACCCCATTGTCTGACTCTTAATTTTTTATACTTTGAATAGTCTCATTGTGAATGCATCTTGTAGTCTGTATGATTTCTTCAGTCATACCTGCACACACAGGTTCAATGATTGAATTTACAAATTTAAATAAAATTCTTGATTTCACAAATTGTGTTTTTTTTTTTTGTAGTGAGGATGAGGATGATGACCTTCAGTATGCCGATCATGATTATGAAGTACCACAACAAAAAGGACTGAAGAAGCTCTGGAACAGAGTAAAATGGACAAGGGATGAGGTTATTATCTGACAAAGTTTACTAGTTTCTTACATGTATTTATGGATTAATATTACTATAGTTATACAGCCAGGTGTGGTGGCTCACGCCTGTAATCCCAGCACTTTGGGAGGCCGAGATGGGCGGATCACTTGAGGTCAGGAGTTCAAGACCAGCCTGGCCAACGTGATGAAACCCTGTCTCTACTAAAAATACAAAAATTAGCCTGGTGTGGTGGCATGTGTCTGTAATCCTAATCCTACTTGGGAGGCTGAGGCAGGAGGATCGCTTGAACCTGGGAGGCAGAGGGTTGCAGTGAGCTGAGATTACACCACTGCACTCCAGCCTGGGTGACAGAGCGAGACTCCATCTCAAAAACAAAAAAAAAACCTACTGTTGTTATGAAAGATTTAAAAACAAAATATGAGAAAAAGTATGCATCAATTAACTGTACATTCTTTTTCTTCAACCAGAGACATGAATAATAGATGACATTGGGACTTACAGAAACAGTATAATAAATGGAGGAATTTGTATTATAGTGGATAGCTTTAGTTATTCTATGGTTACCAGATGCTCCTTAATATAACTGGAGAGTTACCTATATTTAGGGGTAGAGGAAAAGGATGGGGGAAAGCTTTTTAATTTTCGTACTGTTTTAATAGGACGATAAATTAAAGAAGTTGGTTGAACAACATGGAACTGATGATTGGACTCTAATTGCTAGTCATCTTCAAGTAAGTGAAATATTAAATTATATTTCTAACATGGCTGGTTTAAGGCATTGGGTTAAATTTGCTATTTTTCAAAAATGTGTCCACGTATTTTAATTTTAGGTTTCCTTCCTAAAAACATCCCTGTTTGTTTGGTCTGCCTATAGTTGGTTGCTAATGGCTTAGAAAGTCTGGTCTTTTAGTAATGTGTTTATCCTGGGGCCTAAAAAGATTATTAACTTAAAACAAAAATGGTAATAAATTTATGTGGGACCTTATAAATATTTGCTAATACACTTTAAAACATTCTGTGAGAAATATATAGAGATATTTGATAGCTAACCAAAAAATCCAGAAAAGCCCTATTTAAAAAAGCTTATCATCTGAGGCTTACCTTTTAAAATGTTGATTTTAAAAACTATTATGCCTATTGTTTACCATATTACTTACTATTCACCTGCTGTTCATTATATAGCTTTATAATTTATGAAGTATTTTCACATATACTCTTTTTTTTTTTTGAGACGGAGTTTCGCTCTTGTTGCCCAGTCTGGAGAGCAATGGCATGATCTCGGCTCACTGCAGTCTCCGCCTCCCAGGTTCAAGCGATTCTCCTGCCTCAGCCTCCCGAGTAGCTGGGATTATAGGCATGCACCACCACGCCCGTCTAATTTTGTTTGTATTTTTTTTTTTTTAGTAGAGATGGGGTTTCTCCATGTTGGTCAGGCTGGTCTCAAACTCCCAACCTCAGGTGATCTGCCCACCTCGGCCTCCCAAAGTGCTGGGATTACAGGTGTGAGCCACTGTGCCCAGCCCTCACATATACTCTTATTTGTATCCTCAATACACTGTGAGTAGTGAGGGAAAATATACGTATTTGAATTTAAATATTGACTACTTTGGGTTTCATAAACCATGTTAACTATGTTTTTTCTATATTGTCATATGCCTTTCAACATAACCCAGAAATTGAGATCAAGTAATGTGAAAGAGCGTCAATTTTGGAGTCAGTTTGAATTGTGTTCAAATGTCAGCTCTATGAGCGTAGAAAAATTACTTAGCCTCTTTGATTGTCACCTTCCTTATCTATAATATCTAGGTAATCATACTCGTTTCTGTAGTATGGTTGTATAGAACTAGAAATAACATATAGGATGTTTGGCACAATTCTTAATTTTTACCAGGTGTTCAATAAATGGAAGCTAGGTTAGAAAAGTTATTTACATTAGCATTAACAGAAATGCTACAAGGACATACAGGAGCAACCTGATTATTTTGAAGAAAGTATCAGCCTTAAAATGGATCAGCATTGGTGTACAGAAGCCATAAATGAAGCTGAGTTTGAATAAAAATAATTTTAAGTGCATTGGGCAAAAGAGCCATTGGTAGACAAAACATTTGTATCTGTCCCTTTATATGTTTCTAGATTATCTGTAATCTTATGAACTAACAATTTTGTAAACTGTGAATCACTAATAAAGTGTTAGGTGTCGGTGTCATTATCCTTGTAATATATAGGAGTTACCAGGTTCTGAACTGACTAAAATAAGGCTTCATTTATAATTTTTGGAGTTTGAGATGTTTCTACCCAGATACTGCATAGGTTTTCTTATTCTGGTGAATTCATTTTCTTTTTAAGTATGAACACTTAACCAATTTAATTGAAATGTAACATGCATCTTCTATATAGACTATGTAATGTTTTCTTAATAACTTGGAGTCATAATTTATAACATCCTTTTGATCCCATGAAGTAGTATAGTAAAGCCTTTACATTTTTTTAAAACTGTATGGTTAGGTACCGCTGAACTACATGAATCCAGACTGATAGGCTATTTGAGTTCTTTTTCTTTTTCTTTTTTTTTTTTGAGACGGGAGTTTCGCTCTTGTTGCCCAGGTTGGAATGCAATGGTGCAATCTTGGCTCACCGCAACCTCCGCCTCCCAGGCTCAAGCGATTCTCCTGCCTCAGCCTCCTGAGTAGCTGGGATGACAGGCATGCACCACCACACCCGGCTAATTTTGTATTTTTAGTAGAGACAGGGTTTCTCCATGTTGGTCAGGCTGGTCTTGAACTCCAGACCTCAGGTGATCCACCCGCCTCGGCCTCCCAAAGTGCTGGGATTATAGGCATGAGCCACCGTGCCTGGCCCTATTTGAGTTCTTATGTCAGCTTTGTATAGTTTTCTGTCCACTGCTTTTTATTCCTCAGCTCTAAATCCATTTCTTTATGGCGGTTATCTGTGTTTTATCTTTGCTGTTTGCTGTATTATAAGGTGTAGTGTAAAGATACACACTTTAGTTTTAAATAAATTGTTTTTTATTTGTAGTCTAAGCCCTGTTGACTACTGTAATTAAGAAAAAACATAGGTCGGGCGCCGTGGCTCACGCCTGTAATCCCAGCACTTTGGGAGGCCGAGGCGGGTGGATCACGAGGTCAGGAGATCAAGCCCATCCTGGCTAACACAGTGAAAACCTGTCTTTCCTAAAACTACAGAAAATTAGCCGAGCATGGTGGCAGGCGCCTGTAGTCCCAGCTACACGGGAGGCTGAGAATGGCATGAACCCGGGAGGCGGAGCTTGCAGTGAGCTGAGATTGCGCCACTGCACTCCAGCCTGGGCGACAGAGTGAGACTCCCTCTCAAAAAAAAAAAAAAAAAAAAAAAAAAAATTGGGACACAGACATGTAACATAAATGTTACATGTTTAAAGAATGCTGTTGAATACACTATTCTTGAAGTCTTTGTTCTAAGGATGTGAGACATAAATTCGGGCTGACTTGCTTTCTGGAAGACAGTTGTTTAATAACAAAATCATCTAAATTTTTTCAGAATCGCTCTGATTTTCAGTGCCAGCATCGATGGCAGAAAGTTTTAAATCCTGAATTGATAAAGGGTCCTTGGACTAAGGAAGAAGATCAGAGGGTAATGTGTTCATACTCTTTATATTCACTATATAGGTAGACTAGTTTTTTTCTTCCTAATGTGTTGTTTTGACATATGAAATATATGTTTAAGTCACTTTGATTTTGTTCTCTGGAGGCTACTTGCATGAGAATTGAATGTTAAGTGTCTTGAAATGTTGTTGGGTTTTTAAAAAATTGAGTCAAACCAAGTATAACATATAGCCCTTTCTTTCTGAGAGTTTGGTTTGCAGAAGGAAAAATACTTGCTGTAAGGTTACTTACCTTGTTTTGAGCTCTATTTCATAACTGTTAGGGTACAGTTTTTTGTCAAAAATCTAATTAACATTTTAAAACAGATTTTCATTTTATTTTTACATCTAATAACTTGATATGCACAGAAGTCATTCTTAACTTTTTCTCTTGACCTATAATGAGCCGTGGATTAGATAGATGTCAGAGCATCATGTTTCCAAAGGTTTTGTAATTTAAAAACGAAGGTCATTGTTTGTGCTATAAAGTCGGAGATGAATAGAAACTTTTCTGCACTCCACTAGGAATTGTTCTTTAGTTAATGCCTTTTAAGTCATAAAAGTTGCTAATGCAGTTGAGGCATTAGAGCATGCTTACTCCTGCTCAAAACAAACTTTATTTGTTATTCTTATTTTTAAAATTTTTTTAAATAAATAGAGATGGAATCTCGCTATGTTTTCCAGACTGGTCTTGAACTTCTGGGCTCAAGCAATCTGCCCATTTCGGCCACTCAAAATGCTGGGATTAGAGGCTGAGCCATCATGCCCAGCCAGAACAAACTTTAAAGTTACTTCACCTAGACTGCTCTGATTTACTTGATGGCTACTCATAAGTTTTAAAATGTGTGATCTTGTTTAAAAATACATTTACCAAAGCCTTAAATTTTATTTTTTAAAGATAGTAAATAGATATACATACAGTGAAAATATCAACATATATTAAAGTTAGTCTACCAATATAAAATGTTTATGAGGTGATATTTGACATAGGGCAGTGAGGTAAAGTGGGCTGGAATAACTATTCTTGCGATTTTAGGTGAAATAAAAACAACTGTAAAATGTGGAAAAAAGAATATGTAATCTGTGTCCTTTCAGTTTGAGAAAGGAAGAAATGACAGCCCCAATAACTTGGTAGAATCTTTCTGCTTCCAAATTGTTTTTTTGTTTTGTTTTTGGCTTTGTGCTGAAGCTTTTTTTTTTTTTTTTTTTTTTTTTTTAAATAGATGTAAGAGTAGAAAATGCACAAGTTTCAACATGTTTACAGTTATTTCAAGTTAATAGTGTATGAGAGCAATTTAATTTCAAGTGTCTTTAATTAGCCCCTTGGATTTTTAGATGCATTTGGAATCAATTTTTGAAGCTGGCAAATGCTAAAGAGGTATTTATTAGTAATTTTTTTTTTTTTTTTTTTTACAAATTGTAGTTGTGGCTTGGATTTGATGCATTTATTTAAAGTGGTATTCTTGAATTATGTTTTAAAATTCTTTCAAGGTAATGCTTTTTTAAACTTTGTTTTTCTGTTTCCTAGGTTATTGAATTAGTTCAGAAATATGGACCAAAAAGATGGTCTTTAATTGCAAAACATTTAAAAGGAAGAATAGGCAAGCAGTGTAGAGAAAGATGGCATAATCATCTGAATCCTGAGGTAAAGAAATCTTCCTGGACAGAAGAGGAGGACAGGATCATCTATGAAGCACATAAGCGATTGGGAAATCGTTGGGCAGAAATTGCTAAACTACTTCCAGGAAGGTGCTTATATAAATGTATATATATTTTTCTGTACTTAAACATGACCTTTATTACCTTACTATTAAATACATTTGCAAGTCGTCTATGACTTTTTAAAATTTATAATTAAAATGTAGACTATATTACATAAGCAACCTTTTGGGACCATTTGTACTAAATTCTGTGGTAAAGGGTATGATTGCTTTTTTAATGAATTATTTTATGGCAATAATTTGTACAATGAAATGATAGATTTTAGATTATATAAACCTTTAATACACTCCTAAAATCATGTTGACATATCAGTGCCAATCAAGTGAGACCCCCTTTGTATAAACTTTGTTGGAACAGAATCTAAATCTAAGATTTCTTTCATATTGCATTCTATGTGTAAGACCAGGGAATAATATGCTAGCTGCAGTAAACTGCTATGGAAGTGTGTTGGGGAAAATTCAATCTTAATTAATTATGGTATGATCCAAACCATGGAATTAGTATATATATCCATGTGGCTAAAATACAAAATTTTCCTCAGAGGCAGTGGTGTGCTAAGTATACTCTACATTGTACTGATTCATATGTTTTCTAGTAGTGTTTAGTACAGCAGATCAACAACCTTGTGAAAATTCATAACTTAGAAGGCATGCATTTGTCTTTTGTTGCTGTAGTCTCTATCTGTATAGTACGTTATAGCATTACGTGCTTTTACATGTATTCTTAATTTTTATAGACTTGGAAAGTATACAGAGCAAACATTGCTATCTTTGTTTTATAGATAAGATATTAAGGCATAGTGTTAAATTTTTTATTGAAGTTATTAAACCAGGTCTAGATACTTTTAATCTCTTGTACGTCTTCCTACTTTCCATAGAACCTAGCTTAGTGCCTTAACATTTACTGAAAACCTGCTTTATATGTGTATATTTTATGAGGGATGAAATTTGCACTATAAGTAGCTATAGGTTGAAGATTTACATTTTTATAAAGGGAACCTTAGATAAGAAGGGAGCCAATTAATTCTTTCTTACCATAAATATTTTGTTCTAAGAAGTGAAAAAGAATACCGGGATTCTTTAGTTTGTGATTTGCTTTTCATGATCATGTTTGTACCTGGCTTAAGACCTTGGCTCTTGCTATACTCTTTATCTGGAATGCTCTTTTTTTTTTTTTTTCTGTTCTTGTATGGCTGATTTGTTCTAACCAAACCAAAATTACTCTATTACCCACTTTTCTTGTCCTACTTTATTTGCATTGTACTGATTATTTATTTATTTATTTGTTTTTCTATTCCTCCTTCCTTCCCACTTCCACACTTCCAAGGAGAGTGTAAGCTCCATGAGAGCAGTGACCTACTTTGCCTTATTCACTGCAATATTTCTGGTGCTTAGAACTATGCCTGACATATACACATACAGTTTATCTTTTGAATTTAAAAAAAGCACCTATATTCCTGAGTAGAAACTCCAAAAGAAAAATTAAGAAAAAAGTATCTAATTTCATCAGTGTAAAAATTTGTTTTAAGCATTTTGTACAAGTTACACAGTGTTGAAATCTGTGGAATCCTTTTTTCTTTTTAAATTGTACCTTTCCTTTCTTAGGACTGATAATTCTATCAAAAATCATTGGAATTCTACTATGCGAAGAAAAGTGGAACAGGAGGGCTATTTACAAGATGGAGTAAAATCAGAACGATCTTCATCTAAACTTCAACACAAACCTTGTGCAGCTATGGATCATATGCAAACCCAGAATCAGTTTTACATACCTGTTCAGGCACATACTTTTAATACCTTTATTATTTTAAAAAATTTCTTAAGTTGCCATATGAGAAGGTGTTTTGTTTCTTAATAGGACAAGTACAATGCATATTAAGGGGTAAATAGAGAAATTGAAAAAAATGTGTAACTTTGATTTATAAGTATTTTGAGAACAGATTTATTAAAATGTTTCCTTTTATATGTAATTTTTACATTAAGAAACTATATACATTTCCTAATACTCTAATTCTTTGAATCTTCATTTATGATTCAAAGCTAATGGTCATCTGTGCTTTAACATTCTACTGTACTTTCCATTTAAAAAATTTTGGTGTAATTATAGTATTGCTTATCTCTAAGAGGTAGGTATATATAAAATGGCTTAAAGGAGAAAGTAGCAAAAAATAACAAGTAATTGTTTTGGGGGGTGTGGTAATTAATTGGCCTTTGCTGACATTCAGCTTTGCTTTTCCCCCTAATAACTAATCACTTGGGTAATTTTAGTCTTTGTTTAGATGATTCATTAAAGTAGATATTACATGAGCTCAAAATGGGGCAAGCTCTATGTTGTCCCTTACAGTGCATTTTTCTACTTGGAAGATATTAGTGTAGGAGTCTTCATGGGATTTGTTTTACATTTCCTTGTCTACCTGTTATGCCATTTTTCACAATGCGCAATTCTTGGTTCTTGTCACATAAATTGTAAAGATTAAGTCAGGACTTAGTGGTTGTCTACCAAAAGATAAAATTGGGCGAGATATTAAAAATCTGTGCTTTTTATGCCTGAGATTTGATTTTTGACATTTTGTGGACATTAAGTTTTTTAAGCATCATTTTAAAAGAACCACTTAGAGTAATGACATTTTCATTAACAATAGGAAAACAAGTGAAGACAGTATATCTGCTGAGACTCAATACCTTAAGGTTTTTATTATGTTTCTTTACATTTTTCTTTAGAGTCTAGATTTCAGCAGCATAAACTGAAACATTCTGCTTCTGTCTTAGAAAGGTTATCATTTAAATTTATTTTTTTAACTTGTAGAAAGATAATACATGGGGCCAACAGAGTATTTAACAGTCTTAATCTAAATATGTTGGAAAGATGAGGATATTTCTTGTACTACAAGAATTGTTTCCTTTTTAATTTAGATATATTCATTATTCAATTAATTTAAACTAATAAGATAATTTTATTATATGTGTGACTTGATAAAAAAAATAGATGGGTTTAAAATACTGTCACAGATTTTCATGAAAAGTTTGGGAAAGATAAGTTTTTAATTCGTTGGAGTTAGCAAGCTGAGCGATAAGTGGTACTAATCGAATATTCTAAACGTTAAGTTCTATGTTAGAAGTTATACATAATAATTCTGCATTATATAGTGATTTAGGTAGATCATTATGGAAAGCAGACAATTTCATATTTATATTTTTAAATTTTAAGCCTTTTTTTTTTTTTTTTTTTTTTTTGAGACAGAGTCTCTTTCTGTTGCCACGCTGGAGTGCAGTGGTACGCACACAGCTCACTGCAGCCTCAACCACCTGAGCTCATGTGATCCTCCTGCTTCAGCCTCCTGAGTAGCTGGGACTATAGGCATGTTCCACGACACCCAGCTAATTTTTTAATTTTTTGTAAAGACAGGGTCTTGCCATGTTGCCCAGGCTGGTCTTGGATTCCTGGGCTCAAGCAACCATACTCCCTCAGCCTCCCAAAGTGCTGGAATTACAGGGTTGGGCCACTGCACCCAGCCCCAATTTTAAGGCTTTTAAAAACACCTTCTCTCATATGTCTTCCCACTACTGCTTACTAAATTTATATGTATCTTGAAAATTCTTATTACAGATGTTTAAGAAAGAAGCAGAATGATACGTAGCCTATCATAAGTATATCTATTAAAAGTATATGAGTGATTCTGATTGTTTTTCTAAGACAAGTAATAGGAGAAGCCTTTCGAATGGAGTGGTGATAAAAGTAGGAGGTATGAACATTGAAAACTTGCTTCAGTCTCTGTCCTTGTGAGTGCTTCATTCATATGGACACATAGGAACACAATTACTTTGTTTTCTCTAGGAGATAGAGCAACCCTTCTAATAGTAGACGTTTAAATATATATGGGAAATGTCAGATTTAATAAACTGGCTGATAAATCTAGGCTAAGTAATTCTCATATTTCATCTGGGGAAAAAAGTCTTTTCTAAGTGTTATAACTTTTAATCCATAGGTTCTAGGATTGGAGCTGTAGTTATTATTTAATAGATAAGAAAGTATTATAGGTATAAAATTTCAAAATTAATACAGGTACTTTCTAAGTTTTTTATGTTGATACTATTTCAAAAGTTTTTGTCATTTGCTTTAGATTTTAAACATTTATATATCATTATATGTGTGATAAAATGCATTAATTACTTTTTAGATACCTGGGTATCAGTATGTGTCACCTGAAGGCAATTGTATAGAACATGTTCAGCCTACTTCTGCCTTTATTCAGGTAACTTTTATTTACAACAAAAACCAAAGGAAATGTGTTCAGTCACATTTTAAAAAGCCTAATAGTATCTATTTCCTCATTTATTAAACTAGTATAAAAATAATACGATCTGTCCTACTTGGAGTACTCTAACCTTAAAGAAGAAAGTGTGTAAGTGGGGTTTAAGAAATATAAACCGTACAAGTATAAGATGATTAACAATACCAGTATGGTAGTCCTTTCATTCTTTCAAGGTAAAGCATTCAAGTTGTGAATGGACATATTTTTGCTAAATTGTATAGAATGTATGTATTAAGATTTAAAAATCTAAAATATTCCAAACATACATTTCAGCTGATATAGATGATGCAACATTTTTTTAAGGCATTAAAATTTTCCCAAATCTGTTAAGTTGAAAATATTTACCAGCAGCTCTTTAGATACCAGAGGGATTGTAATAATGAATATTTAGTATTTAGTAGCATTAAGCTTTATTAGAAAAAATATATTTCATGTTGCATAGAAGAAAATAAACATGAGAACACTAATAATAAAGCAATTATGTAAGTAGCCTGTTTTCTCTTTTATTTAACTTATTTTAGCAACCCTTCATTGATGAAGATCCTGATAAGGAAAAGAAAATAAAGGAACTTGAGTTGCTGCTTATGTCAGCTGAGAATGAAGTTAGAAGAAAGCGAATTCCATCAGTAAGAAATAAGCTTAAGTGTTATTTGTATTGTTAGAATCTTTCATATATGCTTTTTGTCATTTTTATCAGCTAGAAAGCATACTCAGTATGACTGCAGATTTTAATATGGAGTAAAAATGGTTTTGTTATTTTTTTCATTTGCAACTTTCAGGTTGCCTGATTTTTTCTTTTTCTTTTTGAGACAGGATCTTGCTCTGTCACCCAGGCAGAAATGCAGTGGTGTAATCACTGATCACTGAAGCCTTGACCTTGGCTCAAATGATGCCCCACCTCAGCCTCTCAAGTAGCTGGGACTACAGGTGCCTGCCACCATGCCTGACAAATTTTTTTTTATTTTTTATTTTTGTAGAGACAGGGTTTCACCGTGCTGCTCAGGCTGGTCTCAAACTCCTGGGCTCAAGTGATTCTCCTGCCTTGGCCTCCCAAAGTGCTGGGATTATAGGTGTGAGCCGCTGTGCCTGGCCCAAGGTTGCCTGATTTTGATATACATTTCTTTGAGCATAATTTACAGTGTTCTGTGTTAGGATACTTCTTGAGTCATAAATGCAAAGCAGGTGTAAAGTAAACTATATATACACACACATATATATTTGTAAAAATTATGTGTGTTTAGATTAGGCTTTGGCGTTATTTTAGACATTCCATGTAATGATGGGTTTAATTCTTTTTAAAATAAAGAATCGAATAGATGTAGAGGGATTTATAAGCTCCAAAATTACTTTTATTCTCTTTAAAATTTTTTCCTATTTACTAGATTTAGAATATGAGCTCAGTAAATTAAAGAAAGTAATAACACTAAAAATATATGGGAAAAGGAACATTTAGATTTTATGCTCTCTAAACAATTCTTGTAAAAGAAAAAATTTTATATAGATGTTGGGTGTTGGTTACCCCATGTGAAAACTATTGTAAGATTTGGTTGATGAGACTAGGAGTGTTAAATTAGGATCAAAGGTAATTATCCTAGTAGAATTAAGCAGGTTATGCTAGATTGGTTAAAAGAAAGATACAAGTTTATACTTAAATGACTTTTTTTTAGGTTTTTAAATTAAAATTTTTAAATTGGGAAATAATTGTACATTTTCATGGGGTACATAGTGATGTTTCCATACATGTGATGTATATTGACCAGATCATGTTAATTAGCATATCCATCATCTCACATACTTATAATTTCTCTGTCTTGGGAACATTCAATATCTCCCCTTCTAACTATTTGAAACTATTTAATATTGTTAACTATAGTCATCCTACAGTGATATAGAACACTAGAACTTGTTCCTTCTATCTAGCTGTGATTTTGTATTCTTTAACGCATATTTCCCTATCCCTCCCTTCACCCTACCCTTCCTTTAAATAACATTTTTAAAAATTTAAAATAATGCCTTGAGCCTTATATTTTTATTTTTTTTTAGACAGAGTCTCACTCTCATTCAAGCTGGAGTGCAGTGGCGCAATCTTGGCTCTACAAAAAGTTTTTTTTTTTTTTTTTTAAATTAGCTAAGTGTGGTGGTGCACAACTGTGGTCCTAACTACCCAGGAGGCTCCTGGGTTCAAGTGATTCTCCTGCCTCAGCCTCCCGAGTAGCTGGGATCACAGGCATGTAACAACATGCCCAGCTAATTTTTAAAATTTTTTTAGTAGAGATGGCGTTTCACCCTAGTCTTGAACACCTAACCTCAAGTGATTTGCCCACCTTGGCCTCCCAAAGTACTGGGATTACAGACTTGAGCCACCATTCCTCGCCCCTTTTTACATTTAGAAAAGGGTTTCTTTGTTTTTTTGTTTGGGACTAAATGAGAGGACAGAATACTGAGAGTGACTGGGAACTCAGGCAAAATTACTACAAAGATAACCTGAAATCTTGAAATAGTATTATGAGGCAACTGGTGATGTCTTTATACTACTTAAGAGGATATTAATAAAAATGATATTTATTGATTATAATAGGCAAGATATGTATTATAAGAAAAGCAATTTCTGTTTTTTGGTTTTTGAGTCAGGGTCTTGGTCTGTTGCCCAGGCTGGAGTGCAGTGGTACGATCATGGCTCACTGCAGCCTCAGCCTCCTGGGTTTAAGCAGTCCTCCCACCTCAGCTTCCTGGGTAGCTAAGACCACAGGTGTGTGCCACCACACTTGGCTAATTAAAAATATACTTTTTGTAGAGATAGGATTTCCCTATGTTGCAGTTTCTGTTTTGAAACTGCAAAAACCATGAGCAACTAGGAAGACCTGACATATACTTACCTTAAAGTTAATTTGTTTTTGTTAGGAAGCTACAAATAGGCTGGGATTGGTGGCTTATGCCCCAGCTTTGCTGGGTATTCTTGGCAGGCATTTTTTTTTTTCAGTACTTCTCAAATATATCATTTCATTCTCTTCTGGCCTGTAAGGTTTTTTCAGATAAATCTGCTGTTATCTAATAAGGATTTCCTTATGTGTGATGTAATACTTTTACTTTGCAATTTTTATTTTTAATTTTCTTTTGATAAGGGTCTCACTCTCACCCAGGCTGGAGTGCGGTGGTGTGATCACAGTTTGCTGCAGCCTTGACTTCTTGGGTTCAAGTGATGCCCTCACCTCAGCCTTTTGAGTTCTGGGACTACAGGCGCGTGCTACCATGCCCAGCTAATTTTTGTATTTTTTGTAGAAATGGAGTTTCGTTATGTTGGCTAAACTGTTCTCAAACTCCTGGGCTCAAGCAATCTGCCTGCCTTGACCTCCCAAAGTGCTGGGACTATAGGCATGAGCCACCATACATGGTCTCTCGTGCTATTTTTAGAATTCTCTCTTTGACTTTTGACAATTTGTGAGTCACAAAGTTTATGGTAACATATAGGAGAGGTGCTTGATTTAGATTGTTGTCACCAGGGAAAGGTGGAAGAAGTTCCTGGAAGAAGTCCTAATTGAACTCAGCCTTGAAGGACAATGATTATATGTTAGCAAGATAAATGAATTAGAACATTATTATAAATGAAGCAGATAAAAGTGTACAATCAGATGAAGTACTTTCCAGTATTTGAACTGTGTGGTAAGAATAGCTTCCCTTTGGGAGGCCAAGGTGGGCAGGTCACCTGAGTTCAGGAGTTTGAGACCAGCCTGGCCAACATGGTGAAATCCCGTCTCTACTAAAAATACAAAAAATTAGCTGAGTGTGGTGGTGGGTGCCTGTAATCCCAGCTACCCAGGAGGCTGAGGCAGGAGAATTGTTTGAACCCAGGAGGTGGAGGTTGCAGTGAGCTGAGATCGCACCGCTGTACCCCAGCCTGGACAACTGAGTGAAAACTCCCACCTCAGGAAAAAAAAAAGAATAGCTTCCCTGGTCAGTAGGTTACAGAGCATTTTATTAATAGATAAAGGGAGCAGCAATATGTGCAAAGGCACTCAAGGTCAAAATAGTATAATTCATTGGGAGAATTGCAAGTGCTATAGTTGGGTATTCCTGATAACTACCAGGAATAAATAGATATACCTGGTAAGATTTAAATATATAGCTCTTGAGTAGAAGTGTTGAGAAATTAAGTTTGGAAGGAAGGGAGTAGCCAAATTCTAAGAGTTTGGACTTTATGTTGTATGTCAATGCTTGTTTTATCTCATCATGATTGTATAGATTAAAAATTTTAATTAGAAAAAAACATAGTCAAAGCATGTCGTTTAATGAAAAGAAGTATACCAATTTGAGGAAAGACAAAATATTTGCTACTATATTTTTAGCCTAATTGAAATGTGTTGAAATCTGAATTTATGCCTACATTGAGAATGACAAATAATATTAAAATTTCTTTTGTACTTTTAGCAGCCTGGAAGTTTTTCTAGCTGGTCTGGTAGTTTCCTCATGGATGATAACATGTCTAATACTCTAAATAGCCTTGACGAGCACACTAGTGAGTTTTACAGTATGGATGAAAATCAGCCTGTGTCTGCTCAGCAGAATTCACCTACAAAGTTCCTGGCCGTGGAGGCCAACGCTGTGTTGTCCTCTTTGCAGACCATCCCAGAATTTGCAGAGACTCTAGAACTTATTGAATCTGTAAGTAAAAAATTGTAAGATTATCAAAAGTTCAATTTTAGTTACATGATTTCATGCTCAGAAACTGAGTTTTGGACATTGACCAGTTTTATGTTTTGTATGCCATACTTAATTTTGTTCTGGTATTTTGCAGTGGCTTCTAGGGGAAAAAAGTTTAAAATTTTCTCAAATATGTGCCTTTTGAGGAATTTTTAAAAATTAAAAACTTAATTCATTTTTTATTATATAAGTTATACAGGTGCATTAGAGAAAGCTGGAAACTAGAGAAAACTGTAAAAAAGAAAATTAAAATGTTTCATAAACCCAGAGTTAATAATTTGATATTTTCCTTTCAGTCTGTGTTCTATACTTAGAAAATGCATTATATTTTTAAACCCAAAAATACACTTCTGTATTACATTTGTGGATTTTTTTTTTCCACCCTATCATGAGCATGTTTCTGTTTCCTTAACTTTTTTAAACTTGAATTTTTTGTTGTTGTTGTTAAGATGGAGTCTCACTCTGTCGCCCAGGCTGGAGTGCAGTGGCACAATCTCAGTTCACTGCAACCTCTGCCTCCTGGGTTCAAGCGCTTCTCCTGCCTCAGCCTTCTGAGTAGCGGGATTACAGGTGCCTGCCACCATACCCAGCTAATTTTTATATTTTTAGTGGCAATGGAGTTTCCTCATGTTGGCCAGGCTGGTCTCGAACTCCTGACCTCAAGTGATCCTCCCACCTCGGCCTCCCAAAGTGCTGGGATTACAGTCGTGAGCCACCATGCCTGGCCTAAATTTGAATTTTAGGGGCTTTGTAGTATTCCATCAGATGAATATAAGAAAATATATTTACCCAATGTACTATTATTATTGGACATTTAGGTAGTGTCTAGCTTTTCAGCATTACGAATAACATATAAAGCTTTGTGCAAAATCATGATTATGTCTTTAGGTTAAATTGAATTTCTGGATCAAAGTGTATCACCATTTTTAACATGTTCCATACACATTACCAAATGATTATGCAGAATTTGATGGTGTCTTCCTGATGTGGAGTAGAATGTGAAGTTTTATAACGAATTATACTTTTTGATAATAACTTAATTTTTGATAATAACTTACAATTTGTTCTTCTTAAAATACTTTGACAGTAAGCTTCAACTACTGAATTAGATGAACTATTATGTATTCTGGAATCATAGGAAAGCCATAATCTGTTCCTCTCAAATGACCTTGCTTAAAAAAAAAATGTCCAAGGAAAGCGTTTCCACTGATAAAATGAGTTGTTAATTAACTCTGTGGAAATCATCATCCTGTGTTCAAGATCAGATTTAACTAGGTTATAGCATTAACTTTACTAACAGTTTAATTTATTGCAGGATCCTGTAGCATGGAGTGATGTTACCAGTTTTGATATTTCTGATGCTGCTGCTTCTCCTATCAAATCCACCCCAGTTAAATTAATGAGAATTCAGCACAATGAAGGAGCCATGGAATGCCAATTTAACGTCAGTCTTGTACTTGAAGGGAAAAAAAACACTTGTAATGGTGGCAACAGTGAAGCTGTTCCTTTAACATCCCCAAATGTAGCCAAGTTTAGCACTCCACCAGCCATCCTCAGAAAGAAGAGAAAAATGCGAGTGGGCCTTTCCCCAGGCAGCGAACTTAGGGATGGCTTATTGAACGATGGTGGTAATACAGCGCTAAAACATACACCACTGAAAACACTACCATTTTCTCCTTCACAGGTAGCGGTGTTGATTTTGTTTATGTTTCTAAATGTCAATGAGTTAGATTAAATTAGATCTTTAATATCCTTACTAGCAGTTGGTAACTTTGATAACATAAAAAAATAATGTGTTTAAATGTATACTTGAGAATACTGAACTCTGAGAGATTAGAAAGTATCTCACAAAATGTAATAGTGGCATATATATATATTGGAGACAGGGTCTTGTTTTGTTGCCCAGGGTGGAGTGCAATGGCACAAACATGGCACACTGCCGCCTCAACCACCCAGGCTCAAGTGATCTTCCCGCCTCAGCCCCCAAGTAGCCTGGACTATAGATGCGTGCCACCACACCTAGCTAATTTTTGTATTTTTCGTAGAGATGGGGTTTCGCCATGTTGCCCAGGCTGGTGTTGAACTCCTGAACTCAAGTAATCCAACTGCCTTGGCTCCCAAAGTGCTGAGATTACAGGCGTGAGCCACTGCTCCCGGTTCTGCATGATATTATACTACAGTGTTTAGAGAGACATTTTCTTTATCTTGTAGTCCCATATCTTTATAGAACTCATCATAAAACAAGCCTGGAAAGGTAAAATTGATTTGCCCAAAGTTATCTAATGCAAGGCTGAGACTGAGATCCAGTTTCCTGACTGACTACTGTGCGATAGATACACCTGATAAAGTTTAAAGTGACCTTACCTATTTAAAGTAATTTATTTAGTTTGCCCGCTGAATTTTTCCTTTTAACGTTCCTTGGAAGAAACTTAGATAATTGCTTACTGTAAGAATTTAATGTGTCAAGAGGTTTCCCAAGGATGTCCAGAACTACCTACTTACTTTCTTCTCTTATAATACCCCTGGACAGTAGATGTTCATGTTAGGACAGTTTCCTATTGAACACTTGCTATGCTCCAGGCTGTTTGCCAAACTTTTTTTTTTTTTTTTTTTTGAGATGGAGTTTTGCTCTTATTGCCCAGGCTGGGGTGCAATGGCACCATCTCGGCTCACCGCAACCTCCGCCTCCTGGGTTCAGGTGATTCTCCCGCCTCAGCCTCCCCAGTAGCTGGGATTACAGGCATGCGCCACCATGCCTGGCTAATTTTGTATTTTTATTAGAGACGGGTTTCTCCATGTTGGTCAGGCTGGTCTCGAACTCCCAACCTTAGGTGATCTGCCCACATCCGCCTCCCAAAGTGCTGGGATTACAGGCGTGAGCCACCGGCCCGGCCTCCAAACACTTTTCTTATAGCATCTCAGTTGATGCTCTTTCAAAAGGAGTTAGGTGGAATAAAATTCTGAAGTTGAGCCACTTGTAAAAGGCAACAGTTAGTAAGAGATGGAGCTGATGTTTTCTGAAAGTGTTTGGCAGAGGCTACAAAGTTTAAGGGGGAAGAAGGGAGTTTAATGGTCAAATAAACATGGAGAATGCTGGGATATTATTGGAGGTATATTTTGAGGCTAGGGAGATAAGTAGGATCTGGCAGAACATAGATCTCTAAAAATTGTGCACCCATGCTTCAGGGAATGCTATTTGTATAGACTACAATGTGAATAGTCTGTTCACCCCCAGACCTGCTCTCAGAGTTAAAAAGCACTGGGGAAAGTGAAGTAGGCTTGGGCACACTAGCAGTTTTCTATTCTGGAGTTTTGCACACTAGCAATTTTTATTGAAGTGTGAATTCTAAGGTAGAAGTGTCTGAAAGATGCTTGTTTGCCATGGCAAACTGCTTGGATTTTATCCTGTAAAAGAAGGTTTGATTACTAATCTTAGGGTAAAATAAATTCAAGTATTCAGAGCCAGAAGTGATAGAGCTAGACTTCATTCTAGTTATAAGGAGCTTTGAAGCCATTTCTATGGCTTCATACCACTGTTTCTAATTTTTGACTACAAAAATAAATTAGTATTTCACAATTGTATTGTGAATATAATTAGTATTTCACAGTTGTAAATTATATAATTTAGAAGATGGACTCGGTGATACCAATTTTGACTTCTTAGAGGTTCTGTGTTCTAGATAGGCAAATTTGCCAGACAGCTGTATTTCTCATCAGCAAAGCGTTATTATATTCTAAATTAAAATACTCTCATAGAAAAAGCCACTTAAGGTCATTTATTAATAAGAGCTAAAAAAACTTTTTTCAGTTACACACTGTTGTACAAAACTGTTAGATTTAACACGGCAACTGTTTATAGTTTCTATGGATCTCTATTTGATAATACACTTTTTACAATTTTTAGTATTTTTTTTGGTAACTTTTGAATATTTGTTAAATGTTTCTTGAATTCCTATATGTGCTAAACACTGTTCTAAGAGCTGGGGAGACAAAAATGAACAAACCAGACAAAAATTCCTACCCTCATGGAGCATAATTTCCATGGAGTATAAGTGTAATATTATTCATAAGCTTTTTAAAAGAGGTATGAAGAAATAATTTGAAAATCTTAGTTTAATATTTGTGTAGGGATTTTGATGTTCTAGAAATCATCTTTAAACTCTCTTCCATTTTTAGTTTTTCAACACATGTCCTGGAAATGAACAACTTAATATAGAAAATCCTTCATTTACATCAACCCCTATTTGTGGGCAGAAAGTTCTTATTACAACTCCTCTTCATAAGGAAACAACTCCCAAAGATCAAAAGGAAAATGTAGGGTAAGTAGGTATTAAATAATTGTGTTAGAGAAAATGGGGAGCACAATATCAACAGTAGATTAGCTTTTTGTGCATATAAATAGCATGTATCATAATCCCTATTCCTACAGGACTTAGAATTTTTTTTTTTTTTTTTTTTTTTTTGAGATGGAATTTCGCTCTCGTTGCCCAGGCTGGAGTGCAATGGTGAGATCTCGGCTCACTGCAACCTCCACCTCCCGGGTTCAAGTGATTCTCCTGCCTCAGGCTCCTGAGTAGCTGGGATTACAGGCATGTGCCACCATACCTGGTTAATATTGTATGTGTAGTAGAGATGGCATTTTACTGTGTCGGCCAGGCTGGTCTTGGACTTCTGACCTCAGGTGATCTGCCCGTCTCAGCCTCCCAAAGTGCTGGGATTACAGGCGTGAGCCACTGGGCTGGGCCAGAATTTTTTTTTTTTAAATCATAGCCTTATGTTTTCTCCTTAGGACAGTCAAAACCAACTTAAATATAGTATCTTTGATTTCAATGAAAACATTTCTAGTACTTTTTTCTGTATTAATTCTTTTTTCTATTTTAAGATGAGTGATTGAAATCAGAATTACCATAGGCAGGCATACTGTAAAATAGTCTTAGAATGTTTAGATGAAGCATATATATATATATGTGTGTGTGTGTGTGTGTGTGTGTGTGTGTGTGAGAAAATTTAGTGTGTGCTTAAATTGCTTTGCTTTCATTAACTCGTATGCAATCAGATTGTGACTATAACATAAATATCTAAATGATTGGATAGTTTCAGAACACCTACTATTAGAAGATCTATATTGGGTACCACACCAAGAACTCCTACTCCTTTTAAGAATGCGCTTGCTGCTCAGGAGAAAAAATATGGACCTCTTAAAATTGTGGTATGTATATTCATTTTATTTTTAATAATTTTCCTAATTTTAAAAAAACACATTGTGATTTTTATCACTTTGATTTTTAACATTTAAAAAAGATGTTTACTGAAACAGATACAAAGCTTTATCTTTTGATTTTCAAGTTTTTTATTATTGTTGTTTTGTTTTGTTTTTGACATGGAGTCTCGCTTTGTTGCCCAGGCTGGAGTGAAGTGGCACGATCTCAGCTCATTGCAGCCTCCACCCCCTGGGTTTAAGTGATCCTCAGGCCTCAGCCTCCTGAGTAGCTGGTATTACAGGTGCCCGCCACCACACCCAGCTAATTTTTGTATTTTTAGTAGAGATGGGGTTTCACCACATTGGCCAGCCTGGTCTTGAACTTCTGACCTCAGGTGATCCACCCCCGCCTCGGCCTCCCAAAGTGTTAGGATTACAGGTGTGAGCCACTGCACCTTGCCTAATTTTTAAGTTTGAATTTTGTGTCCACCTTTTTCTTTAACTTGTAAATCCTTGCTTGGCTTGTTTTGAATTCTTAGCTTTATAGCATCCAGAGAAAACAGATCAGGTGTCAGTGGAACTCTTCTGTTTTTTTTTTTCATTTTTCTTTCTTTTTTTTTTTTTTTTGGAGACACAGTCTTGCTCTGTCACCAGAATGGAGTGCAGTGGCTCAATCTCGGCTCACTGCAACCTCCACCTCCCGGGTTCAGGCAATTCTCCCTCAGCCTCCTGAGTAGCTTGAACTACAGGCTTGCGCCACCACGCCCAGCTAATTTTTGTATTTTTAGTAGAGACTGGGTTGCACCATGTTGGCCAGGATAGTCTTGATCTCTTAACCTCATGATCCGCCCGCCTTGGCCTCCCAAAGTGCTGGGATTACAGGAGTGAGCTGCTGCGGCCGGCTGAAACGCTTTTCTTAATACTGAAATTTACATTTTAGTAGTTTCAGTCATGGTTACATGTATTAGAATAAAATAATTTTAATATACTGAAGCACTTTCATGATAATATTTAGGAAACTAATCAGGGTACCTCTTTAGGAAACTAATTAGGAAAAGGCTCAGTTTCCTTTTCTATGCAAAGGAGATCATAAAACACACCCCAAATTGTTACTGTGAAGCTGAAAGAGTTGATGCAATTAAAAGAGCTTGTCTGAGTTTCAAGTAGTGTGTGCTTGGTTGCTGCTGTTATTCTAATAATAGTATTTGCGGTAGTAGTTCACGAATGAATAGGACTGGGAAGTGTTCTAGTTACTGTGCTTTCATATATCTTACTGCCTTTGAAATACCTTGGAAAAGTGATGGGCATTTTAGGCAGTTACAGATTTCTGACAAGTTCTTTAGAAATACAATTTTTAAAATATTGGTGACTTTCAGGGTTTAGTTATGTTCTTCTATTTTTAGTCACTTTTTGGTTAGATTCGTTAGCAAATTCTAGTTTACTTGATTTAATTAATTTTCTGCCCAAAAGCATGTTACACACACATCTACTAGTCTTTTCTTTCTTTTTCAAAATACTGTGTTAAAGGGTACATAGTAGGGTTGATCGAGTCTTTTTGTCATTTAGCTCCATGTACTGCTGTGAACAATCATGTTTCCTTTAGAGCTTCCTGGAGTTTTTATTTATGCATATACGTAAATAAAACAAGAGTATGACCACACTTTATTATTTTATAACACCATTTTTTAATTTAACCAAGTAAATGTATATATTTATCCCATAATTTTTAATGTTTGCATAATATTCCATTGTGTGGAATTACCTGATTGATTTAGCCTGTCTGTTTCAGTGTTTTGCTGTTTATTTTAAAAATTCATCATTAATTCAGGAAATATTGATTGAGTGCCTAATAGGTTCCAGGCACTGCACTAGGCTTTAGGGATGGAATAAATGTTGAAAAGGTCACCTGCCTTCATAGGGGCATGTAAACTAGAGGCGGGCGGATCACGAGGTCAGGAGATCGAGATCATCCTGGCTAACACGGTGAAACCCCGTCTCTACTAAAAATACAAAAAGAAATTAGCCGGGCGTGGTGGCGGGCGCCTGTAGTCCCAGCTACTCCGGAGGCTGAGGCAGGAGAATGGCGTGAACCCGGGAGGCGGAGCTTGCAGTGAGCCGAGATCGCGCCACTGCACTCCAGTCTGGGCGACAGAGCGAGACTCCGTCTCAAAAAAAAAAAAAAAAAAAAATTCTACAGTGAGTCAGGGTCATTTGGTCAACATATAAGTGGAATAAAAATTATCATTTGATAGCTGGGTGTGGTAGAATGCTCTTGTAGTAGTCCCAGGAGGTTTGTTTGAGTCTGGGAAGTGGAGGCTACAGTGCGTGGTGATCAAGCCACTGCAATCCAGCCTAAGGGACAGAGTGCAGCTCTGTTTGAAAAACAAAAACAAAAACAAAAGTATCATTTGTAATAGGTTTCAAATACCTAAATTCCTTGTCAGTTTGTTTACTAGCCTTCTGACATTTTAAATTTAATACCAGCAGCACTCACAGCTCTTTGGATAGAATTTGACCATTGCCAAAACAGATTACTTGCATCAGCAATTTAAGATAAAAGGAAGGCAATGATTTAGAAATTAAAATTCCTAGAATATTTATAGGCTCATATATTTCTTTGCAGTAAGTTGACTTCTCATTTCTCCTCCTCCTCCTCCTCCTCCAGTTATTTACTGAGCATCTACTATATGCTAACCACTTAGCTTTCTTTTGTATCTTACTATGAGTCAAATGCACTTCTTGGAGATTGGCTTTGGAATTTTAATCAGGTATATCTTAAATATCTGTTGCCTTTTTAATAAACTTTGATTGTTTTAATATTTACTATGAATTATTCAAAAGGCTAAAAACTCTGTAGAAGTATTAAGTTTGGTAGTATCAAACCTGAAAAGTATTAAATGGAGGAGTTCTTTGCTTTTGACACATTAGAGCAATTAAGAGAATGATTCTTCCTAGTGAATGAATTAATCTGTCTTAGCCCTATTCTAGGACATTTATATTCTTAAAGGGGGAAAAAACTCCAGATCTTTTTAAGAATACTATACTAGATCAAGAAAATGTGGGCTGGATGCAGTGGCTCATGCCTGTAATCCCAGCATTTTGGGGGATCAAGACAGGCAGATCATTTGAGCTCAGGAGTTCAAGACCAGCCTGGACAACATGGTGAAACCCCATCTCTACCAAAAATACAAAAAATTAGCTGGGCATGGTGGTGTGCACCTGTGGCCCTAGCTACTTGGGAGACTGAGGTGGGAGGATCACTTGACCCTGGGAGGTAGAGGTTTCAGTGAGCTGATATTATGCCACTGCACTCTAGCCTGGGTGACAGAGTGAGACCCCATCTCAAAAAAAATTGAGGGAAAAAAAAAAGAAAGAAAATGTGGTACAAATACGCCAGGGACTACTATGCAGCCATAAAAAAGAATGAGGTCATGTCCTTTGCAAGCACATGGATAGAGCTGGAAGCCATTATCCTTAGCAAACCAACACAGGAATAGAAAACCAAATACTGCATGTTCTCATTTATAAATGGGAGCTAAATGTTGGGAACATGTGGACATTTAGAGAGGAACAACACACACTGGGGCCTTTCAGAGAGTGGAAGGTGGGAAGATAGAAGATCAGGAAAAATAACTAATGGGTACTAGGCTTAATACTTGGGTGATGAAATAATCTTTGTTTTTGTTTTTGTTTTGTTTTGTTTTGTTTTGAGACAGAGTTTCACTCTCGTTGCCCAGGCTACAGTGCGGTGGTGTGATCTCGGCTCACTGCAACCTCTGCCTTCCAGTTTCAAGCGATTCTCCTGCCTTAGCTTCTGAAGTAGCTGGGATTACAGGTGCCCTCCACCACCCTGGCTAATTTTTGTATTTCTAGTAGAGACAGGGTTTCACCATGTTAGCCAGGCTGGTCTTGAACTCCTAACCTCGTGATCTGCCTGGTTTGGCCTCCCAAAGTGCTGGGATTACAGGCGTGAGCCACTGCGCCTGGCTAGGTGATGAAATAACCTACACAACAACCCCCCATGTTTACCTATGTAACAAACTTGTACTTGGACCCCTGAACTTAAAAGTTAATTTGAAAAAAGAATACTTTATGTTCTTGGTGAAATATCATCATTAAAAAGCTCTTTGAGGCCGGGTGTGGTGGCTCACACCTGTAATCCCAGCACTTTGGGAGGTTGAGGTGGGCAGATTACCTCCTGAGGTCAGGAGTTCGAGGCCAGCCTGGCCAACATGGTGAAACCCCGTCTCTAGTAAAAATACAAAAAATTAGCCAGGCATCATGGCAGATGCCTACAATCCCAGCTACGCGGGAGGCTGAGGCAGGAGAATTGGTTGAACCGGAGGGTCGGGGGGTGTGGAGGTTGCAGTGAACTGAGATTGTGCCACTGCACTCCAGCCTGGGTGACAGAGCAAGATTCCATCTCAATAAATAAGTAAATAATAATAATAATAATAAGCTCTTTGAGAAGTATACAGAAACATTAACATAATTCCTGTATGTCTCAGTCTAGATGAGAACACTTTTAACATTTTATTTTCATTTTAAAAGTTTTTGTAAGTTCTGTGAAATCTTATTTATATATGAATACTATTCTCTCTAACTTTGCTGGCTGGGGACATAAGCTGCTGGTGTTTTTTTGATTTTGTTTGTTTTTGTTTATTTGTTTGTTTTTTTGAGATGGAGTCTGGCTCTGTCACCCAGGCTGGAATCCAGTGGCGTGATCTCGGCTCTCTGCAACCTCTGCCTCCTGGGTTCAAGCAATTCTCCTGCCTCAGCCTCCTGGGGTGCGCATCACCACCCCCGGCTAATTTTTGTGTTTTTAGTAGGGATGGGGTTTCGATCTCTTGACCTCGTGATCCGCCCACCTCTGCCTCCGAAAGTGTTGGGATTACAGGCGTGAGCCACCATACCGGGCAGCTGCTGGTTATTAAGTGCTGCCAGTTCTTTTATTTAGTAGAGGTTTGATTACCTTTTCAAGTATATCTTGGTTATGATAGGTATAAGTTAGATATAATTTTAAAATTTTTTTCTGGGTTATAAGTTGTGCTTACCTATTTGACAGAAAGCTAGATGAATAATATTTTGAGACTATTTCATCACTTAGCTCACACTCTTCATAACCTACCCTCCCACACTACACACACGTGCACACACACACTCACTCTCTCCCTCTTCTTGGATACTGTGTCAGCTCTTTGCTTAGGCTAGGTATACAAGGATCTTATATCTTATATATACAAGGATCTTATATCTAGGTATACAAGGATGCTTAGGCTAGGTATAAAACGACCTGATCACTGCTGTCAAGTATCTCACAATCTTAGTGGTAACAGAAACATGTTAACTAGTAATTACATACCGTGTAATAAATACAATAAAAGTAGAATAAGAGCTAGTGTATTTCCAATATGTTCTGTATTTCTTATTCTTATGTAAAAAAAATACTTGAGAAATAACATCTTTCTTTTCTGTTTAATTCTGAAGATCCTGACCTGAAGCAGGAGCTACAGTGGTTTCCCCAAAAGGAAGATTTTTGTTTAGTAGCCTAGAAAGAAGAAATTGCCATTCTTTACTCAGTACTTGCAAATGTGTAATACTGTTTTGCTATAAAATGGATTAATTTAATTAATATATCTATAGGGCCTAGGAGAAAATTATGACAATAATGGGAAAGTATAAAAGATGGGTTTCCTATGTATAGGGAGAAAAAGGAATTGCTGTAAATGACTTTTTACAACATTTTAAAAAACAATTTAGTCCCAGCCACTTGCCTTCTTGGAAGAAGATATTCGGGAAGTTTTAAAAGAAGAAACTGGAACAGACCTATTCCTCAAAGAGGAAGATGAACCTGCCTACAAAAGCTGCAAACAAGAGGTAATCTTCTAGTATTATTGTTACTAAAAGTCTTATTGTATCCAAGAGACTTTGCCATAAAGCTTCTACAACAAATTACTCATTTTAGAATACCGCTTCTGGGAAGAAAGTCAGAAAATCACTAGTCTTAGATAATTGGGAAAAAGAAGAATCAGGCACTCAACTGTTGACTGAAGACATTTCAGACATGCAGGTTTGTAAAGGATTATTATTATTGTTATTTTAAGTGGTTGCTTTAAGTCCTAGTGGTTCTTATTTCTTACTCATTGTGTAGCCAGTTCATTAGAGATTCATGGAGGATTTTTATTTTAGTATCATTTTGCCTAATTTGCAGAGAAACTATTCACTGTAGAGAATATTTTATTTACTTTTTTAACATTTCTTTTGTTATGAGAGGAGTCAGCTGCCTTATATATGATGTCAAAAAATTGTAGTTCTCAAGATTTTAAATATCAGAGTTTATCTTTGGTTCATTTCCAAAATACTTAATATTATTACATTGCTAGAAATTTCAGCAGAGCCAAATTCTTGGAGAGAAATAAACAGGGCTTCCATTACCACTTACTCAGTAGTACCTCCATTTGTCTCCATTTTTGAATTAGTTATTTTCCTCTTTCTTTTTTCTCTCTTAGTCAGAAAATATATTTACTACATCCTTATTAATGATACCATTATTGGAAATACATGACAATAGGTGCAACTTGATTCCTGAAAAACAAGATATAAATTCAATCAACAAAACATACACACTTACTAAAAAGAAACCAAACCCTAACACTTCCAAAGTTGTCAAATTGGAAAAGAATCTTCAGGTATGGATTTATAAATTTCTTTAGTGATTTTTGTTTTTGTTTAATCAATGATCACTTTGGATTTACTGATCACAAATTATACTTTTTCTTTTAAATTCAAAATTGATTGTAACAGTAACTAAACATTTACCATTATTTTGTCATTCACATTTGGGTTTGAGAGACTCATTCATCAGGGCACATATAAACTAAACAATTGGAGCTGTAACCAAAGAGTCATCTGGTGATTTCCTCAGCACTATATCTTTTTTAAACTAAAGATGTATAAATCTACTTCTGGCACCTCTTCTCCTGTAACAAATATGTATAGCCCTAATTGCTATTCTGAAAAAGGGTAAGTGGTTAGAAGCAGTTTCAGCATGATTTTGTTGGTACCATGGTTTCCAGTGAACATTTTGGCTCAGAAGTTGTAAAACAAGGTCCTTTTTTTTCTGTTGGGATGTGGCCAGTGTGTAACTGTGGTTGGGAAAATTTTTACTGCGTTAAGAGTTTACCCCAGAGAATTTGAGAGTTCATTGAGTAGGAAATTTTCTTCTTTATGCCACAGTGACTGCAGCATTAGTATTCCTGATGTTAAAGCATACCTTGAAAACATCTTTGGCAATCACATATGACCACCTTACATCTGTTTTCAGCCGCTGCTTTCTAAGAGCCATGTAGCACATTCTCTTAATCCATGTAAAATGATTTGAGTTCCCAGCGTTTAATTAACATAGAACTTTTGGGGAAAGTTATTATATAGAAGATCACGTCTATAACATAGTAATCTTTATAATAAGGGAAGAAAAAAACATAAACTTGATTTTTTGCTATGAATATATTTCCTAATTTTTAAATAAAGCATTCTTGGCTCATTTTTTGACATTACATCCTCTCTTTAAACCCTTTGCAAAATTTTGAAGCAGTAATGACTAACATTTATTTCCATGTTAAGACTCATTTGATTTGGGGGGAATTGTTGGGGACAAGACTTCTAAACTGCCTTCATAGGCCTGTAAGCAATATAGATAGCTAAAATAATTGACTTTTTAAAAACTTGATCAAAAATATTTCAGTATATATTTAAAAACATTATTATTAAAAAATACAATGCCATTGTTAAAACATTTTTATAATTATTGCTTATGAAATATCTAATCAGTTTAAATAACTGACTTTAAGAGTCTAATTGTGATATAATATGGATAGTTATTTTAATACTTTTCACATCACTATTAATATTTCCTTTCTAGTCAAATTGTGAATGGGAAACAGTGGTTTATGGGAAGACAGAAGACCAACTTATTATGACTGAACAAGCAAGAAGATATCTGAGTACTTACACAGCTACCAGTAGTACTTCAAGAGCTCTCATACTGTAATTATTATTAAAATTGATGAAATGCCCCCCTCCCTTACTGCAATCTCTACTAAATTAGGTTGCAGTGAAATTTTTCTCAATTAGTTGTTTTTAAAGTTGTAAGATAGCCCTTTTAATACAGCATCTTTTTTCTATTCTACATAGTAGGCAGAAAGCTAGTAAGTCACTTAAGGGGTAGACAGTTTCATAGTTTATTTTTTAAGAGATGAGATTTTAAAAAATTGTTTTTAAAGAACAAGATGGGAAAATAATAGAATGTTCATGGATTTCTAAAAGTAAATTCTCATATTTTCTTCACAAGATATATGTTGCTACTCTCTTGATGCTGCAGTTTTGTTATAGATAGGTGTAAGAGTAGATATGATTTCTGAAATTAGTCTATGTATGGAAAGCACACGATTTTATGAAGTACTTTTGCCCACGTGCTGATTTACTTAGGCTACCATTTACAAAGAAACACATTGAAAAGGAATTTAAAGGAAGGCTAGAAAGTTGCACTACTAATTTTTTTTTTTTCAGAAGCAGTAAAATTAACTACAGTGTTAAATGTATTTATTTGAGCATAGTACTGAAAACAAAAAGCATTCAAAAAAGAGTTTTTTCTTTATTAGTAAATAGTATTTTCTTAATCTCAGAAGAGCTGAGAATTTTGTTGAATGTATTGTACAGTATGTAGGAGCAGGAGGACTTTGTAAATTGGAAAGAAGTCGGTTTTTTATAATTTATTTTTATTTTTAAAGCTTAAATGTAGATATTTATACGTATACAGGGTGCCTAGAAGCCAATGTTGTTTCCTGTTATTACAGCTAACACAGTAAAGAAAAATTTTGACTTTAAGTATGAAACAATAGTAAGTTATAGCTGCAAAGAATACAATATCTCTACTATATGTCACATCTACCTAAATGTTGCACTATGCCCTTTAAATCATGTTGGTTATAAAGTAGTTCTAAAAATGTACTAAATAATAATTTAATATTTTCTTTTTAAATTATATCGGGGATGGTCATATACATTAATCTGGTGATTTGTATATGTTTTTGAAATTTTTGCATTTTGTTTAAAAAATAATATGGTACCTTGGTCCCTAAAAACAGTCTGCACTTAGAAGTTTGTATTTACTCAGTGTTTCAGAAGTGGAGAACATTATCTTTTATTTATAAAAATATTTTGTCCTTTTTTAAATGTTTTGTGTTTCTCTACAGGTTACAACAGTTGCTTCAGTTGCCTGTTTTAGGTGTTTGCACTTATTTTATTTCTTCTTGAAAGATTTTTTATTTGCTTTTGTGGTAGAGATTATATGTAATTTTTTTCAGTCATATAATGGTGTGCTGTCAACTTAAACACTGACAGGTAAATAGAATTGTACACTGTAGTTTGAATTATTTATAATTGACACACTCTCTCCCTCTCCACTCCTGAAGTATGCTGCTATAGAAAATAGCAGAATCGGCTTGCTGCTACGAGAGAAGGAAAGAGCGACCACCACTTGCACTGTGTGAAAAGATAAAAAACAAATGATGGCAAGTTCTCAAGTTAACTAAATGGAATCAACCATTACCAGGCAAATTCTTACAAATACCAAAATACTACTATGCCTTAAAAAACAAAATGAAAGCAGGTTAAGATTTTCTGCTTTGTTCGTATGTTAATAGAAATGGAAATACTAAGTATTTTAATGCTTAGCTCTTGAACAGTAGACCTAAAAGGGTTTTAAGCTATTTAAATCTACTTGCTAGTTTTTGCATATTTTTTATATATATATACATACACACACACATATATATATAGTGAGAAGTGAAGAAAATGTATGGTACTAAGATTATGCCTTGTTGATAAATAGATAAACCAATTTGAATCTTCTTAGCATGTTTAAGTATGTTGATTGCTTTCTAATTAATGAACTTCTCACAGAAATTTCACTTAGTGAAACCAATGATTGTAGCAAACTCATACTGGATCATTTCAGTTACCTTGAACTAATAGCACATAATAGTTTTTTGTTGTTGTTGTTTTTAATGTAGCCCTTACCTGGATATACATAGTCTGCAATCACCAAAGTATAATATCTTATAAGAGCTATATTTTTAAAGCATATTTTTTCTTGAGCATTAAATTATCCTAAATGGTAATATATTGTGGATAAGTCTGGGCTTATTGGACATAACACATATTTGGGTTGGTATTGGTTGAATCCTTCAGTTAACTGCTTTGTTGCTTTTTGCAAGATTTTTAATCTTAAACATGTCAGGCATCTTAAGTCACCTTTATAATGTTTTGTTCCTCTGAGTTTCTTTCAGCATGTTATACAAATGCCAGACATACATGTAGCAGCCATACTTGCATGGAAACTGACTACACATATATAATACTGCATTTTATTGTAAGGTTTTCACATTAATACAGCAATTACCCTGACTAAATTGAGTTTTGTGATATATGGAAAACTCCATTGTAAGAGAATCTTGCATACAATGTCGACATATTAACATCCAAAATAAAGCATCTGTGTACAAGCTGACTTGGCATTGCTCATTTCACTTGGTTTTGTGCTTTATAAGGACTGATAGAATCCTTAGAGACTTAACATTCTGTTCTTAGGCCTTTTTTCTCACTTAGAACTCTCTTAATGGTGATTTTACCAGTAAATACAACATTGCCCCTTTATTGAGCCTCATTTAAAACCAGATTTTCAGCTGCCTTTCAGATACTTTCACATGACACTTCCTGTTGGCGCCTTAAACACATATTCAAAGCAGATTTCCTTTTTCCCAACTTTGACCTGCCCTTCCTTTGTTCTGTCACTTAGTGGTATTGCCTTCCCTTCATTTACCCAGTGAGTAATCCACCCCCACATTGAAGTCAGCTGTGAATTCTCAGCCTGCATATGGCCTCTGTCTCCATTCTATAGAAATGTCAAGAAATTGAACAGTGGCATAAGGGTGTCATCTGGGAAAGGCACACTGGTCATCCAGGCAGGGCTCTTTGGTATTATATTACCTCAGTAAATTCATCACCATCTAGATTCTATCTTTAGCCTTGTAGGCTCAGAAGTCTGAGGGAATTAACTCATTAAAAATGAGTTTACCTCTCAGTAGAAGGCTTACATCAAGTTTATGACTGATATATGAAATTATAATGCCAATCTATTAATTTATAGCATGAAATAAAACTGCTGAGAGGACTAGGCACATTCTCTCCTTATATGTAAACAGAAAGAAACAAATATAAAAAACAGATGTTCCATAGTTCTCTGTTGCCTGAATAATAATAATTCTCCTCCTTCACTCCCTAACCTGGACATGACCAACTTCATTTTTCAGTCATACTGGCGAATTGGAACACATGTGCACACTCCCATCTCCAGGCCCGTGTTTGTAATATCCTCTTTGTATGACTTCTTCTTTTTTTTTTTTTTTTTTTGAGAGGGAGTCTCGCTCTGTTGCCCAGGCTGGAGTGCAGTGGCACCGTCTCGGCTCACTGCAACCTCCACCTCCCAGGTTCAAGCAATTCTACCAGTAGCTGGGATTACAGGTGTGCACCGCCATGCCCGGCTAATTTTTGTGTTTTTAGTAGAGATGAGGTTTCACCATGTTGGCCAGGCTGGTCTACAGCTCCTGACCTCAAGTGATCCGTCCGCCTCAGCCTCCCAAAGTGCTGGGATTACAGGCATGAGCCACCGCGCTGGGCCCCCTTTGTATGACTTCTTTTCTTTGTCTCCCTAGCCTGTTAAAATCTTAGCCTTCAAGGCACGGGTCTGTGAGTCATTTCCTGATTATCCTAGTGCTTCCATAAAACTTTCCCACCAGACTATACATTTCTGAAGAGTAGGGATTGCTGTTTATAACTCCTTCATTTCTGTGTCTATCATGGTGCTTAGAAAAATCTCGCCAATTGTTAAATTTAAGTAATTTAAAAAATTAGTTATGACTCGGAATATTAACCATACTTTTTTATACTATGAATTATAAATAGCTTTGATTTATTAGTTATCTGCATGAAGCTAGTTTTGCTTCATAGCCAATAAATTGTATTATGCTCTTAAAATCTTTCAATTCATTTTATAGCCGTATAATTTCCTGCTTGACTTATCTCTATAGTGGTAGGCTTGCCAGCCAATCAGATCTTTAATTCGTAATGTAAAACTGATGATAGTATTTGAAGAGGTGCTTCCTACTTGGTGAGAAGTGAAAATTTATTTTTAATTAAGTAGTAGATGATAAATTGAACCAAGTAGAATTCTGTTGGAACATTGCACTTTACCCCGGCCTTTTTTTGTTTTTTTAATGAGTATGGATATGGTCAATAATACGTGAAATATATCAGTAGAAAATCAAGATAAAGTACACTTGGAAAATACTTGTGACTGATGTGCTAGGAAGAGAATGTTTTTGAAAACATGTTGGCGTGTTGGTCTAAGTACATCAAAAGCTGTTGAGTTTGGAGCAAATACTATTAAAAGTAGTAGTGTGTACTGCCCTTATTTCTGAAGTTTCCATACCTGGTATGCTTAACTCAAGTTCCAAGTACAGAATGTGCTAGGTTTGATTGGATTTTCCTGGCCAGCACAGGGAAAGAAAGCAGGAGATTCACTTTACTCTGATTTAACTACTGTAATTTTGCCAAACAAAGCTCAAAAGTTTTGAGCAGATTTGAACATAATGTCCTAAGCCCTAATATTGTTAGTACTTACGTGTTTATTCAGTTTAGCTAAGTGCTTATGATGCCCTGCGCTAGGCACTGCATATACTATGGTAAACAGTGCATGACCTTTCCCTTAAGGAAGCTGCTATTCTAGAAGGGGAGATGAATAAGTGTATAACAGAAATATCTTTTCTCCTTTGGCCAAAAGTGAGATGGATCAAATAGCCAAGTTCCCTATTGTATGTGTAGATGCTCATTTGTGAATAAAGGAATAGTTGGACTCTGCCCAGATGACATGGTTTTTTTCCCTCTCTCATATTCAGAAGTTTGCAGACTATAAGTTTGAGTACAGTGTGGCAGCTGCAGCCACACTCCACCCACTGTGCTAAAACTTTTACATACATTATCTCACTTAATCCTCACAATACCCTGTGAGGCAAACACTGTTATAATCCACTTCTCCGGATGTGGAAACAGGGTTAAGAGACTTGTCCAAACTCACAATGAAATGCTGAGTTGGGGTTCAGTCATCCAAAGTTTAGTTTGATTCTTTAAGCATAGGGCACAAAAGATTACATGGTGTGATTCCCTTTATATAAAAGTACAAAAACAGGCAGAGCTAATGCATGCTGTTAAGTCAGATACTGATGGTCCTGGTGGTAGGTTGGAAGGAGCACGCGGCGGTTCTCAGTGCTGCAATACTCCACTTCTTGCACCAGGTACTGATTTCATGGATGTGTTCACAGTTTGTAAAAATCAAGCTCTACTATTAATGGTATGTGTACTTTATCTACATTTTGCCTTAATAACAAGTTTTAAAAATTAAACCTAGGTTATAACAGGAACATAAAAGTGCTCAGCCAGAACAAAATGTAATGAATCATTTTCTTTTTCTCTCTCTTTTTTTTTTTTTGATATGGAGTCTCACTTTGTCGCCCAGGCTGGAGTGCAGTGGCGTGATCTTGGCTCACTGCAACCTCCGCCTCCCTGGTTCAAGTGATTCTCCTGCCTCAGCCTCCCAAACAGCTGGGATTACAGGCATGCACCACCACCCCCAGCTAATTTTTGTATTTTTAGTGGGGACAGGGTTTCACTATATTGGCCAGGCTGGTCTCGAACTCCTGACCTTATGATCCACCAGCCTTGGCCTCCTAAAGTGTTGGGATTACAGGTGTAAGCCACCATGCCCGGCCAATGCATCATTTTCTATATTCTTCCATTTATATGCTTGCTTGTGAGAGTCTACAAAGCTTGCACTCAGAACTTTTCATTATTCTCCAGCATGTGTTAGGCCCATTTCTCCTGGTAAAGTAAATTTATATGAAAATTTTACATGAAATAATTATTCCCTTGAGCTACATATACTAATTTTATATGTGTATGACCAAACTCTTTTTATTTCCTTGGTTTTTTTTTTGTTTTTTTGATATGGGATCTCGCTCTGTCGCCCAGGTTGAAGTGCAGTGCCAAGATCTCAATTCACTGCAACCTCTGCCTCCTGGACTCAAGTGATCCTCCTACCTCAGCCTCCTGGGTAGCTGGAACTACAGGCCTGAGTTATCATGCCTGGCTGATTTTTGTATATTTGGTAGAGGCAGAGTTTCACCATGTTGCCCAGGCTGGTCTTGAACTCCTGAGCTCCAGTGATCCACCCACCTCAGCCTCCCAAAGTGCTGGGATTATAGGCATGAGCCACCGCACCTGGCCTGTAAGTGCTAACTCTACCCCATTGCATGAATCCTTTACTCAAGCCAAGCTACACACTCGCAGTTCTCCATAAATATTCACAATTACCCATCTCTGAATCTCCACTTCAAAGTTCATACTTTCTTTCCTGCCCCCACCAAAGTATCCATATTCACCAAATCACTTGTCAGGAGATAGTCATCTGTCTAATGTGTTACTTATCAACTGCACTTCTTTATAACACAGTATGTTATCTTGTTTCTTTAGAGTTGATGTTAACCAACATTTACTTAATTCACTCATCCAGTTAACCCACATTCTTCCTTCCCAGGGTCCCTGTTCACCAAGGGCTTGTGGACTAGTAGGGCTCTCCAGCTTATTGAACACTTTTGCTCAGTTAACTATGAGTGCAAATAATGCCAGAAACGAGGGCTACTACTTTTTTACATTTAATATATTTTATTTAATCCAATATATTCAAAATATAATTTTAACATGTGATTAATATGTTATTAATGAAATATTTTACAGTCCTTTTTTTCATTCTAAGTCTTTGAATTCTGATATGCATTTTGCACTTACAGCACATCTTCATATAGACTAGCCATATCTCAAGGGCTCAATAGCCACATGTGGCAAGTAGCTACTGTACTGGGCAGTGCAGTTCTAAATCACTAGGAATTCACAAAGAAAATGTTTTGGCCGGGCGCGGCGGCTCACGCCTGTAATCCCAGCACTTTGGGAGGCCGAGACGGGCGGATCACGAGGTCAGGAGATCGAGACCATTCTGGCTAACACGGTGAAACCCCGTCTCTACTAAAAACACAAAAAATTAGCCGGGCATGGTGGCGGGCGCCTGTAGTCCCAGCTACTCGGGAGGCTGAACCAGGAGAATGGCGTGAACCCGGGAGGCAGAGCTTGCAGTGAGCCGAGATCGCACCACTGCACTCCAGCACTCCAGCCTGGGTGTCAAGCGAGACTCCACCTCAAAAAAAAAAAAAAAAAAAAAAAAAAAGGAAATGTTTTGTAATTCCGAAGAAACACAACTTATTTCGGGCCACAATAGAACAACTCAGTAAGTTATAGTCATTGTAATCCTTCCTTCCCTCCTTCCCCCACTGCCTCTTTCTCTTCCTTCCTTCCTCCCTGCCCTTCTTCCTCCTTTCCTCCCTTCCTCCCTCCCTTCCTTCCTCTCTCCCTTCCTTTTTTCCTTCCTTCCTCCCTGAGTGTTTTGGAGTGAGTTTAATCTCATTTCTTCTCACTGACCATGGGAACCTTGTCCAAGTAACTAGCTTCCATTTCTTCATTAGTAAAACAGATATTACTACATTTTTTAACTCCTTTCCCGTCTCTCTCAGTGGATTGTAAGCTCCCCGAAGGTGGGAGCTTTGTCTTGCTCACTAGGACATGTCCAGCATTTAGCACACCACCTGAAACTATGCAAAACACCAACGATGCAATGGAGAGCGGAAACAAGCAGCCCTGCTGGCACAGTTAAATTCTAGGAGCAGAGATAGACAGAAATCCAAGTGCTGTGAAGGGAATATGGTTCCATGAGACGTTGTGAGAAAGGAAACTCATCTGTTTTCCTCAGGAGAAAGTTATGTTTGAAGTGAGATCTTCCAGATGGATAGGCATGAGGTAAATAGGTAAAGAGGTTGGGGACCAGCAGGTAATGGCCCAATGGAGGGGCCCATTCCATATTCAAAGGTGGGGGAGTGGGTGCTGAAATAGATTGGTGGAGGAAAGGTGTGGTCCAGAGGAGCCTCCTGAAGCAGAGGGGCCTGGCTGGCCATGTATACCCCAGGAGGCAGATTCACAGATGGAGATTAGCAAGGAGGAAATGCACTGGGGAGTGTTCTGGTGATCCACACCTGAGGAAGGGGAGGAAGCAGGACTGGCAGAGGGAGAAGCTGGGCTGCAGTGCAGTCTCCACGAAGGCCTCGGAAATTCCATGGGAGAGCTCTGAAGCTAATGGCCCTTCAAGTTGTCCCAAGTCGGGATGAGGAGACCACATCTTTGTAGTCCTGGGTCTAACACTGGAAGTGGACCAGGGAAAGGGGGGCCACCCTTTGGGTGAGAACACTTGTCAGCAGAGCTAATTCTTTGATCGGTGTCTTTGGAATAAGAGGCAGAATCATCCGCTGAGAGGAAAAGGAGGTACTGCTGGTATGGGAGGCACAATCAGAGATCTCATGAGAATAAAGAATTTTTGAAATAGTCCTTGAAAGGAATGAAGGATTTGATTAGGGAAACACAGTAGAATTGCCAAGGGGCACCAATGACTCATTTTAGGTTGGTAAGCATGAGTTCAGGCCCTCTCCTATGTCCATAATGATACTTTTGTGCTAATTTAGTCCCCACTTTCCTCTCAGCTGGGCATGCTACCACGGCACAAGCCCGGCATGAGTGTACAGTGATACTCACCTGTCTTGCCCTTGGCATCCTCCAACAAGGCAAGGTTGATCTGGTGTAGCAGCAGAGGAAACAGGCAGCATATGCATTTGCCAAATGGATGTGACAAAGGCTGGAGAGGCAAGGGAGTGTGGAATATTATCAAGGATGGTGGTTCATGGAATGGCAGGACAACCCTCTACATGACATCACCTCGCCTCTTTTGAATTCCAGTTATACCTGTCCATCCCTTGTGGTTGTCATTAATTCCGTTTTTTGGTCATAGGTGTTTATGTGCAGCTTAACTCCTCTTCTCAATCCATAACTCTCTGAAGAGTTCCAACTCCCACAGGGCCCTCAATAAATGTTTTCTAAATGTTCTGGAATGTTATCTTCTGGTTTTATTTTGACTCACCTACATTGACTTTATAGCTTAGCCAAGTGTTAGGGGACAAGGAAGGGAGCCTGGATCTGTACCCTAGGTTTCTCATTCATTCATTCATTCATTCCCTCACTCAACAAATATTGCTCATATCCTACCATAACCTAGTAGGGATAATCAGACCTGGTTTCAATCTCAGTCACAAGATTTAATGTTGGGTAGGGGGAGACACACTCCAAACACATAACCACCCTAGTGATTACATAACTACAAAACATGATAAACATTCTGAAGAAAGGGAATATGGAGTGTATGGCCATCTGTAATGAAGGGACTCAATAGATGGGTCAGGCGGGGAAAGTTTACCCAAAGAAATGATGCTGGATCGGAATCCCTGACTGGGGAAAGGATTATCAGGGAGAAAGAGATAAAATGTAAGAATATGAACAGAATGAGGCTACGATTATTTATTGGTTGGCATTTGCTACCAAGTGGCATTTGTCCAAGTTCTGCATCTTTCAAAATTTCAGAAGGGCACAAGAAATATGGCACCTTGGCCGGGCGCGGTGGCTCAAGCCTGTAATCCCAGCACTTTGGGAGGCCGAGACGGGCGGATCACAAGGTCAGGAGATCGAGACCATCCTGGCTAACACGGCGAAACCCCGTCTCTACTAAAAACACAAAAAATTAGCCGGGCGAGGTGGCGGCGCCTGTGGTCCCAGCTACTCGGGAGGCTGAGGCAGGAGAATGGCGGGAACCCGGGAGGCGGAGCTTGCAGTGAGCTGAGATCTGGCCACTGCACTCCAGCCTGGGCGACAGAGCGAGACTCCGTCTCAAAAAAAAAAAAAAAAAAAAAAAAAAAGAAATATGGCACCTTGTTGGGGACTGTTGGAAGAAGGAAAACCAGTTGTTAGGATAGGCCCCCTTGATCTTTGGCCTTCTGGTTCTCACTTAAGAACTATAAATACTTCTGGAAGGAAACTTCCTGTATACACATCTACAATCTATTTCTATAACTATATTGAATATAGAAAACTCAAACCCAGCATATAGTCAGGGCCATTATTATAATTGTCAACATATTGAGTTAACTCTTATCATTAAGTCCTAAAGGACTCTAGAGTTTATTGAAATGGTATTTAAAAAAAAGCAAAACTTGAAATGATTTGAAAAGCATATAATGACAGTTATTGGGTAAATTCTTTCTTTAAAAACAATGAAATACATAAAGTATCTACATTGGATTTTGTTTATTGATTTCCCTTAGACAATTTTAACTTTGAATTTGGTTGGTTTCTTGTCACCCAGCAGGCTCTGACCCATCATTTTATCATTTCTACTCAAGGAATATCAACTCACCTATTCAAGCCACTGTGTTCAATTATTTTGGATCACAGAAATTTGAGAGAGAAAGATGTTAGTTTTTTTTTTTTTTTTTGTAAAATGAGAAATTTTACACTATGCTCTGTGTATTTATCTCCTTATTGCCACTGTAACAAATTACCCCAAATTTAGTGGCTTAAAACAACACAAACTTATTATCTTACAGTCTGAAAGTCAGATGTTTGAAATAGACTTCAATGGGGTAAAATCAGGGTGTCCCAGGTAATCCAGGATAATCTCCCTATGTCGAGAGCCTTAATCACACCTGCAGTCTCTTTTTGTAAAGCAATGTGTTCACAGGTTCTGGGGATTCAGACATCAACAGCTTTTGCAGAATCATTATCTAGCCTCTCACATCAGGCTATTATAAAGGAGTAAATTGTTGTATTTTGGTAGATATATATAGTCCATGTACAAATTTTGAATAATGAAGCAAATACAACATATTATATAATACTCGGAAATTGTAGTTAATGAAAAGAGCTATCCAGATAGCCCCTATGTAAGATGAATTTTTTACCTTAAATGCTCTTTTTTCTATTAGATTATTTTAGTTTCATTCTTAACTTTTTGTTTTGTTTTGTTTTGTTTAGCATGGAAGAGAATTTCTGTATCATTCATTCATTGGTGCAGCAAATATGCATGTGTATGTAAGAGGCATTCTCTCCAGGCATTGGACTGGGCACACTCTTCTTATTAGAAATCACCATGCATAAAGCTATACTGATACTACCAAAAAAATCAAATCAGTGTAGCTTAATGTTTGGAGAATATGGAAGACAAAATTCAAGATATAAAGAAGAAACCTGGGTTGAATCTTTGGGAAGAACAATTATAGGTATTAGTATAAATTTGTCATGCCTTTGGACTGTAGAATAAATAGGTGGACCATATTATATTGAGTGGTGGGATCATGAGGTTTGCCATAGAACCAAAAGTTGATAAAACAAGCATATATATATATATATATATATATTTTTTTTTTTTTTTTTGAGACAGGGTCTCACTTTTTCACCTAGATTGGAGTGCAGTGGCATGATCTCTACTCATTGCAGCCTCAACCTCCTGGTCTCAAGCAATCCTTCCACCTCAGGCCCCGCAAGTAGCTAAGACTACAGGTGCTCGCTACCATGCCTGGCTTTTTTTTTTTTTTTCTATTTTAATAAATTTAATTGAAAATTGGAGGTCAATTCTCTCTCTTACAGAATGAGTAATTGCTAGACATTTAGTATTTAAGGAAATTTGCTTATATGTATTTAACTATCTCCAAGTATTGTAAACATATACTCTTTCATATGTGAAAGAGAAAATTAAAATTTAGAGAAATCTTAGGAAGTAATAGCTGCTTCTTACCACCCACTCTTTAAAATTAACTAACTGGTAGCTGGGCGTGGTGGTGCGTGCCTGTAGTCCCAGCTACTGGGGAGACTGAGGCATGAGAATCGCTTGAACCTGGGAGGCAGAAGTTGCAGTGAGAGCCACTGCACTCCAGCCTGGGCAACAGAGTGACACCCTGTCTCAAAAAATGATAATAATAAAAACAAAATAAAATAAAAGTAAAAATAAATAAATAAATAAATAAATAAAATTAGCTAATTGTTAACTTGTTTCCTCTTTCCAGTACTCCCAGGTTAATATATGGCCCATTTTCCTGTCCTCTAGGCCAAGATCTGCTTATGAGATGGTGCCAAGCCTCCATTTCTGCCCATGTTGCAGTTCTCCCCACCCTTTCCTTCTTCCAGTATTATATAAAGTGAGGTATCTCTCAGCTGAGGTGGGAGTAGTTGTAATTGCAGAAGCATTTCTTTCACAATTGTTTAAAATGGAATGAGACAAGTTGGCGTCTCTCGCCTGTTGGGGTATTATCACCTTTTCCAAAATTGTGTATTATTTTTCAGAGCTGGGGGAATATCAGGTAAAATGCAGCCACCTGCAAATGGTCCTTTGAGGGAATTATGTTGTAAACCATGGAATAAATGACTTAGGAACAAATTTCAGTGGTCACTCTCAGGGTTTTCATAGCATTTTGAAAAAGTCACTGCAGGAAAGGGTGCCTTTCCTTGGTGAGGCAGCCGGAACAGGAAATAGTCAATAGAAACCTTTGTCAGTTACTTAAACAATAAAAGGATTGTGACAGCTTCCCGGTGGTATGAAGGAAAGCGTTTATGTGTTGCCTAAGCTGGACTTCCCTGTAGTGATTTGTAAAAGCCAAATAATTGAGGGCGGCAAGTCCCTCTGATGACTGCAGGCCACCAGAGAGGCCAGCCCTGAGCAGTGGGGCGTGAAACACACACGTCGCCAGCCTTTTGTTCCATAAGCAAACCAGCTTGGGCAGGAGATTCATTGGAGGCTACTCTGAATGAGAAACTGCAAAGTTATGAATGGCCCGTCTGCTCACAGTCCACAGCCGTTGGATCTCTTGAGTCCTCTAACCTCTTTTCTAGTTGCTTCAATCCATTTCCTCCAAAATCAGATGTTACTAGGCATTGTTTTCAGAAGAAATAACCAAGGGATAGCACTCCGATAAACAGTTGCTTTACTTAATTCCCATTTTAGCCATAAATTGCTACAGAAGGATTTGTAAAAACGAACAACATTTACTAGTCTGAAAATCCATTAAAAGTGACATAAGAAAGGAAGGCATAAATTGTTTGTTGAAAAATGACAGTAATATAATGGAAAGAAGCTGGTCTCCATAAGGAACCAGAGCACTGCAGGGCTGGCATTAGGGGAATGATAAATGGCCTGCGTGGTGCTCCATGCTTTCCAGCGCTGGTTTCTGCATGGTTTCATTTGGTTTTCACTGTAACTTCTATAGGTAGCTATTAATATGATTCCATTTTACAGAGGAACAAACTGAAGACCAGAGAAATTATTTGACCTGCCCAAGATCATACTGCCACAGGTGGGTTTATTGTAAAGCAAATGGAGCTTAAGCATCAAGGCTTGTATGGACCCCTGTGAGTGTAGGGAGCCACACAGTGTGAGATATAGGAGGGGGAACCAGATTGCAATCGGAAAGCATTTCTATATAAGCATTTCTGGTAAATTGCCTAAAGAGCTCTCAGAAGAAAAGATCGAAATCTCCACGTCTCCAGAAATGTGTTGTGATTTCCTTTTTTATGCCAAAGAAACAGTCAATTCTAATTTTGTATTCTTAAAGAAAGGGTCCCCAAGTTGTAAAAGTTTAAGCCCCATAAAACCTGCATGTGTTTTTGGACACAGGTAGTAAGTCATAGAGCTGGGTTTTGAATTTCAGTCTTCTGATTCCAAGAGCTATTCTATTTTCAGACTATGTCGAAACGCAGAAAAGTATAAATAGGACATCAGAAAAGGCAGGGCATGAGAATTATAATTGTAATAATGTAAAACCTTATAGCTGATAAAAGACTGAAAGAAAACACTTTCAGGCTAAGAACTATGTGTTAAAATGTGTAGCTTAGTGATTTATCTTCTTTTTTTCCCTAAATTTTCTGAAATGCTAAGGTATTTCAATAGTATAAGATGAAACTGGACATACAGAAGGATTTAACATTTTTACTGATTTAACAGATTATAATACTAGTTGTTCAAATTTTAAGTGTTTATAAAGCAAGGCCAAGTTACCAACAATCGAACTTACAAATTCAAATAAATTCTGGCAAATAGTTTATTTTCTCTGAAGGCATTGATATCTCATTTATATTTTCTTGATGGAAGAAGAAAGATGGAATTTTATTTCCAAATACCACTAGCTTGCATTTATTTTGCAGTAGATCCTTGACATCCACTGTGCTTGCGTATTGTTTTTTTGTTGTTTGTTTGTTTGTTTTGAGACACAGTCTCACTCTGTCCCCCAGGCTGTGGTGTAGTGGTATGATCTCGGCTCATTGCAACCTCTGCCTCCCAGGGTTCAAGCAATTCCACCGCCTCGGCCTCTTGAGTAGCTGGAATTACAGGTGGGCACCGCCATGCCTGGCTAATTTTTGTATTTTTAGTAGAGATGGGGTTTCACCATGTTGGCCAGTGTGGTCTCGAACTCCTGACCTCAAGTGATCTGCCCACCTTGGCCTCCCGGAGTGCTGGGATTACAGACGTGAACCACCATGCCCAGCCAGTTTTTACATATAAAGTAGAACTAATGTTGCTTATCCCTTCTCTAACATCTAGTTTCATTTGTATATAAAGGAGGTGTTGATATTGCACAAAGGGTCAGAAAGAAGGCCAGGATTCTCATCCTAGAGAGAGATCTCTGGAGGAATGATAGATCTGACAGTAGCCTAGGTTGGCTACCTTAACCTCTCTAAATTTCAGTCTCCTCATTTACAGAATGGGAACAGGTATATCTTTGTTACTAACCTCTGAGTTAGGTTGAAATGAGCTAATGATTGTGTATGTGCCTATCAACCATGGAATTATCTGCAAAGATGAGGCATTCTTATTGGCCAAATGACTAACTACTGTATTATTATATCAGGAAAAGTCATTGTAAATAGAAACCCTGCCTCAAATTTGCAGATGAGACTGCCCAATTAGCAGAAGTATGGATGATTAAGAGGGCAGGAAATCATTTCTATCTCATTCAATACTGTAATTCAAGCACATAGTACAGTGCCTGGCATATGGTATATGCTCAATAATTATTTGTGGAATAAATGTATACATGCATATATGCAAGAATGATTGAAATTTTGCCCTACTCCAATATTGGGTTCCAATATTAGAGAGTAATTTTAATCAATGGAGATGAAGGAATTGCATTTCAGGCAGAGAGAACAAAAATGAGTAAAAGGCTGGAGAATGGTAAATTAAGGATATACTTAAGGAATGCCACGTGGCTCCACTTTGGTTGAAGAAATCATGTGGTAAAAATACACACGGGGGCCAGACCCTAAGGGGCCTTTAAAATCCTGGTAACAGGTTGAACTTTCATACTGAAGGAGTTTGGGAGCCTATGAGTATGTGTTACAAACAGGAAAATTTGTGCTGGCAATAGGCAAGACGGGCCACCAAGAAATGGCTCACATAGTGACCGTTGGCCCCAAGCTTTAATACGGCTAGCTTATTCCCATCCAATCAATCAACAAGTATTTACTGAGTGCCTCCTGTGTGCAAGAGCCTGTGTGGACCATGTGTGGCAATCACAGAAGTACAAGACAAAAGTGAAGATTAACATTGTTCACAGCTCCCCCCAGAAAGATGGACATGTGCATGTGAAAAGTTTACCAAAAACACACGGCAGTTCCTGCTGTGGACCAAAGGAAGGGATAGAGATGGAACGCTTTAACAGTTTGGGGGAAGATCGAATGCTGGGCCAGAGCAAAAAATTGCCGTAAAGGACATTATTGGGACCATGCTGGGGCTGCCATAATAAAATATTATTAACTTATATTAATATAAGTGACTTAAACAACAGACATTTATTTCTCACAGATCTAGAGGCTGGAAGTCCAAGATCAGGGTGCTGGCAAACCTGGTTTCTGGAGAGAGTTCTGTTCCTGCCTTGCAAACAGCCATTTTCTTGACGCGTCCTCATACGGCCTTTCTTGTATGCATGAGTGGACAGGCAGGAGAGATCTCTGGTGTCTCTTCTTATAAGCATACCAGTCCTATTGGATCAGGGCCCCATGCTCACGACCTCATTTAACCTTAATTACTTCTTTAGAGGCCCCATATCCAAATACAGCCATGCTAGGGGTTAGGGTTTCAACATATGAATTGTAGAAAGACACATTTGGTCCATGCAATTAGCAACACTTAAGTAAAATTAATATATTAGATAATGGTATTGTATCAGAATTAACTTTCATGATTTTGATCTTTGTAGTATGATTATTATTATTATTATTATTATTTTTAATTTATTTATTATTATTATACTTTAAGTTGTAGGGTACATGTGCATAACGTGCAGGTTTGTTACATATGTATACTTGTGCCTTGTTGCTGTGCTGCACCCATCAACTCGTCATTTACATCAGGTATAACTCCCAATGCAATCCCTCCCCCCTCCCCCCTCCCCCTTCCCCCCTCCCCCCTCCCCATGATAGGCCCCGGTGTGTGATGTTCCCCTTCCTGAGTCCGAGTGGTCTCATTGTTCAGTTCCCACCTATGAGTGAGAACATGCGGTGTTTGGTTTTCTGTTCTTGTGATAGTTTGCTAAGAATGATGGTTTCCAGCTGCATCCATGTCCCTACAAAGGACACAAACTCATCCTTTTTGATGGCTGCATAGTATTCCATGGTGTATATGTGCCACATTTTCTTAATCCAATCTGTCACTGATGGACATTTGGGTTGATTCCAAGTCTTTGCTATTGTGAATAGTGCCGCAATAAACATACGTGTGCATGTGTCTTTATAGCAGCATAATTTATAATCCTTTGGGTATATACCCAGTAATGGGATGGCTGGGTCATATGGTACATCTAGTTCTAGATCCTTGAGGAATCGCCATACTGTTTTCCATAATGGTTGAACTAGTTTACAATCCCACCAACAGTGTAAAAGTGTTCCTATTTCTCCACATCCTCTCCAGCACCTGTTGTTTCCTGACTTTTTAATGATCGCCATTCTAACTGGTGTGAGATGGTATCTCATTGTGGTTTTGATTTGCATTTCTCTGATGGCCAGTGATGATGAGCATTTTTTCATGTGTCTGTTGGCTGTATGAATGTCTTCTTTTGAGAAATGTCTGTTCATATCCTTTGCCCACTTTTTGATGGGGTTGTTTGTTTTTTTCTTGTAAATTTGTTTGAGTTCTTTGTAGGTTCTGGATATTAGCCCTTTGTCAGATGAGTAGATTGCAAAAATTTTCTCCCATTCTGTAGGTTGCCTGTTCACTCTGATGGTAGTTTCTTTTGCTGTGCAGAAGCTCTTCAGTTTAATTAGATCCCATTTGTCAATTTTGGCTTTTGCTGCCGTTGCTTTTGGTGTTTTAGACATGAAGTCTTTGCCCATGCCTATGTCCTGAATGGTACTACCTAGGTTTTCCTCTAGGATTTTTATGGTATTAGGTCTAACATTTAAGTCTCTAATCCATCTTGAATTAATTTTCGTATAAGGAGTAAGGAAAGGATCCAGTTTCAGCTTTCTACTTACGGCTAGCCAATTTTCCCAGCACCATTTATTAAATAGGGAATCCTTTCCCCATTTCTTGTTTCTCTCAGGTTTGTCAAAGATCAGATGGCTGTAGATGTGTGGTATTATTTCTGAGGACTTAATTAAAAGAGCTAGAGAAGCAAGAGCAAACACATTCGAAAGCTAGCAGAAGGCAAGAAATAACTAAGATCAGAGCAGAACTGAAGGAGATAGAGACACAAAAAACTCTCCAAAAAATCAATGAATCTAGGAGTTGGTTTTTTGAAAAGATCAACAAAATTGACAGACCACTAGCCAGACTAATAAAGAAGAAAAGAGAGAAGAATCAAATCTACGCAATTAAAAATGATAAAGGGGATATCACCACCGACCCCACAGAAATACAAACTACCATCAGAGAATACTATAAACACCTCTACGCAAATAAACTGGAAAATCTAGAAGAAATGGATAATTTCCTGGACACTTACACTCTTCCAAGACTAAACCAGGAAGAAGTTGAATCCCTGAATAGACCAATAGTAGGCTCTGAAATTGAGGCAATAATTAATAGCCTACCAACCAAAAAAAGTCCAGGACCAGATGGATTCACAGCTGAATTCTGTAGTATGATTATTTAAATGAATATTTTTCTTTCTAATACAGGAGCAGTATTTAGGGATAAAGGAGTAACTCTCAGTTCAAGGGAAATGTGAGTGCCTGTACATATGCATGGGTGTGTGCACACACATGTATGCACATAAACATAGAGAGAGGGAAAGAGGATAATAAAACAAATGTGGCTAAAATGTCAACAGTTGGTGGACCTGGATTGAAGAACTATTCAGAAATTTCTTGTATTGGCCAGGCACAGTGGCTCACACCTATAAACTCAGCATTTGGGGAGGCCAAGGTGGGTGGATCACCTGAGGTCAGGAGTTCAAGATCTGCCTGGCCAACATGGTGAAACCCTGTCTCTACTAAAAATACAAAATTAGCCAGGCGTGGTGGCGTGTGCCTGTAATCCCAGCTACTCAGGAGGCTGAGGCAGGAGAATCGCTTGAACCCAGGAGGCGGAGGTTGTAGTGAGCCGGCATCACACTGCTGTACTCCAGCCTAGGCAACAAGAGCGAAACTCCGTCTCAAAAACAAACAAAAAAAACCAAACAAAACAAGAAATTTCTTGTACTATTCTTGTTACATTTAGTGTCAAATCATTTCAAAATTAAAAGTTAAACAAGAAATGTTTGAAGAAGCAAAAGAAGTCTGGAGTTCTGGAGGAGATGGGAGTAAGACTTTCCTTCGTTCTTCCTGGACGTTGTGCCTCTAGCCTGGCCCCGCTCCCGATGTCTTTGAAGGCTGCTCTTTGCGTCTGACCTCGCTTCTTTGAGGCTAGCCAGTGGGGGATAAACCTCTGAGATATTTAACCAATTTGAAGTAGTAAATGTAATTTATATATTTATTATTTCATTTACTGTTCACTTTCCAAAGGAGAAACTATATGAATGGCACCAGGGAGTCATAGTGAGTTTGGGGAGTAGATGTGATGATAACAGCAAAATTTACTGCAATTTCTCAGCACTTTAGATTTAGTGGTAGATTCTTCATGTAGCTTGGGTCCTTTATTTATTGCAATTACCTTTGCATCAACCTAATAGTTTTTCTCACTGTAACTTTTTATGATACGGTTTTTATTTTTTAAGACAGGGTCTTGCTGTGTCACCCAGATTGGAGTGAGTGGTGAAATCATGGCTCACTGTAGCCTCGACCTCCCAGGCTCAAGAGATCCTCCCACCTCAGCCTCCTGAGTACCTAGAACCACAGATGCATACCACCAACCGTGGCTAAAATTCTCTCTCTCTCTCTCTCTTTTTTTTTTTTTTTTTTTGTAGAGACAGGGTCTTGCTCTGATGTGGTTTTAAAGGTAAATTTTTCTCAAGCTTGCTGGTGGAGAAAGAATAGCATGGGAAATTTTTTCCCTGGACCATAATACAAATTAAGGGTTGGGAGGTGGGCAGGATAGGAACATAGAGTGAATGGAATTCATTAGATCATTGCAATACCACATATTACCTGAATTCTAGAATTCAGTTTGAGATTTTTAAAAATCAATCTTTCAACCTGGGCAAATAATTAGAAATACATGTTTTTCTTTGTTAAACAACAAATTGTATTGTATATATTTGAACCTTAAATCATGATATTGGCTGGGAGTGGTGGCTCATGTCTGTAATCCCACCACTTTGGGAGGCCAAGGCAGCTGGATTGCTTGAGTCCAGGAGTTTGAGATGAGCCTGGGCAACATGGTGAAACCCTGTTTCTACTAAAAATACAAAAAAATTAGCTGGGTGCCTGTAGTCCCAGCTACTCAGGAGGCTGAGGTAGGAGGATCACCTGAGCCCAGGCGGTTGAGACTGCAGTGAGCCGAGATTGTGCCACACCACTGCTCTGCAGCAGAGGCTACAGAAGTGAGATCCTATCTCAAAACAAAACAAAACAAAGCAAACCATGATATAAGGGATATGTATAGATAGTAAAACTGATATAGTAAAACAAATGAACATATCTATTATCTCACATAGTTACTTTTTTGTGTGTGACAAGAGTCGCTAGAAATCTTAACAAAAATTCCCAATACAGTACAATTTGATTAACTTTGGTCCTTACATTGTACTTTCCATCTCTAGACTTGCTCCTCCTTCTCATCTGCTGCTTTGTATCCTTTGAACTACATCTCCCTATTTTCTCTCCCTTCCCCTCCTCACTAGTCCCCGTTTTCTATCTTTGTATATTTGGGTTTTTTTTTTTTTTTTTTTTTAAAGATTCCACATATAAGTAAGATCATGCAGTATTTTTTCTTTCTGTGTCTGGCTTATTTTGCTTAGCATGATGTCCTCCAGGTCCTTTCCATCCATGTTGTGGGAAGTGGCAGGATCTCTCTCTCTCTCTTTTTTTTAAAGATGGGGTTTTGCTGGAGTGTAGTGGTGTGATCATAGCTCACTGCAGCCTCAAACTCCTGGGCTCAAGTGTTTCTTGAACTTTAGCCTCCTGAGTAACTGGGACTATAGTCATGCACCACCACACTCAGCTATTTTTTTTTTTTTTTTTTTTTTGTAGAGATGGGGATCTCACTATGTTGCCCAGGCTGGTCTCAAACTCCTGGCTTAAAATGATCTTCTTACCTTGGCCTACCAAAGTGCTGGAATTATAGGCATGTGTCACCATGCCCATCCAGGATCTCCTTTCTGTAGCTGAATATAAACAAGTATTTTAAAAATTTCATTGTTTATATGAAAGCCAATTATATTTAAGGTGAAGCTATACTTTTATTTGAGAAAAGCTGGTGGGCATAATACGCTTTTTAAGTAAAACAAAAGTTAATTAACTTATAGAATGTTCATTCATTCTGAGAACACATTCTTTCTATTTTTGCGGTGTCTGCATAATAATCTTTCTTTTTGAAACAATGGAGATAGTCCTAATTTGGCAATATATGACAAACCCCAAACATATTACTTCTCTGAACCTCTAATATTTTTGAAATCTTACAGGCACATGAAATCCAGAATTTGGGGAACCACTCCTGGGGTTCTTGAATAAGAAACCCCCATCCCTAGAAAGATCTCTTTCACTCTCTTCCAGTATTTCCTTGTACTGTTCATGTTCTTGAATATGTTCGGTGGCCAGTGAACTATGACACGAAGCTTGGTGGGAAGTAAGATTTAGCTCTCGTTGCCATTGTTTTCTTGACATGTTGATATCAGAAACTCTAGTCACAGTAGTTGACTGGAGTAGGTGATTTTATATTAAATGGATAAGAGCACGGTTAGTGGTACATTTCAGTTAAACTGGGCATTGCAGCCGTGATGGGGTCTCTTTGCGTTCTGTGATGAAAGACACTGAATTCGCAGGTTTGAGCCTGGAATCCTCACACAGAATGTCAAGCCATGGTAAAGAACAAAGGGGCCCACGGGAAAACAAGCCACTGCATTCTTAGCAGCAGCCTGGATTTTCTTCTCTTATTATAACCCAGTGGCAATGGTTTTAAATGACAAGGCAGGATGTCTATTTAGTAATAACCACAAAAAAAAGTAGCTGAGGAGGTAGAAATACTTGGTTGGGTGATAGTGATGAGAGGAACCCTAGAGGCAGAATGTCTGTGGGCCATGTAATTAAATCAACAGATGTCAGCTCTCGACTTTTTCCTACATTGTAAGGAGAGAGCTATCTTCTCACTTATGGTTATTTCTCCTCATTTTCATGAAAACATAAAATGCAGTGTGTTCCGGGAAAAAAATACTAAAGTACTATTACAGTAGATAGCTAGTCAGACACGATCAGGGCAGGAAAGGCCCCCCACCAACCCCGTGTTCACTAGAAATGTCAGGCAACCATCTGGTGATGGTCAGGTGGTTATTAAACTCTCTCTAAAATAATAATTGCAGCCAGGGGCAGTGGCACACTCCTGTAATCCCAGCATTTTGGGAGGCCGAGGTGGGAGGATCACTAGACCAGCCTGGGCAATATAGTGAGACCTCATCTCTATACAAAAAAATTATATAACAAAACAATAATTGGTCACAACCACCACCAGGCAAAGGCAGTCTCCCAATAGATAGAAACACCTGAAACAGGTGATCAGTAGCTTCCCAATAAGATCTCAGGGATTGGGTGAGCAGACTCCAGCATGAGCGCTAAGAGGCAAAATGACGGAGTTTAAGTACTAGATGACCTTCCTCCGGGAACACTTGACTGGTAAGGCAAAAATGCTTCAAGTGAACATATACACCACCAGTAAACACTGCTCCTAGGGCTCCTCCCAAGTGCTGGGTGGCTACTGAGCATGTGGACAGCCCACCCCAGGGGAAGAATCAGGGGAGAAGAGAGCAAAACCCCAGAAACATGCCAATGTATAAGACCCCAAGTTAAAGGTCAAACACGGCATTTGAATCTCTTAAGTCACCGCTTGGCCCTCTTCCAAGTATACTTTACTTTCTTTCCTTCCTTCTCTAAAATTTCTTTAAAAAACTTTCACTCCTGCTCTAAAACTTGCCCGGGTCTCTCACTCTGCCTTATTCCCCTCGGTTGAATTCTTCTGAGGAGATAAGAATTGAGGTTGCTTCAGACCCTTATGGATTTGAGGCTGCTAACAGTACTATTATGCTCAAGAATATGGTCATTATTTTATAATCCCCACTTATTTTCCTGAGACAGATATAAGTTGTTACAAAATTGTTGAGAAAAAGAAAGAGAGTTAGGGAGTATATGTTTGGGTTTTGTGTATTAAATGACTCATGTAATAGCTCAAGATATGCATGGTTTCCATTATATAAATAAAAATAGTCCAATTACTGTGGTGTTGGTTACACAACTCTGTGAATTTATTAAAAAAAAAATTTTTTTTTTTTGAGGCAGAGTCTCACTCTGTCACCCAGGCTGGAGTACAATGGCACAATCACAGCTCATTGCAGCCTCGACCTCCTGAGCTCAAGTGATCCTCCTGCCTCAGCCTCCTGAGCAGCTGGGACTATAGGTTTATACCACCATGCCTGGCTAATTTTTGTATTTTTTTTAATAACAATGAGATTTGGCCATGTTATCCAGGTTGGTCTTGAACTCCTGGGCTCAAGCAATTCACCGGCCTCCTAAAATGCTGGGATTATAGGCATGAGCCAGCATGCCCAACCTACCAAAAATTATTGAATTGAATACTTGAAATGAGTGAATTTAATGGTATGTAAATTATGCCTCAATAAAGCTGTTAAAAATTAATTGGTTTGTTAGGCCTGTATAACCAATAAAATGTAACAAAAGAAGATAGGAGTAAAATATTTTTAAAAAGACGTAACTCAGTTCACATCCATGTGTAATATTGTAGGCTGTAGAGGGATGGTCAAAAGTGAGAATCTGATATTGAATCACATGAGAAATATGAAAAAATTTGCATTTTTAGTTTGAAGAGTGTTCTGAAAGCTTTGACCCGTGTAACCACCCCAGTTCTGTATTCAGTGTTCAGCAGTGACTCCAACAGGTTCTGAGGTACTAACAGGAACCATGGACAAGAAAGAGTTTATAGGGGAGGGTGACTCAGAGGGTTTTTGTTGACTTAAGACTAGCTGTGGCCAGGCGTGATGACTCATGCCTGTAATCTCAGCACTTCAGGAGGCTTAGGCAGGAGGATTGCTTGAGCCCAGGAGTTTGAGACCAGCCTGGGCAAAAATGTGAGACCCTGTCTCTAGAGAAATATTTAAACATCAGCCAGGTGTGGTGGTGCACACCTGTAGTCCCAGCTACTTGGGAGGCTGAGGTGGGAGGATTGCTTGAACCTAGGAGGTTGAGGCTGCTGTGAGCCATGATTGCACCACTGCACTCCAGCCTGGGTGACGGAGTAAGAACCTGTCTCAGAAAAAAAAAAAAAAAAAAAAGAGAAAAGGTAGCTGTAACTGGAATGGTCATATAATTTATTATGTAAACTAAGGACAGTTTGGAACTTGAAACGCGATGCTATTCATTATCATACTGGAACAATAAACATAAGCAAGTCATATGCAAAGTCACTCTACCTCTAATCTTGTGTCTGATAATATAACAAATATTTGGTCCCAGAGCAGTGGCTCATGCCTGTAGTCTCAGCACTTTGAGAGGCTGAGGTGGGAAGGTCACTTGAGTCCAGGAGTTCAAGGCCAGACTGGGCAACAAGTGAGACTCTGTCTCTACAAAAAATAGAATAAATTTCCAGGTGTGGTGGTGTGCACTTGTAGTCCCAGCTACTTAGCTGAGGTAGGAGGATCATTTGAGCCCAAGAGGTTGTGGTTGCAGTAAGCCACAACAACAAGAGGTTCAGGTGGGCAGTAAGCACACCACTGCACTCCAGCCTAGGCTACAAAGCAAGACTTTGTCTCAAAAAAAAAAAAAAAAAAAAAAAAAATTCTATGTAACTCTTGATTGGTTTTATAGGTAGGATTTGGAATTGGAAGGCTTATATAGAAGAGTTTCTGGGCTTTGATTTCCTCAATTCTAAAATAGAGAATCTTATTCCTTTTTCCTTCCTTCCTTCCTTCCTTCCTTCCTTCCTTCCTTCCTTCCTTCCTTCCTTCCTTCCTTCCTTCCTCCCTCTCTCCCTCCCTCCCTCCTTCCCTTTATCCCTCCTCTCCTTCCCTCCCTCCCTCCCCTCCTTCCTCCAACATGTATTTATTGAGCTCCTACTATATATTTTTAAAGTTCTGTGCTAGGGATTCAGGAGATAGAAATAATCATTTCTAGCCCCAGTAACTCCTAGCCTACTTTTAGAAAGAGAGTCACTGGCTGAGTGCAGTGGCTCACACCTATAATCCTAGCACTTTGAGAGGCTGAGGCAGGCAGTTCACATGAGGCCAGGAGTTTAAGACTTACCTGGTCAACATAGTGAAACCCTGTCTCTACTAAAAATACAAAAATCAGCTGGGCGTGGTGGCGTGCACCTGTAGTCCCAGCTACTTGGGTGGCTAAGGCAAGATAATTGCTTGAACCAGGGAGGTGGAAGTTGCAGTGAGCTGAGATCTCACCATTGCACTTCAGTCCAGATTAACAGAGCAAGACCTTGTCAAAAAAAAAAAAAAAAAAAAAAGAAGGAGAAACAGAGTCAAAGACATAATTATAATTCATGTGCTCAGTGACAGCCCCTTCTTTAGCTTGTACAGGGTACGACCCCTAAGTTAAATCTTAAACTCAGAGTAAGTCCAGGCATGGTGGCTCACACCTGTAATCCCAGCACTTTGAGAGGCCGAGGCTGGTGGATCTCTTGAGGCCAGGAGTTTGAAACTAGCCTGGCCAACATGGTGTTACTCTGTCTCTACTAAAAATACGAAAATCAGCCCAGCATGGTGGCACGCACCTATAATCCCAGCTACTTGGGAGGCTGAGGTGCGAGAGTAGCTTGAATCGGGGAGGTGGAGGCTGTAGTCAACCGAGATCACACCACTGCACTCCAGCCTGGATGACAGAGCAAAATTCTATCTCAAAAAAAAAAAAAAAAAAAACCAAACAGTCAGAATAGGCTTAGACTTTAAGCTGGGGTTGGAGAAGCTATCTCCGGCAAGAGGCTGAAGAACATCACAATCCAATGTTCCGAGGTGACAAACTCTCTGCAAGGCAGCCGTCCCCAGTGCCCCTTGTCATCTCTGACATCACCCTGGGCAGGTTTCCTCTATAGGGCTCACCCTTGTCTTGGGAGCACCTGCAGGTAGCAAGAGGAAAACACACAGTGGTGCCCACTGGTCTTCTATGAAATGCATTTCATGCCCACAGACCTAAAGCAGTCCCTCAGGATGGCTGCATGGTCCTGCCCTGTGCCCCTGGGCGGTCAGCTCCTCCCCTCTCAGGAGGGACCTTTCCATCTTCTCCTCTCTCTTCAGACTTGCATTCACAGTCTCTGCTTTGTGTTTTAGACAAAATAGTGACAACCAGCCAGATATACCTCATCGCCCCTGCCTGCCAGCACAACCCCCCACTTCCCGCTGGGCCTTCACCCACCAAGTTCCTTGCAGAGGTGCCCACCTATACTCTCTACTCTGCTTCCTGAGGGTGCACCATCCTTTGCTCTCAATTCTAAAATAGAGAATCTTATTCTCTATTTCTCCCGCTGAGGGCCAGTTTACCCACAACAGCCGTCAGTCCCGGCGCCAGCCCGGAGCGGGAGGGGGCCTAAGCCCGCAGCACCCTGGGCCCTTTGAGTGGGCCGAGCCCCAGAGAGGCTAAGGGCACAGGGGGCACCATAGCCTGCGGATGGCCCTGGCCCGCACCTGCCAGAAGTGTGTCGCGTCGACCCGGCGCGGAGCGGCCACTGCACTGCACAAGTGCATAACCCGCTGGAGCGCAGCCGGGGCGGGCGGCCTTTGTGCATGCCAGACACCAGATGGGACGCGATTAGGGACGTGACAAGCAGGGTCGAGGGCAGGCTCCCCGTGGACCTGCTGCTGCTGCTACTGCTATGGACATTTTGGCGGGAAGAGAAAATTATTTAAAAACGAAATAAATAACAGAACGTCTACTCTGTGACAGGCCCTTCGGACAAACGTCTTTTTGACTTCGTGTGTGCTCGGGGGCGGGGTTGCCGCTCAGAACCAGCTCTTTCCTCTGGGATAAAAGGCTTTTCCTCTGTCGGATCTGAGCCAACAAATGAGGGGGAGTTTCCATCTGGCCTTTGTGGGCAGAGACTAGAGCGATGTTTGCACTTGGGTGAGCGCGGCTGGCCCCGGGCCATTGTTAGGACTCTTGAATGCAGGGTGTCAGCCAGGATGGATCTGCTCTGCATCCCCCTGTCCAGGGCCAGCCCCAGGAGCGCCCAGGGTGTTTGCATCTGCAGACAGACAGGACACCGGGACCCCCAGAGAGAGTCTCCCAAGGTACTTCTTGGCCCAGTATTCCTGACCAGAGAAAGACCTGGCAACTGGGGGACGTGGGCCGACCCCTGACCCGGCGTGGATGTGTGGTGCGTTTAGGGGAGGGGGATGGGACACAGGCAAGCAGAGTCATGCTGTAGCTGTAGCCACACTTCCCTTACCTCTGCCATCCCTGGTGGCCGTTTCTTCAGATCTGGCAGCAGAACTGATGATAGTAAGCATGATTTATCTAGGCCTGCAGCTTGACCACCATTTACACAGATTGGGAAATGCCCCGTTTGGATTTGAATGGAGTGTTCCGTTCTAGAACACCACCGTCCTGGGCCAGTAGATGTGAGGGAAGCTGTATGAAGTCCCCTTCTATGGTCTCAGCATCTGCTCCACTGCCTTGTCCTCTTCAGGCCTAGGCGCTCTCTTCAGAAGGCCCTGGTTACATCTGTGGTGGTGACCCGAGTCTATCAGCACACCTCATCCCTTTAGCAGGGACCAGTCATTGCATGCAGGCCATGACTCTTGGCCCAAAAGTGCCCTGAGGCGTGAGAACCAGGAGAGGTCTGCAGTTAGGATGAGAGAGAGGGAGGACAGGCAGACCTGGGTGAAAGCCCAGCAGAGGGTTCCTGCTGTTGGGGGGTGGGGCAAAGAGCGAAGACTCCGCAGGGGAACCCCAAAAGCCACTTCTGACATATTTGCCCACGGCCAGCCTGTTTGGATCTCACCTTCCCACCCAATCCTGCATTTCTAACACATCATCCTGGGTAGTATGCACAGATGTCCATCTGTGTTTGCATGGTTGCTCTTCTAAAAAGCAGAGTCGTTGCTCTTCTAAAAAGAGAGTGATGGCCAGGTGCAGTGTTGAGCGCCTGTGGTCCCAGCTATTCAGGAGGCTGAGGCTGGTGGACTGCTTGAGCCCAGGAGTTCCAGGCTGCTGTGAGCTATGATTGCACCACTGCACTCCAGCCGGGGTGACAAAGTGAGATTCTGTCTCAAAAAAAAAAAAAAAAAAAAAAAAGGAAGCAAAACGAAAATCTGCCGATGACCTTTATGCCTTATTTAACTGGACCTGTGGCCACAACTTGGAGAAAGAGATGTCCTTCTTTCCCTCTTGAGCAAAGGTAAGCCCCAAATACTTCATTAGGAAGGATTTTATTGCCCTATACAGTGATTCTCCACCAACATTCTGCAAAGAGAAGAAGAACTCCTTCTCACGTCTCTGGGAAGCAACTGAGCATGTCTCACTTAGCTCCATTCCTCCCAAGAGAAAGCCATTTCACACCAATCTCTTTGTACTTTGGTGTAGGCCAAGCAGAAGAAGTTGCATTTTCTTAACACAAAGTTCTCTTCTGAACAGTTTAAAATCCCATTGCCTTTCAGTTTTTACAAGTGAAAACAGACGTCTCAGAACACAGAATGGGAATCAGGACAGGGTGGGGACAACCAAGCTGGGTTGTGTGGGCGGGTGGCCTACTTCTGGTCAGAGGCACTCCCCCTCACGCCCAGTACCCTGTGTGGAGGCCCTTTCTCCCAGCCTGCAGCCCAGAATGAGGCTGGAAATGGCCCTCCCCAGCTTCCAGCAGTCTAGAGGGCATGTGTGACAGAGAAGCCCCCACTTTCAAGAATGGGAGGATGCCAGAGACTCTCCTCCAGCTTCATGTTTGATATATTTTTTTATTTTATTTTTTCACAAAGGCCCTACTCTAGGCTTGGCCAACTGCAGAGCTACACAAGTCATTTGGCCTCTCCATTAAATAGGGAAGTTGTGAGCAAAATGGATCCTATATTTCCGTCTAGTTCCCAAGTCTGTGACTACCATGAGAAAGAAGCAGCAGCAGTGTCAGAGGAATCAGGTTCCCAGAAAAGGGAACTGAATGTTTCTTCCCAGAACAACACATACCCAGAAACAAGCACAGATACAAGGACACATTTGACTGTCAAATGAGGTTTCTTACCTGATCATCCTCTCCTTTTTGACAACTGTGCCCAATGACAACCATCAAAACCCTGGACTTGAGTAAATCAATGGCTTTCATACTTACCATCCTAGAATCCCTGGTCTCCTTTGACTGTCTTCCTGGGAACCAAGCTCAGGTCACTTCCCAACCCTCAGACAAGGCCTTAGTAGGGGCTGGACTCAACTCCAGCCCCTGGTAACTGGGATACTGCATACTTGCTGATTGCATGGTTGGCAGGAAGGCGGAGGTTAGTGGGCTGGAAGAGAATAATAACTATGTCTTCAACTGGGAGTGGTAGGGAGGATAGGATAATTTTTTTTTTTTTTGAGACAGAGTCTCTCTCTGTCACCTAGGCTGGAGTGCAATGGCATGATCTCGGCTCACTGCAACCTTCACCTCCAGGGTTCAAGTGATTTTCCTGCCTTAACCTCCTGAGTAGCTGGGATTACAGGCATGTGCCACCAGGCCCAGCTAATTTTTGTATTTTTAGTAGATACGGGATTTCACCCTGTTGACCAGGCTGGTCTCGAACACCTGACCTCCGGTGATCCACTCGCCTTGGCCTCCCAAAGTGCTGGGATTACAGGCGTGAGCCACCGTACCCAGCCAGGAGGACAATTCTTAACCCTCCCACTTACTCCCTCACCTGCCAAGAACTCCTGGCATATAAGAGCTCTAAAGTCCGGACATGATCATGTCACTCCTCTACTCAAACCCTTCGATGACTCCCTGCTACTCACATTTGGGCACTTGGAGCCTCCCATTCTGGCTTGCTTCCTCACATTCCCCAGTCAGGTCCTTTCATCTCCTCAGAGAAAGCCTTTCTCTTCCCACCTCCATTCTTTTTCTGAGCTAGATGCCCTTATAAAAATGCCCTAACCCCATAGCTCCCTCTTCAAATCCTAATCAGCATGCAAGGCTCAAGGCTCAACTGGTTCTGCTGCCTCCTTCATGAAGTCTTCTTGGATCTCCTGAGCCAGAATTTTCTCTCCCTTATCTCAACATTCACAATCTTTGGTTTGTACCTCTCTTTTGATACTACTTGCTTTCTACCTATTCTTATCATTATTTCTACTCACCTTTGATCAAGCCTTTATGTACCTTGGAACATTTAGCTCACACAATGTATTTAGTAGGTAACTGAATATGTGTCCCTTGATTGACATATGAAATGAAGCTGGCACAAACATGCCTGCCGGGATGTTGATGAAGCATGCAGCAGGACAGCTGTGAGGCAGGTGAAATGGAGATCTAAGAACAAATGACTCCCCAGCCACCTCAAAGCACATGGGCTTTATTTTCCAGAACTGCGTCTGCTGCTAGCTTGCCAACCCTGTCTGCCTTCCAGAAAGGACCTATTTTCTTTCCCCGTCTCTCTCTCTCTTTTTTTCCTTCTTATTTGAGGCCCACACACCTGCATACCTCTCAGGTGGAGTAATGGAAGAGTTGGAAATGCAAGATGTATTTAAGGAAAAGAGGTACTATTTTTGAAAGATTATATTGTGGTTAGGTTAATCTCACAGTACAAGGAGTTTAGTTTTGATCACTTTCTGCTGATCATTTATTTTTTTTTTCTTAGACTATTTAAAACAAGCTTTAAGGCCTCATGGGCTGCAAACCAGTGCTTCTCAAACTGGAATGTACATACACACAACCAGAGGATCTCATTAAAATGCAGATCCACATTCAACATCTGTAATTTTGCATTTCTAATGAGCTCCGGGGTGGTGCCTTTGCTTTGGTTCCATGAGCCATACCTCAAAAAGCAAGGATCTGGAGATAATTTTCCAATTATGTACAGTAACTAAGGTTCTCAAAACACCTTTCTCACTTTGAATTCCCTTAATATCTTGTTTGTGCTATTCTAAAGGCCCATGTAGCAGATTTCATTTTATTACAGCCATGCAATATATTAGAAGTAACCTCCTTGAAGACAGGAGCCATCCCTTTCTTATGTCTCGATATTTCTCCTTATACCCTTCATACTGCTGGCACAGAGCAGGTCTTCACAAATGTTTGTTAAATGAATGAACAAATGGGTGAATTAATGGGCAAAATAAAACTATAAGACTATATTCCAAGCTGGGCACAGTGACTCATGACTGTAAGCTTAGCACTTTGGGAGACTGAGGCAGGAGGATTGTTTGAGCCCAGGAATTTGAGGCCAATCTGGGCAACATACTGAGATCCTGTCTCTATAAAAATTTAAGAAATTAGGCTGGACACAGTGGCTCATGTCTGTAATCCCAGCACTTTGGGAGGCTGAGGCAGGCGGATCACCTGAGGTCAGGAGTTTGAGACCAGCCTGGCCAACATGGTGAAACCCTGTCTCTACTAAAAATACAAAAATATTAGCCGGGCATGATGGCGTGTGCCTGTAGTTCCAGCTGCTCTTTGCTTTGCCTAAAACACCTTTTCTTTGTCCACCTAGTGACCTCTTACTCCTGGCCCTGCCCAAGCCCAGCTCCCCTGGGTCCTTGTGATGCCCCAGGCAGAACTCATCAGTTCACCTCCCTGGCCCTAACTCTTTGCTCCTCTTGGATTTCTGCACTGATCACATTGCATCATCACGGGAGCTCAATCCTTCTGCCCACCTGTCTTCTCCTTTGTGTCTTCGGCATCCAGTGAGCGCTCAACTTATGGTTGTTGAAGAAATGAAGTCAAGAGGAGAGCACTTTGACTGTTATTTATTATGCTTCTTCCTTTCTCCTGGTAATCAGGAGTTCCCACCGTTCCAGTACCTATTGTGTGCCAATGTCATTACCTCCCTATCTTACTTTGTGCCTCACAATTTCTCTGTGGTAGGTGTTATCTTCATTTTACACAAAGACACTGAGGGTCAGGGAAGTTAAAGCACTTGCCCCAGAGGTTTCTGAAATGTTTGACTGCAGACTTGGGGCCCAGAAATCAACCATCCTCTAGAAGTTGGTGCTCTGAAAGCCCAAGTTCCATTAAGTGTGCACTGATTGCCTGTGGCTTCTTCATAAGGGCCGGGAGCTGTCAGTGGCCTCTGAGTCACTCATTCCTGAAACAAGACTTCAGATGTTTAATGGAATTTCCCCTTCCTTTCCTGTCGTTGGCATATTCATGACTCAAGTGGAGGGCACAGTTAGCAGGGAGCTCACTGACTTGATAGGTACAGCATTGAGGGTGGGGCAATGTTTCTAAACCACAAGCAGCCAAATTATTTCCCCTTTCAAGAGAGGTTTTTGCTGGCCATGCTCATGTAGTCATTGGTGCAAACATTTTCAAAAGGTTTTTTTTTTTTTGCTTTTTCTATTAATTTTAAATACAAGTGATTTCACACTTTTTTGTTTAGAGTTTCAGATATGTTGCAGCTGTAGGGTATTGGATCAAATACCTGGGATCAAAGCAGACAGAAACACACTTAGTGTCTGTGTGACCTCGAGCAAGTTATTGAATCTTTCTAAGCCTCCAATTTCTCATTTAGAAAATGAAGTGGCTGGGAGGACTGCATGAGAATGTGTATTTGTGAAAACAGGGGATGAGCCGATACCAGCCACTCACGAATGTGAGGTCCCCGATCTTCTAGTTTTCCCTAATATGTATCTCTCATTGCGATCCTGCTCAAGCATTGACTGTTTCAACAATCCTAGCAACAGGCAAGATATAAATTACAAGTAACTATTCAATGATGTATCTCACTACTTAAATAAGGCTGCCCTTTAGGATTCAACTTCTTCTTCAGAAAAACATGGGCCATTGTGAAATGAAGTGAAAGTGAAATGAAGTGAAAGTGAAATGAAGGCAAGTGAAACTCATTCACTCACTGACAATTTAGGGCCAATTGGACCGATAGCATCTGAATTCCCTGTGTGTGTGTGTGTGTGTTTAATTCTCCACCCTAACCTATGATAATCTGAGATAGGGACCCAGAAATTTGTATTTATACAAATTCAGCAGGTGATTCTTGTAAAGATTAAGGCTTTAGGGTGACTCATCTGCTTTTCCTAATCCTGTAAAACTCACTAACAAAAGGTGCTATAGGCTGGGCATGGTGGCTCACATCTGTAATCCCAACACTTTGCGGGGCTGAGGTGGGAGGATTGCTTGAGCCCAGAAGTTTGAGACCAGCTTAGGCAATGTGGTGAGACCTGGCCTCAACAACAACAGCAACACAAAAGTAGCCGATTGTGATGGTTTGTGGCTGTATTTCAAATTACTTGGGAGGCTGAGGTGAAAGTCTTCCTTGAACCCGAGAGTTCAGGGCTGCAGTGAGCTACGACTGCATTAGTGCACTCCAGCCTGGGCAACAGAGCAAAACCCAGTCTCAAAAACAAAACAAAACAAAACAAAACAAAAAAAACTCTATTCCAGAATTCCACAGAGCCAATCTCCTTGCTCTGGTCATGTCACAGCCCTTTCTTTAGGAGACCCCAGACCCACATTTGGCACTTGTCATACCCCTTGCAGGTTTCTGGAGACAAACCTTTCAGTCCTGAAGGGAGTTAACTGACATGTGTTTTGGCGGGAAGATCATGGAGCTGTAGAACCCTACAGCAGCAGGGTTTTAAAGCACAGCATATAAGTAAAAGCAAGAAAAAAGATTGAGTTTGATAATTCTGGTATTGCGTGCTGGCATTGATTTTGATAATTCAGAAATTCCGATAGTCTCTAGAGGGAATGCACAATGAGTGAATCTGCTCTGTTGGGGTGAACATTTCATCCTGTGTGTGTGTAAAATATGACACATATTATGGGGCCACAGTATACCTGAGTGTTTGGCCCCGCTTTGCTGCACGCTGGCTTGGTGGCTCTGAAAGATCCTTCCCCCTGTGCATGCCTCTCTGTTCCCTCTCCTTGGAGTGACAGGTGGACTAGCATCTTATTAAGTCTGGAAGGACACCTGGCATTTTGACATTATCATTTTGATGTAAGCATATTTGATACAGCCTTTGAAGAAGCCTAAAAAGTCATTAAAAAACCCCACACAATACTGATTTTTTCAGCTGACTTTATTATCAATAAAGGAAGAGCTTCATCCATCCCAAGCTCCATTTGGTTGCGTAACCTCCCCTCCATGTCAGTGCCCTGGATGCCTTTGAGACAGGGATCGGGGAAGGCGGGGACCAGGGCTGTGTCAGGTCCGGGGGCAGGCAGTTGCTGATGGAAAACCATGAATAACAACACCGTGATTGTGTTTACCACACGTCTGCCCTCAGCAAGGGCATCATTATGCTTGGTGAGGATTGCTTCTTTTCTGAGAATCTGCTTGAGTCCTGAGAATTCCACATCTCACGTCCTCTGATTTTGCTCTTTGAATTGCAACACTCATATTTTATGACAGATTTGCAAATCTGTCTGTTTTTTTAAGTTTCTTGAATATGTCAGTGGAATTATTTTTCAGACGCTAGAGGGGGCAGGGGATAGGAGGCGAGGATACTGGAGACAATGTGATCGTTTTTCCTTAGCAACAGGCTGCCCAGATAATGCTCAATTACATTTCTAACAGTTTTCTCAACATATTTTGTATTGGCATTAGTTAATAGGTTACATTCCTTTATGATGACGGTTTGGAGGAGGGGCATCCACTGAAAAGCTAACCTAGTTTGAATAGACTTTTCAAAAATATTCTTAAGGTTAAAACAATTTTTTTAAAATAAATAAAGATGCACATGGTTAAAACAAAAATCAAAGGCAAAATTACGGAGACAATAAAAAGACCGGTTGTTACCCGGGGTCCAGTGGAGAGAGAGAGGAAGGGAGAGATGAACAGGCAGGACACAGAGGATATTTATGGCAGTGAAACTAGTCTGTCTGAGCCTGAAACGGCAGATACATGCCATTATACATTTGTTGAAACCCACAGAATGTACAACATCAAAAGTGGCATAATGTAAATTATGGACTTTGTTTGTTTGTTTTTTGAGACAGGACCTTACTCTGTTCCCCAGGCTGGAGTGTAGTGGTGCTATCACGGCTCACTGCAGCCTCAACCTCTTGGGCTCAAGTGATCCCCCCACCTCAGCCTCCCCAGTAGCTGGGACTACAGGCTTGCGCCACCACACCTGGTTAATTTTTTTGGTATTTTTTGGTAAATACACATGTTGCCCAGGCTGTCCTTGAACCCTTCCGCCTGCCTTGGCTTTCCAAAGTGTTGGGATTACAGGGGAGAGCCACCTGGCCCAGAGGACTTTAGTTATTAATGTGTCAATCTTGGCTCATCAATTGTAACACATGTACTACACTAATATGCAAGATGTTAATAATAGGGTGTGGAGGGGTGAGGGAGTATATGAGAGCTCTGTGTTCTGCCAATTTTTTCTGTAAATCTAGAACTGCTCAAAAATAAATTTTAAAACAAGATGAAAAATCAGATGCATTTGATACAAAAAATATTCAGAGTTCAAAAGGGTGTATCTTGAGCAGTACAGTTCTCACTATTCCTGTTCCCAAGTTCCTAAGATCCCACGCTAGAGGCAATGATTACTGCCAGTTTAGAAAACATCCGTCTAGGCCGGCCTGTAATCCTAGCATTTGGGAAGCCAAGGTGGGCAGATCACCTAGGTCAGGAGTTCGAGATCAGCCTGGCCAACCTGGTGAAACCCTGTTTCTACTAAAAGTACAAAAATTAGCCAGGCGTGGTGGCACATGCCTGCAATCCCAGAGAGGCTGAGGCAGGAAAATTGCTTGAACCTGGGATGCGGAGGTTGCAGTGAGCTGAGATTGCGCCATTGCAGTCTGGGTGACAAGAGTAAAACTGTCTCAGAAAAAAAAAAGAAAGAAAGGAAATATCCATCTAGGGAGTTTCTCTAAGTACACATCAACGTGATAGCCTACCTTTTTTTCACATGAATATTGCATGTTATTTATACATTTCATTAAAAATACATAAATTCTGGATGACTAACATGGAACCAAAAGCAATAGAAGGAGCAAAAATCCCCTATAAACCCTGGCGGCCAGAGGCAGAGCAAGCATCAGGGATGCATATAGGGTTCGGTGACACCAGACAGAAGGAGGCTCCATTTCATGGAGCAGTTTCCATGAGACTGCCAAAATAGCTGTCCTGAAAAATAACTGCACCACAAACACTGTCTGTAAACAGCCTGTTCCTTCTCTGATTAGAAAGTCATATGGGGATTGTACGAAACCTGTGGGGTCTAATGAGGGCTGTTTTCTTTAAAACCGTGGCAAGCAGTCCATTCATCCCGGTGACGTCATCTCCCAAATGTCTTTGAAACCTCTCCTTTGTAATTGCCCTTCAGAGTCTACAGAACAATGTGTCTTCTTGCAGTTGTTTAAATAGCAAAGCCCTTTTAGACCCTAAGAGCGTAAGCCCTGAGACACCTGGTAGATCTGCTTTTGCACCTGAATTTGCTAATGTGGTCATTCTGTTATTTGCTTTTCTTGTTACACAAAAAGCAAACAAATCCACCATCCTAGCCTACTCCCACCACCTGCATTGTGGTATGAAAAATGTGGATTCAGAAGGTTGCTTTGCATTTGAGAAAATGAATACAAATATGTCAGCCTGATTTACTTGTGACTTTTTTTCCAAATTAAATTAAATGAAATCCAGGGAATGAAGACATTAGACCTATGCTGTCCAATACTATTGCTACTAGCCACGTGAAGCTGTTGAATATACTTAGTAACAATAAACAATATACTTATTTATTTGTTTATTAGTCATTATCTGTCTCTCCTTACCCCTACCTTGGCCCCCTACCCCACCCACTAAAATATAAGCTCCACGAAGCCAGAGATCTTTGTTTTGTTTACTTACGTACTTAGAATAGCACTGGCACGTAGTAAATTCTCAATAGATACTAGCTGAATAAATGAATGAAAGGCCTCACCTCTGTGCAGGAAGAGCTTTCATTTTGGTTGGGATGGGAGCAAATATACATCCATGAAAGGTGTAGGGAAAAACGTGGAATATAAATAAAATTAGGCTGGGTGCAGTGGCTCACGCCTATAATCCCAGTACTTTGGGTGGCCAAGGCGGGTGGATCACTTGAGGTCAGGAGTTCGAGACCAGCCTGGGTCTCGAAAATGGTGAAACCCTGTCTCTACTAAAAATACAAAAATTCGGGAGGCTGAGGCAGGAGAATGGCGTAAACCCGGGAGGCGGAGCTTGCAGTGAGCTGAGATCCGGCCACTGCACTCCAGCCTGGGCGACAGAGTGAGTCCATCTCAAAAAAAAAAAAAAAAAATTAGTTGGGCATGGTGGTGGGCATCTGTAATCCCAGCTACTCGGGAGACTGAGGCAGGAGAATCGCTTGAACCCGGGGGCAGAGGTTGCAGTGAACCAAGATCGCGCCATTGCACTCCAGCCTGAAAGACAGAGTGAGACCCCATCTCAAAAAACTAAATAAACAAACAAAATTAAATTTCAGATTGTGTGGTGTAGATTATAAATGCTATTAGAATTCACAGGAGGGAAATAGCAGTGAGGTCTGGAGACAGACTTGAACTGAAACTTGAGGAAAGTATAAGACTTGAGTCTGGAGTTTAGGTGGGTGTCAAGAAAGGAGATGCAATTTGAGTTAGATAGATGAAAGGCAATGGTATAAGGGTTGATTCTCCAAGAGAGTGATTGTAATGCAGGATGAACAGAGGGCTGAGGCCTCAGTTTTAGGGGGAACCTACAGTCACAGCCTGGAAGCAGGAAGAAACACTAGCCAAGGAACCAGGAAAGAGAAGGTCAAGGAGATGAGGGGGACCCAGGAGTGCCCCGCAGCAAGAAGCATGGAAAGAAGAGTTTGAAGAAAGGGGATGTGTGCTCTCAAGTGTCCCATGTGGGAGCAGTCCTGGAGTACAGACATTGACTTGAGGGGCAATTTTGACCTGAAGGGAGTTCCTATTTGTTATCACATCATAGATTTTGGGTTGCCAGGCTGTTTCTTAGTGTAGCAATTACAATTTGGGTAGTGGTCAGTGTAGGTGCTGCCTTGCTTACGTTTGATTGATGCGTGAATAACAAATACAATTCAGACTCATAGCATTTTCCTCTAAAAATATATCTCTTTTATAAAATAGGCTATTTATGGTTGGGTGCGGTGGCTCATGTCTGTAACCCCAGCACTTTGGGAGGCTGAGGCGGGCAGATCATTTGAGGTCAGGAGTTCGAAACCAGCCTGGCCAACATGGTGAAACCCCATCTCTGCTAAAAATACAAAAATTAGCCAGATATGGTGGTGGGTGCCTGTTATCCCAGCTACTCAGAAGGCTTAGGCAGGAGAATCGCTTGAACCCGGTAGGTGGAGGTTGCAGTGAGCCGAGATGGCGCCACTGCACTCCAGCCTGGGCGACAGAGCAAGACTCCATCTCAAAATAAATAAAATAAAATAGGCTATTTGTGATTAATTTCTACTTATAAAGAAATACTATATAATTTAAAGTAACTCAACATTAGTTAAAATTCCATTGTTGTTAAACTCTATTATTATTATTAGTCACTGCTTAGCTAAATTTTGGCTTTCTTTCTAATTTAAAGGAAATGTTAAAATTTCTTTCACTTATTAAGGTAAGATTTTAGGTCCTGGTTTGCTTGGGACAGTCCCTGCTCTGCCTCTTATTCTAACATCCCGTCCAGATTAGCCTTTGTCCCAGATTTTCTTTTTAAAAGATGTATTCTTATTACTGGCACAGAGAAAGCAGGGATGAGTTTGGTAGGTTCCTACTTCCAGCTTCTGGTCTTGGCAAACAGTGTGTGAGACGGCATAGCAGCCACAGTTCTCCTTTCAACACATGACTACATCTGAAGGGCAGCTGGGCATACCTGTGCCTTTTCTTTTCTTTCTTTCTTTTTCCTTTTCCTTTTTACTCACCAAGGTTGCTCCAACTTTATTTATTTATTTTTTAAAATTTGAGACAGGATCTTGCTCTGTTGCCAAGGTTGGAGTGCAGTGGTACGATCATGGCTTACTACAGCCTCCAACTCTGGAGCTCAAACAATCCTCCTGCCCCAGCCTCCTCAGTAGCCAGGACTATAGGCATGTACCACCATGTCTGGCTAACTTTTTTTTTTTTTAGTAGAGATAGGGTCTCACTTTGTTGTCCAGGCTCGTCTTGAACCCCTGGGCTCAAGTGATCCTCCCACCTCAGCCTCCTGAAGTGCTGGGATTACAGGTGTGATCCACCACGCCCAGCCTGCGTCCCCCCGCTTTTTTTTGAAGCTTTCCAGATGCAGCATAAGTAGCACCTCCTTTTCAAGGACAGTATGCAGGGTGTTTGTTGATGAAATAAAGTGCTTTTGGACAGCAGCTGCTAGGGACAACTAATTCCCTCTGGTCACAGGCAGTGGTAGTATATGCTGTGGTACTGGCTGTTGATTGCTGTTGGTGACTCAGTGTACCAGTCAGTTGTGCTGTGACCCATATTTTGGCCTGCGTGATGCCATATGCTCAAAGTGCCAGGCTGCTAGTCGATGGGGTCAGTGTGAAATCTGGAAAAATACAGGCTACGTGTACTTTCAATATGTTTGGGAAATAGAGGCCAAGCAGTTCTAGCTCAGAGTGTATAAGGAGTAGCTGGAAATCTGCTACATTGGTTGTGTCACTTATTGTATCATGTAAAATTACATCTAGTTTTTATATTGCTTATTGTGGTCAGCTGACTGATGCCCCACCACCTCCAGTACCCAAAGATGTCCATGTCCTAATCCCTGGAACTTGTGAATACGTTACCACACATGGCGAAAAGAATTTGCAGATGTGACTAAATTAAGGATCTTGAGATGAGTAGATTATTGTGGATTGTCCACGTGGGCTTGATGTAATCAAGGGTCTTTGTAAGAGGGAAACTGGAGCTCAGAGTCAGCGGTAGATGTTACAATCAAAGCAAGGGGTTGGAATGATGTGGAGAAGGAGCCATGAACCTAGGAATGCACGTGGACTCCAGAAACTAAAAGTGGCAAGGGAACAGATCCTTTGCTTAGAGTCTCTGAAAGGAACCAGGTTGGCCAACGCCTTGACTTTAGCCTAGTAAGACTGATTTGGAGCTTCTGACCTCCAGAACTGTAACTGTAAGATAATAATTTTGCGGTTTTATTATTATTATTTGTTTATTTATTTTTTAGACAGAGCTTCTTTCTTGTTGCCCAGGCTGGAGTGCAATGGCACAATCTGGGCTCACTGCAACCTCTGCCTCCTGAGTTCAGGTGATTCTCCTGCCTCAGCCTCCTAAGTAGCTGGGATTATAGGTGCCACCATGCCTGGCTAATTTTTTTTTGTATTTTTAGTAGAGACGGGGTTTCACCATGTTGGCCAGGCTGGTCTCGAGCTACTGACCTCAGGTGATCCACCCACTTTGGCCTCCCAAGGTGCTGGGATTACAGGTATGAGCCACTGCACCCAGCCTGCATTGTTTTAAGCTACTAAATTTGTGGTAATTTGTTATAGCAGCAATGGGAAATGAATACACTTAATGTTTTTTAAATTTTTCGATAAGCCTTTCTGCCAACAACCAGCTAAAAAAATAGAAAGTTCTTGCTTAATGAAAAATTAGATACCAGCTCTCCATGTCTTAAGATTGTTGGCAATGAACATGTAACTTGCACAACATTTTGTCAGCATTTATTGTCTGTCCACCATAGGGAAGGGAGGCATAGTGACATCACTGACCAGGAAAAGCAGACAACACCCATCAGCATCTACTTCAAAAGTTTGTTGTAATTTTAAGAAGACAGAGCAGAAAGATGATGCAGCTGCAGGAGCTGCATTTCCACGTGACTTAGTAAAGCATGACTTTTCATTTAGATCAAGTGTTATTTCTTCTAAATTAATCTCACTCATTTTTATTTATAAGTTTTGTTGTTCATATACAACAAGTAAAGCAATTGGTGTTAATGTGATGGCTTCATTAGAAGCACAAGAGACTTTTTTTTAAAACAAGTTCTCAGGCTGCATTTAGGTTAAAATTAATTGTAAATGTTCTCAGCCTCAGCCTCCCGAAGTTCTGGGATTACAGTCATGAGCCACCACGCCTGGCCAAGTATTTTCATTTTGTTGTGCAAAAGACCTCTAGAACTTTTTCATCTGGTAAAATTGAAACTCTATACCCACTGAACAAAAGTTCTCCATTTCCCCACCTCCCCAGCCCCTGGCTACCACCATTCCATTTTCTGTTTCTGTTGAGTTTGACTACTTAAGATACCTCAACCATATGTATATTCTTACCCTAACTTTGCAGAGGGGCAATTATTATCCACATTTTATGGGTAAGTAATCTGAGATGAGAGCCTATATGCAAAGTACGGTCAAAACCATTCTCTCTCTCTTCCCTGGCCCACATCCCCTTGAGTTCAGGCTGACCTGTATTGCCATTTCTCAAGCCCCTTGCCAAAGGGCCCATGCATTTTGTCCAGGAATACTCCCTTTTCTCATAGTAAGAGAAATCTTCCCGAACTGGGTTCTTGGCGCCTTTTCTTCTAGTGCTTTCTGAGTGACTTGTCTTTGGAATGGCTTTAGGCCCTTGCCCTTTCTTTTCTTAGCAAAACTTGTACTTATCTTTCAATACCCAGCTCAAATGTCCCCGACTCTCCCAGTCAGACACTTATTCTATTTTCCCTTTGCAAGGTAAACATGTCTAACACAGATCACATGGTTTTCTTGTTTGTTTGTTTCTGTCAGTATCTTCCATTAGACTGTTACACTGGCCAGGAGCAGGAGCATTTCATGTTTACATTCCCAGTGTGCAGCATGGTTTGCTGAATAATGAGTTAATCGTGTCTGAAATCATCTAAGCTGCTTCAAGTTCTTCCCTTTTCTCTTTTTCTTTGTGATTGCCCACTCAAATTCTCACATCTAATTCCCAGCTCACTTCTTCTAGTGCATAACCTCCTCTTCCTTTTGCCTGCCCCGTAAGTCCAACTTAGGCACTGCTGAATTCTGTGTTTCCTGAGGATGACGTTTGCTTTTTGTTGTAGGAAACACAGGGTTTGCATTTCAAAACACAGTGTTAAATTGTGGAGGAGGGTGTGTTTCTGAAATCCTTGTCATAAATCTAGGTTTCATGGTGGGGAGAGGACCTCTCGTTCTGGAGGTCCCCAGCACTAAAATAATCACTTGGGTGAGAATTAGGCTCATGGTTTTATTGACTGCACTTTCAGGCAGAGGAAAGAGATGTCCTGCCCCGCCCACTGCACAGGCTTGGGAGATTTTTATGATGAGGAGGCCAGGACACTGACCTGTATGGCTCTGCACTGTTGTGCTGTTGCCCTGGACACTGGGATGACAAGTGAGCTACTGTCTTTCACAAGCAGCTCACCTGCTGAGTAATGGGCTGGCTGAGGGCCTGACTGGTCCTCTTGCCTCCCTGAAGCCACAGGCAGCATTTCCTCCTGAACATGAGCTGTGGTTCTGGTCAGGAACACTGAAGTCTCCACCCTTCTTTTGGTCCTTAGAATGAAAAATTGTGCAATAGTAACAGATCATTGAAAATGGGGAAAATATCTGTGGCCTTTGTCCTGAGTCAAGAGAGACCTGAAGCGATTCAAGAGCAGGTAGGCACAATCTTCATGATGTGGAAGTTGTGCAGGGACCACACTCTGATAGCCTGGACATTCTTGGACTGGGGATGACACTGTTAGACTTGGCACGTTCTCACCCGTCTATCCCCACCACATTTCTCCATCACTATTAACTAGGGCCAGAAAAGCCCCTGCCTTATGGACAGGCAACCCAGAGTAAGAACCAGTTCTTTTTTAGAGTGGTTTTCTATTGCAATCAATAAAATGTGATAAGACCCTGGCAGGCAGGCATTTATGCCCGGGGGATGGTGTGTGGGTGCAGGGCAGTAAGTGTCTAGGAGGTAGAGGATCTGTAGTTGGAACTTCAAGGTGCAGGGCTGGGGGAGGAAGGAGACCTGGGGGTGGACCCTACCACTCCCAGGGAGCTCAGAGCATAAATGGGGACTGGAGCATTTCCAGGCAGCTTGGAAATGCTCCACACGTTTTTACTTTAATGCCTCTAACAGCAGAGAAGATATACCCTGGGGGTGGTCAACCTAGGAGCAACTTTTCTTTGAATACTTTTTTTTTCTGATTTGTTTTCTTGTTAACTTAAAAAAAGCTAACTTTGAAACAATCCTAAGCTTACAGATAAATTGAAAGTATAGTTCAAAGAACTTTTTCCCATCTGAACCATTTGAAAGTCAATCACATATGTGTTTGTATTCTATAAAAATACTACTTTGATAGTAGCGGTGACCTTTGAGAAAGGGGCTGAAATTGAAAGTGTTAACACAAAAACTTTAGACAAATTAAATTTAACAGAGTTTAATTGAGCAAAAAACTTTTTGTGAATCGGGCAGTCCCCCACACCAGAATAGGTTTGGAGAGACTCTATTGGTATTGCTGTGTGGTCGGAGGCCTTTTATGGAGAGAAAAAAAGAAAGTGATGTACAGAAAATGGGAGTGAGGACCAGACACAGCTGGATTCTTGCCTGGTACAGCTGTACAGGGTACAGCTGGGCCTTTGCCTTACTTGAACACAGTATGAACGGTTGGCCGTCTGTGATTGGCTGAAACAAGAATAGGTTACAGTCTGTTTATATATCCAGTTTAGGTTACAGTTCACTGTGTAGGGAGAAACCTTTAGGAAGATGTAAGGAGGCAGCTTTAGGCTAAACTCAATTTAACAGAATATTAAATTAGTACCAAAACACCAATAACTATATGTAACTATATGACTACATAACAGTTACATATAGTTATATAGTGTATGTATATAACTAGTTATATAGTGTATGTATATAACTAGTTATATAGTATATGTATATAACTATATAACTACATAACAGTTACATATAGTTACCTATAGTTATATATGTAAACACCATATAGCTATTGGTGTTTTGGTACTAACACCTCCAAAGAGAACTCAACCTTTAACTGAAATAGTCAAGTAAATTTTGCCACTTTAGGAAGCTGTCCCCTCGAAGCAAGTGGAGAGTGCTGTCTTTGAGTGGAGGCAGTGCCCATCCATGCACACAGCACTTGTCGCTAGTAGGGCACCTTTGGGCAGTGTACAAATTGGACATCTATCTGCAGTGGGCTCTGCAGTCCAACTGCCTGAGTCCATCTCTGGGCCGTCATCCGTATCTGTGTGACCTCAGGCAGCCTCAGAAACTCGGTAAGCCTCTGTAAACCAATAGGGTAAATGAAAGAGCCATCCCATGGTGTTGTTTGGAGGATTGCATGAGCTAAGGCACTTGATGCACTTAGCACAGTGTCCGGCACATGTAAAGCATAAATGTTAGCTTCTGTTAATACAGTTGTATTTGTCTTAATGTGATAAAGTCCACCGCGGCCCAACTGGAGGGCCCAGGAAGATGTGTGGGTTTAGCTTGCAGCTTCAAGTAGCCACCAGCACACAGGTGGGTACCTGGGCGGTGCATTTACCCAGTTTCAGAGACTGAGGGTGGCTTTCTGACCTCTCTCTTCTCAGGGTGGAGGAGCAGGGAATAAACAGCCAGGACTTCCAGGCCTCTCTTCTTCCTACTTCCTTCCCCAGTCTCCACCTCTCACCACATCCTGAGGAAGAACAAAGCAGCAGATGGGGGAAATGAAACAGGACCAGGCTGAGTGGTTTCACAACAGCGCCCAGCGCTCAGCTCCCAGCTCCCAGCTCCAGCTCCAGCTCCCAGTGGCTGCCGAGGCAGCATGCTGTCACAGAGCCTGGCCAGGACCCGAAAGAGCCAAAATGACAAATAGCTTTGGCTTTGTTCTGCTTTCTTTCTGTGGTGGCAAGAGGGCAGGACCCACGGAGGGCAGAAACCCTCTGCACTGCCCACCCCTCGCTGCTGGGATGGTGGTATCTCTAGGCAGCTGGAAAAAGCTCCCTCCCTGCTCCCAGCCTGCTTCTCAACTGGCTACCTGCTCCCTTTACAGGAGAGTGCCTCTTGGGGAATTTTCATGACACACTGAGTCCGGGATATATGGGGATGTGGGATTTGTGTGTGAGACGGAGGAGCCTGCTTTCCTGGTGAGGTCACTGTTCCTTATTACCTTGCTTTCCTTGGCCTGAGCTAGCAGCAGAAATGCCTTGAAGGAATGTTTGTTTATGAAACATCTGCCTAGTTACACCCACACAGGCCAGCTTGCCGCGGGACCTTGATGGCTCAGTAGTGCTTAGTTCTGCGGGTACCGACCCTGTTACCTGCCTCAAAATAGGAGGGCTGGGACTCAGCTAAGGCAGGATGGGCAGGGGACGCTTCCCTCGTGGGGCTGGAGCATGCAGGCAGGGCCTGTGGTCTCCTGGGCCAATGTGCTTTGTAGGTTTCATCCGTGGGCTAATTTTGCTGGCAGGAATGCAGGCAACAAGCCAAGAGCCGCATTTGGCAGCAGGCAGGCGGCTCCAGGAGAGAGAGTCATTCAAATTCAAAAAGCTGGTCATCATCCCCCACTTCTTGCTTGTAAGCAGAGGTCACTGGCCTGCACTGACCAGGCGGGGCGTCTGGCCACCTCGGGCTGCAGCACTGGGGAGCAGGTAACTGGGGCCTGGCCAACCTGGAGCCCCTGCCTGCCAGTCGCTGGCGAGCCTGGCCCCGGGAACCTGGCACGGGAGCTCTGCAAACGGTTCTATTTTCAGTCCCCGCCTAGTTTTTCAGCCCTCACTCCTGTCTTGAGCTGCCTGAGTCACTTCTCCCCACGCCCAGCTCTGCTTCTTTCTGAATGGAGTGGATTAGCATAACACCATATGTTAGAAGTGCGATTCACAATTTACAAAGCCTTTTATACACCAGCTCTCTTCTGATCTTTCATCAGCCTGTGAGGTTGACTGGGCAGGTAATTTAATCCACATTTCACAGATGAGGGGAAATAGGAGCTCAAAGAAACTCAGGCAGCTTGACCAACGACTCTCTCTCTCTCTCTCCAGAAAGTGTGGGGCTGAGTCTTGGGGCCGGGCATTCTGCCTTGAATCTGGTGCTCCTTCACCATGCAGGGTCCACTGTCCCACCCATCTACACTGTCCTGGGTGTCCATGGTGTTTGGGGCTGGTGAGTGGGACTGCAGCACCACCTGTGGGGCCCATTTCCCTTCTTCTTCATGGAGGACATCTGCTTCTAGGGAGTATTGCACCTTGAATCCAAGGAATTTAAAATGCTGGTGGGGAACAAGTAGGGTTTGGGGGATAAGTAGGGCTCTAGGCAGTGAGGAGAAATAGCCTGAAGTTGTTTCCCCATTTGGGCTCCTAACCCTTCCTTCCCTTGGCATTTCACCTCCTTCCTTTCACCTTACCTGCCAGTCCCTACGAAAACCTCCTCTCCATTCCTTCATTCACTTACTGTAAGGTATAAATGACTGATGACAGTTTAAAGGGTGATCCCACTCTATCTTAGCCTGCCTGATAATTATGTGGTCTATAATTCAACTTAGAAGACAGGTGCACCCAAATGCATTGCTTCCAGAGGACAGTCCAAATTTTTAATAGGAAGAGCATGGACAAATGACCAATGAGGACAAATGCCAGCTGCCATGCTGAGCAGGTCCTGAAACCACCCTCACCCTGCTGCTGCCCACCCCCCCACACACACACATTGTGCCAGGCATTACCCACAGCTGCTGATCTGTGGGGAGGTCAGCGAGAGTCCTGGGGAGGGCCTGGGTAATCAGGCCAACAGGGGACAGGGGATGCTTCGGGGAGCTCTGGGATTGGCTGGTACCAGTCAGTGTTGAGGCATGCGGACATGTTCGCACATGTGCAGTCGTCCTGGTGCATACCAGCTGCATGTCAGCATTGATTATTTCATTTAATCTTTCCTAGGACATTTGGAGCAAGATACAACTTTTTCTTTTCAACTACTGAGGGCTGGGCACGGTGGCTCACACCTGCAATCCCAGCACTTTGGGAGGCCGAGGCTTGAAGCCAGGAGTTCAAGACCAGCCTGGCCAACATGGTGAAACCCCATCTCTACTAAAAATATAAAAATTAACTGGGCGTGGTGGTGGGCACCTGTAATTCCAGCTACCCAGGAGGCCGGAGCAGGAGAATTGCTTGAACCTGGGAGGTGGAGGTTGCAGTGAGCTGAGATAACGCCACTGTACTCCATCGTGAGTGACAGAGTGAGACACTGTCTCAAAAAAAAAAAAAATCATTCTTTTCAACTACTGAGGAAACTGGGTCTCCATGAGGTTCAACAGCATCTGCACCTCTCAGAGCCAGTGAGTGTTTCTGGCAGTTGGAAGGAAGTTCGGAGCCTGGGGCACCCAGGATGGAGGCCCTGAGTGGGAAGGAGGAGGTGGGAGTCCTGGCAGGCAGAGGACATGATGAGGGGTCAGGTCCTGCCAGAGGTCAAGGAGCAGAATGTGGGGGAAACCAGGGAAAGGAACAGAAGGAAAAGTGGTGTGTGTGTGTTTTGAACAGGGAAGATGGGGGTCTGTGGGGTGCAGGTGAAGACACTGAGAAACTGAAAGCAAACCTGTCCTCAGCAGGGTTTTGTTGTGGCCAAACTGGTCCCAGTGAGGCAATGAAACCATTCCCACTGTTTGCTTTCCCGCTGGCCTTTATCTGAATGTGGTCACCTGGGAGGTGTGGTCACACTGGGAGCAGTCACTGGGGCATCTGTGATTTTAGAAATAGCTGTATCTTGTCCACTGGGGGCTGCTGATGAACTCCTGATGTCCCCAGACCCCATGCCAATCATTCCATTGCCTGGCTGGGGCAAATCCTGAGCTCGGTGGAGTCTGGTTGAAGACGAAGTGGGGCCTCTCTCTCTGAAGAATGCCCAGGGCTCAGGCAGTTGAATAGAAAACTCAGTGTGCTTCTCTGTGGATCCAGTCCAAAGCGTTGGTCAGCATTTGCTCAGAACTCTGGGTACTCCTGCCTAATTAGGGCCAGGCAGGGTCCAGATCCTGGTCCTTCCTGGAAAAGTGAGGCCCTTCCTATCCCTCCTTGGGCTCCTCTGGGCAACTCCCCCAGGGGAGGCAGATGAGCCTTATGACAACTGTGCTCCAAGGGGCCAGCCCAGGCCTGGGGAAATGGTGCTTGGCTTTCCAGAACTGCCCAGGTCCTGAGAAGTCTGAGGGGTGTGGGAAGGGCCCATAATGGGGGGCAGTGGGAGCCTCCTGGCTTGGCTCCCTGACGAGGACATAGGGACGTGGCTGGTGCAGCTCAGCTACCCAACTGATGACCTGCCGCATGTCAGGCTCCTTCTGCTGCCATTTCTCACCCTCCCTGCTCCCTCCTGACCAAGGGTATTAAAAGGTATGAATCTTGTCCCGGGTCCAGTGTAACAAAAATTTAAATAAATTTCCAGGCATGTGGCCTGGTCTGCAGAATGAGAGCCTTCTCGCTGTGCATTGTGGTGATGGAGTCAACCACAAAGCTCTCAGTGGTTTGCAAAACTCAATGCAAATTCTAATCCTTAGGAGAGTCATCTTTCTGCCTGTGTTTTTTCCTCGCTTGTCCTTCGGTCTCTGCCAATTTCAAGGAGGCAACGTGTCACATGATTCCTTTTAAAGTTGGGCTCTGGCTGGTGCTGCTTTTCCTACCCACTGCCCATCTGCCGGCTCAAAAGACAACCTGAGTGCTGGGTGGGGTGGGGGAACCGCCACAGCGAGTGCTCAAGTAAGAACAGAAATATTTGACTGGACTGGGTCCTAACAGAGGCGATTTTATTACCCTAAATGTCCTGGAAACCCTGTTGCCTCTGGCTCGAGAAGACTCCAGGCTTGGTCATTCCCGGATGACCTGCTGCAGCGAGCCTTGGCGTCCTTCTGCAAGTGGCTGTGACATGAGTCATGGGGGCAGTCTCTAGCGAGGCTGAACAAGAGGTGGGTACAGAACAGGGAGGTTGCATCTTCTCCCCATCAAAGGTGAGAGACCAGCAGGCTGACAATAGCCACTGGACCCCCTGGGGCTTATGGTGGGGACCAAGGGGTCAGCATCAGCAGTAGGAGGTCGAGCCTGGGGAGGACAGGTTAGGCCAGTCCAGGCCCTGACAGAAGTGACCCTGCTGTTAACTGCTGAGCAGTGCCCATAATATCAAAACCAGACATTGCCTTAGGATGGAAAGAACACGCTGGGTTCTTTCTTACCATCCTTCTCATTTAAAGGAGCAGTGAGGTCCAGGTTCCTAAGTCTTTCCCTTTGTGAAAGTCACCACTTTTATTTCATGAGGGAGCCTAGGCATGCTCTTACGGTGGCGCATTAATGTCACAAACAAAGCAGATTTTATTTTTATTTGAATTGGCCAAATAAAATGTTCTATACAAGGCAAACAGTTCAACATGAAATATTTAAATTAAAAATAAATTACTTCCATCCTATATAAATCTCTAGCTGCCACATACAAATGAAAGATATCAGTTATAAATGAAATAAATTAAAATAAATGGTTGTAAGGAGCTAGGTGTGGTGGCATGTACCTGTCATCTCAGCTTTCAGGAGACTGAGGTGGGAGGATGGATGCCTTGAACCCAGGAGTTTGAGACCAGTCTGGGCAACATAGCAAGATCCTGTCTTAAAAACAAACATCATTGTAGGATCCTCTGTTACGACCAGCATAGGTTACTGGTTTGCTCCCTAACTTGGTTCTGGACTCCAACATCTCTATTGAATAAGATTATTGAACAGTCCTTTGGGACAGCCCCTTCTTAAAAGAGCACTTGATGCCCAAGTCTCCAAATCACGTTCAGGTATGAGGATCAGGTGTTCAGAGTCTAAAACAATGGTTGAAGAGCAGAGAATGCAAGGTGGAATCCCAGAAGCCCAGGCTTCTCAGCCACCCTCTGCATTCTTATGGTTCACCTGGAGATATGGAAACAGGGAACTCAGCAAAAAAGCATGCATAGGCACAGAGCAGCAGTCACACATAGCAGTTGAGTCTGAGACCTGTAATGTGGCCAAACACTTCTTTGTACCAACATATGGCAATTTCCAGCACTGTCTTAGGCTGAATTTACCATAAGATCTCTGGTTTCATTAAGTGAGCTAGATTAATTTAAACCTCAGAATTAGAAAACAAACCTTTGGGGGCAGAGTTTAGTCCACAGATGACAAATATACAAGGCATGTGTCAACTAATCCCTCCATGGGCAAGCATTACTAATTGACCACTGCATTCTTCTATCTCAGATTCCATCTCTACACAGCACTTCGGGCAGCCTCTACCCATCAATCATGTTTAGTGTTTGGGATGAAAATCATTTATTAACCTTGGTCCTTCTCTATGTTCTGAACTATTTTGCGTGAAGGAGTAGCTGTAACACAGGCATCGAAGCCTGACACTCACATGAGTTAGGTGCCTTAGTCTAATCATTTAACTTCTTTGAATTGGCATCCATTAAATGGATAGGGCCACCTAATAGAATTGTTAGAAAGATTAGGATGATACATGTAAATTGCCTAGTATCATGCCTGAAACATAGTAGGCATTTAATAGATGATAGCTATAATTATCATTATCATCATTATTATTATGTTATAGTTTTAAGGCTACTAATGTTGACAATGGAATTGATGATGACATTTTCATTGATAGAACAAAAGCATAGTATCATATATGAGGTTGAACCATGTGAAATTGATGCTTGTTTTTGACCTACAAAAATGGCAACTTTTTCTGGTTCAAGCTAACATATAAGATATAATAATGTATTTCATTCAAATCCCTTACTTGTTCCAACATTATCAGTCTTCCCTTCAATGGTTGCCCCCAGAGACATACTCTCTTACCATTTTAAAATTTCCCCAAATCAGTTGCTAGAGAGTAGGCAAAGCAGGTAGTCCCCTGGAGAGAAGTTGAGGACCTGGTGTCTGGTTCCACTATCTGGTATCTGGTCCCGTAACCTCCAAAGGCCTCCATTTCCCCCTCTGCAGATTGGGAATAATTGTGCTTTCTTCCACAGGGGTTTTGTGAAGATAAGAGATAATGGATGAGAAAGCACTTTCAAAAGTTCAAATTATTATACCAAAGCAAGGGATTATTGATTCTACTAGACTATGCCACTTCAGAAAACATTAGCAGTCAACATTTAACTTTTAATGTTTTTCTATAGAAAAACTGCACATAAAAGAATAGAGAGTTCATGCAATCATGCCAAATGGCCATGAAAATCAACCTTGAATATACTCTCAAGTGGATATTAGAACTACTAACTTAATATATAGTGCTTTGTCCTTGAAACTTGTACCTTGTCAAGGTGAAGTAAATGCAGTAATGGAAACAGTAAGAACCATTGTGTTTACAAGTGCCTCAAAGTCAATTTACACTAGAAAATCACACACTTTAGAGCAACTCACAAGGAAGACAGAGGAATTGCTTTTTTCCTTCCTTGGAGGTCTTTAAAATGAGCTGAGAAAGTTTAATTTTTTGCTTAAAGATAGAGATACAAACTTTATGACCTCCCAAAGTCACTTTCAGACCAATGGCTTTAGCAGTTCTAAGAAGGGACAGTTTTATATTTTGCCTTCGAGGGACATTTCTTTCCTGTGCTCTATCCCAGGGTGATCAATGAGTGAGGGAGGATAATGGGTTTGGACCAGCTACTAGCAGAGGTGTGTGTGGCTCAGTTCCAATCCTGAAGTGTTTTCCTCTTGTTCAGGGAACCTCGGCCAAAACAGGGCACCTGAAGAGGGTCACCTTTAGTCGGCCTCAAAGGCGCTGTTGGTGGCTCCCACATATTCAGACTTCTTCTTGTGCCTTGTCCACATTTTCCGGAGGATGCCGGGGACCCCGCAGGAAGCACTGCCCGTCAGTGGTAGAGAGGCTTCCACTCCTTGGGGAAGGGCTGGATACTCCTCAGTCATCTTCTTGAGATGTCTGGATCTAAAGAAAAGCCAGGAGTGGGTGGGGAGGGTGGTCCGCTCACAAGCCAGACTTCATTTTTGCCCTAGAGAAGAGTGGCCAGAGCTCTATCTCCTCTGCTCCTCCTCTGTGACCAGGATCCACATAGCTGTAAGGTCACTGTAGGGACCCTCACAGGAACGGCTTCCCCTGGGGAAAGCTTCCCATGGTGTGAATGGAGGAGGTGGCCCTGGACACGCTGGTTCAAGGATTTCAAGTTCTGCTCCTGTCCCCCTGCTCTGGGTCTGGTCTTGCCAAAGGCTCTGCATCCCTACCTCTCCAGCCTCTATGTGAACAAACTTGCTGGAAAGGACAGGTCCCCAAGCAACAGCTATTGAAAAAGCATGAAGTCTGGGATGGGTTCCTGCTTCCCATCTGCTGTGTGACCTCAGGCAAGCGACTTAACCTTTACCAGCCTCAATTTCTTCATGTGCAAAATGGGGATAATCTCATCTAACTCAAGGGGCTTTTTGGAGGAGGAAAATGAGAGAGTGAAGCATCTGGCACACTGTGGGCCTCAACATGTGTTCATTCCCTACACCCTTCTCCCCTTAGGTGAAAGAAATGGTGGCCTTACTTTTCTTTTCTGCAACCAGGGTCCAGGAACAACTTGAAATGACAATGATTGAGTTTAGAGAGAAGGGAGCCATTTAGAACCCTTTGCAATGCAGCCATGTGGACTGAAAGGGTGGCCTCTGTCACCGCACAGTGAAGTTTTTGCTTGTTTACACCAGCAGTCAGCAACAGTCGTTGCCACTTAAATATTGTACCTCATTAAGATAAAATAAATATGATCCAATCTTTTTGGATATTTATTGGATATAATAGAATCAAAGAAAAAAATTTTTTGTTTTCTCCAGTTAAGTCCCCATACATTGAGTGACACATGACTTGGTTTTTATAATTCTTTCTAGCCAACCTTCTGTCACTCAGAAGTGCTCCTCACTAGCCTGTTCTTGCTCTGACCTCCCATTGCTTTCAAAGTGTGCAGTGCTCAGGCTGACGGTGTAGTCTGCAGCCCCACCTGCGTGCATCCAACATGTTCCCAGGTGCATGGCTTCCCAACTACTAGATGAATTTCCTGAAACATGTTGACAACAGCTTGTACTAAGCTCTCCACACATTATCTCTTTCAATTCTCAGGCCGGGTGCGGAGGCTCATGCCTGTAATTCCAGCACTTTGAGAGATCAAGGCAGGTGGATCACTTGAGGTCAGGAGTTTGAGACCAGCCTGGCCAACGTGGCGAAAACCCATCTCTACTAAAAATACAAAAATTGTCTGGGCATGGTGGTGGCCATCTGTAGTCCCAGCTGCTTGGGAGGCCGAGGCTGGAGAATTGCTTGAATACCGGAGGTGGAGGTTGCAGTGAGCCAAAATTGCGCCACTGCACTCCAGCCTGGCGACAGAGCGAGACTCCCTCTCAAAACAAAACAAAACAAAACAAAAACCAAAAAATTAATTCTCACCACAACCCCCTAAGATGGGTACTCCCTGTGATTCCTGTTTTACGCTTTTGTTTTTGAACGGATGGGGACAGGAAGGCTGAATACCTTGCCTGAAGTCATGGTGGGTCGGTGGCAGTTCCAGCCTAGAAAGCAGATCTGAGAAAAGAACCTAACCCTTCGCCACCCTGAAATGCCTGTAGTGTGGAGGACATAGTCCGGGGCATACAGGTATGTGCTGAATCGAGTTGAAGACTCACTGTCTTGGTGCAAGGCAGAAGGCAGTGTCACTGAGGGGTGTTGGGGTTATCCACTCCTGCCTCCCTAGCTGCCGGTTCTGGATGAAAGCGAGTAGTCACACTGCAGTTGCAAGTGTGGTTTGAAACCTCTGTACTTGACACACTTCTTAACTGGTGGGCAGGGGACCCTGAACTTACTTATGAGACATTTCTGATGCCCACATGCTTATGGGAGGTTCTGAATATGGCTCGTGATTACATTCATCTAATTAACCAAAAAACCTCCCAAATCACTTCTCCAAGCCTAAAGAGTGGCGTTAATGAAGTGGAAACCATGAAAAACTCTCCCATTTAATCCTACGGAAACAGTTGATGAGGCACTGCAGAGACCCAGGATTATTGGCCTCATTAAAAGGTAACTTGCAGCTGGCATGGGTTTGTGTCAGCCTCTCCAGGGTCTGTCAGCCAAGCGGCCTGGTGCTCTTCTGGGGAAGGAAGGATCAGGACAGTGGGAGGCCACAGGCGGTGGGGCCAGAGATGCAGCACTTACCCTCTCATCAGAACAGCTCCCTTCTCTGTGCCCATGACTGTCGCCTCCAACGAGGCAGAGGTCGGAGTTTTCACTGAGATCCGGGGCACTGGCGGAATCTGCCATGAGGAAGCGGGAGGGAGTGTGAGGATGCATCTGCCTTCCCACTCTGGCCCTGACTGAGGCCGTCTGCAAGTGGGGATGACTGAATGGAACCACCACCGCCCGGGCATAGTCCTCATCATTCAGCAGGTGTGGGACTGCCTGGGAGGGCTTGATAAACAGTGCCGGGCCCCACCACCCCAGCTTCCGAGTCCGTGGGTCTGCTGTGGGCCTGAGAATCTGCATTGCTAACAATTCCCCAGATGCTGCTGGTGCTGCTAGTCCTGGGACTCCACTTTGAGCCACTGACCTAGAGAAACTCAGGAGAGAGAAACAAGAAACTGGAGACAGCGCAGCTCAGTCTTATGTGGCAACTGCCACCCTCACACTTCCATCATCACTGGTGTCCAATTTGTTGCTAAATTCTGCAGATTCTTGCTTTGATTAGGCTGCGTAGGGTAGAGCCAGCCCAGCCTCTCCGTTTCCTCTGCTGCAGCCTTCAAGCGACAGTGACCTCGGACCTCCTTGCTTCCGAGCAGATCTACCACATTCCTCATGCCCCTCCTTGGGCTCTAGAAGCATAAGTCACCCCCACCCCCGCCCAACCACCTTGCAGGGCAGATTGACTCTGCAGCTGTTCCTCCAGGCTCCTCAGCACAGGACGTCCTCATCTATGCAGCTCGGCCTCCCATTGGTCCCTGTGTGTGTCAGTAGCTCCACTGCCAGCAGCGGATGCTCCCTTCTCTGATGCTCACACAGCAGCACCTCCTCCTTCACCCTCTGGCTCTAGGCCTCATCTGTCTCCCCTTCAAGGCTGCTTCCTTCAGGAAGCCTTCCCTGAGGCTGGTGGCCCACGGTGATCTTTCTCTGTCCTCAGATCCCCACAGCACTGAGTGTCTATGTGAGTAGCAGGGTCTGGGACTGGACCACTTGGCAGCCCTCCTCACCCGTCCCAAAGAGTGGACAAGTACTCAGGAACATAGAGAGTTAACGGAAAATTAACCAGTGGCCTAACTAGGGCTAAGTCCAGAGGCCGCTTGGACAATAGACACACTCTGTGCTGTGTTCTTCCCCCTAAGCCCTATCCAAGGCTTCAAGTCACCACATTCCTAAAATCGCTGGGAAATTCCCGGTCAAGGGCACTTTCTTCATCCCTCCTCCCGCCCGGTCAAGGGCACTTTCTTCATCCCTCCTCCCGCCCCAAGCTGGCTGACTGTGGGCAGAGCTGCTGCCACCTGGTGTCCATCTGAACGCTTCCTTCCCGTTAAGCCATGGGCCGGTGAACTCCCACACCCCTCATCTCTGGGTGAAAGGCCTTGTTCCCACTCTTTTCCCCTGTCCTTAGGCCAGTCTCACCCAGCACACTTCAGCACTGACTGGGATTTAGCTGTGTGAGCCCTGGATTGCTCTCCATGCTGAGGTCACGGATCTCTGATAAGCTGTGGGACCCCAGCCCCAACAATCTCCAGGCCCGAGGAAGGGTCTGTTGTGCTGCCTCCTCTTCCTCTTCATTCTTTTTTTATTTTTGAAACTGAGTTTCGCTCATGTTGTCCAGGCTGGAGTGCAGTGGCAGATTTTGGCTCACTGCCAACTCTGCCTCCCAGGTTCAAGTGATTCTCCTGCCTCAGCCCCCCAAGTAGCTGCGATTACAGGCATGGCTCACCACGCCTGGCTAATTTTTGTATTTTTAGTAGAGATAGGGTTTCGCCATGTTGGCCAGGCTGGTCTCAAACTCTTGATCTCAGGTGACGACCTGCCTCCGCCTCCCAAAGTGCTGGGATTACAGGTGTGAGCCACTGTGCCTGGCCTCTTCCTCTTCGTTGTTATTCTCTCCTTTTGTAACTATATCCCCATCACCACCCTATACCCTCCCAGCTTCCTCTGGACTCCTGCTGTCACTGCCTCTCTGCCAAGGACACTGTCTGAGGCCAGCTTAAGGGCTGGGGCCAGTCAGCCCAAGATCATGGCTACCTGCCTCTTGACCTTGCTTTTTCTCTGGCTCAGGCGAGGGCAGCTGTTGGAACTGTCACAGCCTGATAATCTTCCCTCGACATCAACCGCCCAGACCTCCTGGTTTCCCCTGAGTACCAGGTTGGGAAGAGCAAACAGCCCTGTGTGTGGTTTTCCTAGAATAGCAATAACCTAAATGAGATTCCCTGGATTAGGTCTCCTGCCCAGACCAGGAGCGAAGCAATCTCTGTCCAATTTGTTTGTGACGATGAGGGCCTGGCACAATAACTTGGGTCTCTTCTGCTTCTCACATTGCACCACCTACGGATCTTGAGAGCGGATATTCAAAAAGTCTAGGATGCCTGAGCTGACCTCACTTCCAGGCACTGCTGACTCTGCTAACCAAGAGGGAACCCAACATTCACGCCTAGAGATGAGAGAGATGTACTGATAGGCCTGGAGATGTGCCACTCCATCTCCTTCAAGGAAGGACAGCTGCCCAGCTGTGGGAGGGAGGACAGCAGGGTGGGTAGCAGAAAGCTCTTAATTCCTTCAGGTGGGCTTGGCTGTAGAGGGCCACCTTGTCAAGGTCACACCCTTCCTGGTACAGCCCACATGCCTTGATGGAGTGAGAAGGGAACATAAAAGCTTGGTCATCTTGGCCTGACTCAGACCAGTCTGAGTGGGTAATGCTTGTCCCGGACCTCCCCACAAGGTGTTGAAGCCCTAGTCCTGGATGTGACGGTATTGTGAGCAGGGGCTTTGGGAGGTGATTAGGTTTAGATGAGGTCGTGAAGGTAGAGATCCTATGATAGGATCAGTGCCCTTATAAGAAAAGGAAGAGATGTCAGGGATCTCCCTCTCCCCACATGCACAGAGGGAAGGCCATGTGAACCCACAGTGAGAAGGTGGCCATCTGCAAGCCAGAAAGAAAGCCCTCACCAGATACTGAATCTGCTGGCATCTTGATCTTGGACTTCCCAGCCTCCTGAACTGTGAGCAGTTGTTGTTTTAGCCATCCAGTCTATGGTATTTTCTTACAGCAGCCTGTGCTAACTAAGACAGTGGTGTCTGGTGTTTCATAGCGCGTGAGAACCTCATATCTCTTTTCCCCTGTGACTGTGCTTGGGAATTAGTCAGGCAGGAATTTCTACCTGGCAGGGTCCTGTGATAGAAACCTGCCCATCCCACCCCCACCCCCACCATGTGTAAGATGTCTATTGGATAATAACTTCTTTTGTTTGCCTAAGACCTGAATTTCTTACAAGAAAGAGAGAAGCAGCCAGGGATGTTCCACAAGGGCAAAAATTAGAGCCAACTGAGAGCTTTTAGGAGCAAAGAACAGCCAGTTATGCTTTTCTAATAATCCTCAGGCCTGGAACAAAGAACACTGAGTCTCTCTTCATGGCACAGGAGAATTAGACATGACCAGAAGCTTAATGCACAACAGATACAACTAAGCAGGCTTATTCTACTTACCAGAGATTTTCCATATGCTCGATTCCCACACAGATTTGATGTTTTGGGTTCAGAAATCCCCACTGTAACATTGAACAGAGGAGATATTACTCAGTGGTACTCTGTGTTCTGCCTCCCCCTGGCTCTGCATCAATTACCTTGTTAGCCAATCAGCCATGGCAGGGAATTCCTAAAGGCCTTTGTACCAAGCAGCAAAACCAGGCAGGAGGGTCAGGCCATGAGGCAACTGTCACTCTTCTAGGGGAGCTGGAACTAAGGCCTAAATAAGATCAGTGTGTCTATGTACGTTCATTAACTATAACAAACATATCCCTCTGGTGGAGGCTGTTGATGGGTAGAGGCTGTGCTTGTGTGTGTGGGGAGGCTGTGCTTGTGTGTGGGGGCAGGAGGTATATGGGAAACCTCTACCTTCAGCTCAGTTTTGCTGTATACCTAAAACTGCTGTACAATTAAAGTCTATTTAAAAATAAGATCACACGTGTGGATTATTTAGCACTATGTCTGCATGCAGTAGGTGCTCAGAATGTGCCTTCAGCTCTTCCTTCCTTCCCAAGGCCTCAGATCACAAGACGTTAAAGAGGTTCTCAGAGTTAAGTCTTTATCGCTGGGATCAGTTATTTAACACGGTGCTCTGGATGCCCCTCTGAAAATGGGCAGAGAACACTTCACGCGCGTGCTGGGAAGGAAGTGCAGCCGCATAACATGGAAGGACCGGAGTGTATCAGATCAGAATCGTGGGACGCTGGCTTTACGAGAGGTATGGGTGGAGAACCTTGGAGAACCTTCTTTCTAATGCCTTTATTCCTGATGCCCCAACCTAATTCTGAGTAGGTTTTGCCCTGAAGCTTCTGAGGATTCAGGTGTTGAGCTGAGGTAGCTGACAGAACATAGGGGAAAGCTGGCTTTCAGCACAGGTCTCTCTGGGGCAGGTGTCCCAGGACAAGCCCCATCTGACTGTACTACAGAATCTAGAAATAACTCCCCTCCCACAAGAAAATACCTTAATGCAAATGAAATCAAGTATTACAAGACTACCAAGATTAAACTATAATGAATGGAGCCCTGGCACAACTAATAATAATAGCAGCTCACATTTTTGTCTGTACACCAGGCACTGTGCTGAACATAAACCGTAAAAGTATTATCTCATTTAATCCTCACCACAGCCTTTCTTTTCTTTTCTTTTGAGACAGGGTCTCACTCTGTCATCCAGGCTGGAGTGCAGTGGCATACGCAATCTCTAGCTCACTGCAGCCTTGACCTCCTGGGCTCAATCAATTCTCCTACCTCAGCTTCCGGAGTAGCTGGGACCACAGGTGCACACCACCACGCCTGGCTAATTTTTGTTTGTGGAGATAGGGTTTCGCCATGTTGCTCAGGCTGGTCTGGACTAGTCTGTACTTTCCAGTCAAGGAAACGAGGCTTTAGAGATACATAACAGTTATGATAAAGCCAGGTAAGGGTGATTTAGGGAGTAGCGAACTGACTTTGGGTGGTCTTTCAGGGTTAAGGAGGCTTGACTGAGGGACCCTCTACCCTGGCTAGGAGAAAGCGGAATTTGCGAGGTGGAGAGACACAGGGAAGGCAATCTGCAGAGAGAACAGTGTCAGGGAAAGTCCTGGGAAGCAGGATATCATGGAGCTGTCACAGAACTACTCCACGGCTCAGGGCTGTTCTACGTGATAGAACGGTGAGGACAGGGGTGTCATAGGAGGTAGCCTTGGAGACGTCAGTGTGGTCTGGAGGGCAGAGGCCAGGAGCGGACACAGTACTTAAAGCTGAGGGCGCACAGGGGCAGATTTCTGCTCTCAAGTGGACCTCTCTGGTAGCCTGGTGGGAGGGGCTGGAGGCTGGGCCCTTCACTGATGATGTTCTCTACACAGTGGAGATGAAGGGAGGGGGAGCCAGGGTAGCTCGAGGTAGGTTTCAAGAGGGCTAGGAGAGAAATACCTAGGAGTTGATGCTGTCAGTGTTTCATGTCGAAGGGGTGGGGAGGACAAGGTGGCATTAGGGAAAACATCCTGGGGACTTGCTGGGATGAAGGATAATAGCCCCCACTGAGAAGGGAGGAAAGGCTTGAACAAGTTGGTTCTGAGGTGCCTGAGGACATCTCAGAAAAAGTCCTGGAGGCAGCTAATTCTCCCAGGCCCAGGCCTGGGGACTGCCCCATTTCCAGGCACCTGAGAGTTTCTCAGTCAGGTCTCTGCATTCAGAGTTCCTACAATTCCCAAGATTCCCCGGAGCATCTTTCTCCCAGGTGAGACAGCTACTGCGTCCAGGTGCCGTCTATGGCTCAGGAAAAAAGCAGTTCCAAAATCTGAGCTCCCTGGAGACAGGCACCTTTCTTGACAGGAGGATGGTCTGGCTTTGACTCAGAAACATTCCCTCCCTCCCACCCACTCTGGAATCTATCAGATTGGAGGAGGTGAAGGAATTGAACCAATCCCCAGCCCAGTCTCTCTCTCTCTCTCTCTTTTTTTTTTTTTGAAACCTCACTGGCATATTTCCTGCATGAGCTGACTGTCACGTGCTGGGCAGATTCTCTCCATATCATAACTTATTGCTCTTGTCTTTTAGAATAAAAGACTGACTCAGGCAGCTCAAGCTTCCACAAACTACTTAGAAAGGAATGAAAGTGATCCCTAAAACTAAACAGTTGGAAAGACATTCCCTGTGAGGAAGAGGCACTAGCTAGGGAATCAAAAGACCTGAGATTTATCTTGGCTCTGTTGCTTACAAGCAGTTCGACCTTGGGTAGGTCAAACAGTTTCTATGGTTTCAGTTTCTTCTGGAAATTGGCAGAGGGGCAATTGCAGTAAATCAGAGGCTCTCTACGTTCAGGTGCATTAGAATCACGTGGGGTGGGGGCAGTGAAGGGTGGTGGGGAGAGGGTTGTTAAAACACAGATTAATGTGCCCTAAACCTGGAGTTTCTAATTCCATAAAATTTGCATTTCCAACAATTTTCCAGGGACTGCTGCTGCTGCTCCCGGGACTCCACTTTGAGAACCATGCATTAGATCATCTCTAAATCCTTGCTGCTCAATATGTTGTGCCCAGAGCAGCAGCATCTGGAAGCTTGTTAGAAACATAAAATCTTGGGGCCTACCCAGTCCTACTATATTTGAATCTGCATAAAAACAAGATTCCTAGGTGATTCTTTTGCATATTAAAACTTGAGAAGCATGGCTCTAAACTCACTTTATGATTTTATAGAAAAGATAAATATTCTGTCTCTTCTTCTTTCCACACACACATGCACCCACCCACCCACCCACCTATATATAGACACAGAGAAAAAATCTATCTCGTCTTAATTTGCAAGGCAGATTGTGGTTTTCCTAATGCTTTCAAACTCTGCATACATATACGTGTATGTAACCACTTAATAGAGAATATAGCTTGATGTATAAGTTCTTATGCAAAGGATCAGAGGAGCAGGATTAGGTTCTTAGCAATCAAAGAAATCTTGGTGGCCTGGTCTAGCATCTACAAAGGGAAAACTCAAAGATGGAAGGGACTATACTCAGTAGAGTCTTATTTCAGTTCTTGTAATATACAAAATTGCCAACGCCCAAAGGCTTTCCGAAGGACACCCTGGACTTTCTATTGTATATTTTTGGAGTTAAAATATGAATAACTTTAGGTTGTGGGCATAACGGAAATAACCTAAACCAGCAATTAAAGGCAAAATACCATCATAGACTTGGGTGGGCTAAAGGCAGATTCCTGGTTAGCTGCTTGGGGTGGAAGCCATTAAAAACAAAAATAGTATCTAAGGTAAAACTATAATGTTTCCAGTTTTCAAGACAAACTTACTCCTACATTCTTGTTATAGATTGTTGTTTGGGTCATTCAAATTTAGAATGGTAAGATTTTATGATGGCAGTTTATGAAGAGCCTGTACAATTTTACACACACACACACATTCTCTCTCTCTGTGTGTGTGTGTGTGTGTGTGTTAAATAAATTATGTGAGCCTCCTTTGCTTCATGGGTCATGATTTTCTCTACCCCAGAGCATTCTGATTTACACTATCTCTAGAATACAGTAGCACCTCCTGTGGAGCAAGATGGTAGATAAGGGCCCATCTCAGTGGGTCATGCTTATAATCCCAGCACTTTGGGAGGCCTTAGCCAGTGGATCACTTGCATTCAGGAGTTCGAGACCAGCCTGGGCAATATAGCAAGACCCTGTCTTTTAAAGATAAAAAAAATTAGTTGGGCATGGTGGCTGTGCACCTGTAGTCCCAGGGAGGCTGAGGCGGGAGGAAGGCTTGAGCCCAGGGCAGTTAGCTGTGATTGCTGCCACTGTCCCTGAGCCTGGGCAACACAGTGAGACCCTGTCTCAAACGAAAAAAAAAAAAAAAAAGAAAAAAAGTATTTACTCATTACGTACACCTAGGAGTGATTGTTTATAGGTAGAAGATGTGTGGGGCTAAGGTAAGGCCTGACAGCAGGTGCTTTTGTGGTGGAAACAGCATTTACTTGGGAAAGCACAGGTGCTTGGTCACCTGGCGCGACTGAGGCCGCAGCCACCGCCAACGCTGCCCTGACCTGGGCGTGTGGGTGGCTCTGAGTGGGTCCCTGCGCCCAGGGAGGTGCGGGAAGCTGGGGCCGGGACTCACGTACCGGGTCTGGCAGAGGTTTTGGTGGGGTGGGCTGTGGGCGGCCGTGCGGTCTGGAGCCTCCCGAACCTGCGGCCGTCGCCCGGGTCCCTGCGGTCTCCGCGGTGGGGCAGCAGCTCCAGGGGCTGGTGCGTGTACAGGTCCGACTCGATCACCACCTGCCGGGCGGGGGAAGTGCGGTTAGCCCACTCCTCTGCTCGGGCCTCGGGACCCACGGTCCCCAGGGCGGGAGCTTTGCAGATGGAGCTCGCGTCGAGCAAGTTTCTTGATCCTTCCTGACTCCAGCGAATTCTAGTGGCAGCGACAAAACCTGGGCAGGAAACCGGCCAGAAGTGGCTGCTTTATTTGACTTCAGACTGCCAAATGGTGCCATGGTGCAAGCAAATGAGGGTTCTGGAGGGGGCAGGGGTGTTCTTCAACAGCAAGCCCTTCACAGAGTTAGGAGCCTGGGCCATCAGGCCAGAGATCTGGGCAGGTCAGCTGCCCCGTCGCCTGACATGTTTTGACAATAGGACAGGCCTTGAAACGAGGGCAGTTCTGGAGAGCGAGGTCTTACAGTCTTTGTAGCTGAGTGGACAACACCCTTGTTCATGCAGAGGACAACTTTTTGGATGCTCTAGCAGAGCGAAGACCTAGGGAGAGGGCTCAGGCCCAACTTAGTCTCAGGTTTTTAAAAAGAAAGAAGCTGCTGGCAAAATGGAGCAGGGGACACGGGGTGCTCTCCTACCCGCGCCCCCACTTCCCAGACCAGAGTGCCTGGGTCAGGGTGGAGCTGGGAGATGAATTTCCACTGGGTGTGGTTCTGTGCACGGAAATCTTGATAAGCCAGAACAAAGGGCCCAAAGCTAAAATGTTTTCAGTCATCACCACCTGCTGAGTAGTTATATTGGGAAGTTACTCTGTTAGAGTCCACCAAAATGGGCCTTACTTTTTTTTTTTTTTTTTTTTTTTTTTTTGAGGTGGAGTCTCACTCTGTCACCCAGTCTGGAGTGCAGTGGTGTGATCTCAGCTCATTGCTAGCTCCGCCTCCCAGGTTCACACCATTCTCCTGCCTCAGCCTCCCGAGTAGCTGGGACTACCACGGAGCCACCACGCCTGGCTAATTTTTTATATTTTTAGTGGAGACGGGGTTTCACTGTGTTAGCCAGGATGATCTCGATCTCCTGACCTCATGATCTGCCTGCCTCGGCCTCCCAAAGTGTTGGGATTACAGGCGTGAGCCACCATGCCCGGCCGGTATTTTTTTTTTTTTTGGAAAAGAATGTAATAAAAATACTTAAATCATTGAGATAATTTAAGTGTAAAAACTTGAGACAAATAGTAGCCATTTTATCTTACTATGGAGAGTCGTGAAGGGGAATCTTGGTAGTTTGGGCTCTGATCCTGAATATTTATATATAGGCAGGACACTGGGTCATTCATTCTGGGGGTGGGGGGGTGGGCAGCCCTTTCATCACAGCTGTTCCTGATTTTATTTTCATTCTCTCAGCATTGCTCTCAGAGAGGAGGAGTGAGGACTGCTGCGGAGTTCTCAGACCCACTTTGTAGAAGGAGGAAGTAAGGCAGGATGTGAAGCCTGGAGTCCACAGGAAGACTGCCGCTGCCTTCCAACATTTCCTCCTCTGAAAGGGAGACAAATGTTCGCTTTCAGGAACAAGAACCACCACCTCCCCATCTCTTCTCTGCATGGTGGGGAGGGAGAATGGGGAGGGAGAGAGTGGAGTGACATTAGCTGCTCAGCCCAGCAGCCAGATGGATGTAGGAGGTTTCCTGGGGCTGGCAAGGAGGCCAGCTATTTCCCAGGTTGCGACTGGGGACGTGCCTCCTCCAGCCCACCAAAGCATGCCAGTAGCAGGAAAGGAAAGAGGAGAAGGGCCCAGCTCTGAGCCTTCCTGTTTCTTAGCTGGGCCTGATACTTGGTTCTCATTTTCCACAATAACAGAGGCTCTGAGATGGCTGCAGCTCAGTGGGTTAGGCCCGTCCCAGGAAACAGACAGCTAAATGGATGCATGTGGCCTCCTGAAAGGCTCCTGGCAGCCTGGTTTATTTTCTGGTCTATAGGACACAGTCTGAGTTTGCTGCTGGTGGTCTTAGAACACACTGGTCTGAGAGGAGGCTTTTTAGCATCCTGAGTTTAGGAGCAAGATTAGAGAATTAGGATGGTGGTATGGGATGTTAATGAGCAGGGAGGAGGAGAGATAAGGGTTGAATGCTGAAAGTTTCCTTTTTTCGGCCAGCAAACTGTCAGCTGAAGTCGGGGAATGTACTAGAGTAACAAGCGTTACCACAATAAAGTAATACTCCCTTGCTGGTCATAGAGAGGTCAAGGTAGGAAAAGCAGAAGACACGAGCTAACATACAAGCCTCAGGATCCCATCCGCTGACATCTTTGATTCACACTTCTGCTTATTTGTTGCCTAGATTGCTGATAGGCAGTTAGAAAGACAGTCAAGAAGACCGAGATAATAGAGAATCACAATGCTTTGGGGCTGAGGGGATCCACAGAAATGTTCTAGCCCAATTCTAGCCTAATTTTATACATAGGGAAACTGAGGCCAAGAGAGGCCATGTGTCTTACTCAAGACCACAGAACTGTAAGGGACAGAGCCAGGATGAGAACCATGGTTTCATGCCTCCTAAGTGCGTGTTCTTGGTAAACCCATAGAAGTGCCTACATTCAGGCTGGGCGCAGTGGCTCATGCCTGTAATCCCAGCACTTTGGGAGGATGAGGTGGCAGATGGCTTGAGCCCAGGGGTTCAAGACCTGGGCAACATGGCAAAACCCTGTCTCTACAAAAAAAAAAAAAAACACAAAAATGAGCTGGGTGTGGTGCCATGTGCCTGTGGTCTCACCTACTTGGGAGGCTGAAATGGGAGGATCGCCTGAGCCCAGGAGGTTGGGGCTGTAGTGAGCTCTGACCATCCCACTGCATTCCAGCCTGGGGGACAGAGTGAGACCCTGTCTTTAAAAAAAAAGAAAGGGCCTACATCCAGATAGGAATTTTCAAGTGCAAGTGCAATTGGTTGCTCTGTGCATTTCTTTTCTTTTTCTTTCTTTCTTTCTTTCTTTTTTTTTTAATTTTGAGACGGAGTCTCACTCTGTCACCCAGGCTGGAGTACAGTGTGGCATGATCTCGGCTCACTGCAACCTCTGCCTCCCGGGTTCAAGCAATTCTCCTGCCTCAGCCTCTCAAGTAGCTGGAACTACAGGCACGTGCCACCATGCCCGGCTAATTTTTGTATTTTTAGTAGAGACGGGGTTTCACCATGTTGGTCAGGCTGAGCTCGAACTCCGATATCAGGTGATCTACCTGCCTCGGCCTCCCAAAGTGCTGGGATTATAGGTGTGAGCCACCGTGCCCGGCACTCTGTGCATTTCAAAAAATCAGGAGAACCCCACAAATATTTCTCCTCACAAGCTTGAAATCTGGGAAGAATGTGACCTTTGCAATCTCATTTATCCATCTTTTCTGATGGCTGACCGCCTGCTTATTCTGAAGGGGCCACAAATCTCCATCGTCGTTGCTCCATGCCAGAAGGCTTAACTGACCCACATCTTTGTGTAAGTTTATCCCCTTGAGCTACTCCTATGATAGTGGGCATCGGGATGATCAAAATGTCAATAAAATTGTCTAAGAATTAAACAAATTAAAGACTGGAGAGACCGTCTAGAGAAGGAACAGTGTGAGGCTTTGCCTTGAATTTGGAAGAAATACAATTCAAGAAGAGTGAGAGAGGAAGGAAAGCTGACATTAAGCATCGCTCGGGGAGGAAAGAGATATTTGAGAAGAAGGAACCTGACATCCATCCACATGGTAGTCTAAGGGATGAGAAGAGACACAAATACAAATTTGAGGCCATAGGAAGTTGTAAATATGGGTACAGTTGCAAAATAAGCATTATTTTCCTCATCAAGATAACCAGTCACAATTGCTTTTAGATCACCAAGTTGGAGAAGACAAAGACTCAAAGGGAAGCCAAGGATCAGTTGGTTAGGGACACAAGAGACCAGAGACAATTCTTTCCTTTTTGGGATTCACTTTTCCCATCTGCAAAAGAAGGAGGTGGACTAAGAGACATTGCCTGTCTTCTAATTTGAATGGTCTGTATGACTGGGGCTGAGTTTTACAAGCAGAGGCTAGGCTAAGCTAACTGTTAGGGGAAATCAGAAATTCAGAGGAAAGTGCAAAAGGCCAGAGAGCACTCCTGCGCTGTCCACCTGGAGGAAGACTGAATATGGGAAGACAAGAGCCAAACTTCTTGACCAAAAGACTGAAAGATCTGTGGTGAAACTTTCTTAAACTCCAAATTACCCACGGACAACTCCTTCTCTTTCAATTTTTGGGAATACCTCACCCACTGCTCCTTGAAAGTTGGGAGCATTTTCCTTCTAGACTTTGGGATTGAATTTTCAGGGACCATGAGAAGGATCAGAATCAGTTTCCCTACAATCAAATTTTCCATCCATTAGAAACCCTTCTCTTTCTTAACATACAACAGGTTCTCGAAAAAGGCATATAGTGCTTGCTTCAGCAACACATACACTAAAATGGAAATGATACAGAGAAGAGTACCATGGCCACTGTGCAAGGGTAACACGCAAATTCATGAAGTATTCCATATTTTTACTACACGGCCATAAAAAGGAACAAAATTGGCTGGGCGTGGTGGCTCACACCTGTAATCCCAGCACTCTGGGAGGTCGAGGCGGGCAGATCATTTGAGGTCAGGAGTTTGGGACCAGCCTTACCAACATGGTGAAACCCCATCTCTACTAAAAATACAAAAAAAATTAGCCAGGCATGATGGCGGGCACCTGTAGTCCCAGCTACTCAGAGTCTGAGGCAGGAGAATCACTTGAACCTAGGAGGTGGAGGTTGCAGTGAGCTGAGATCACGCCATTGCACTCCTGCCTGGGCAACGGAGTGAGATTGTCTCTCAAAAACAAAAAAACAAAACAAAAAAACCCAATAAAACAAACAAAAAATCACATCCTTTGCATCAACATGGATGCAATGCAGCTGGAGGATATTATCCTAAGCAAAATAACACAGAAACTGAAAACTATATACTGCATGCTCTCACTTTTAAGTGGGAGCTCAATATTGGGTACACGCAGACACAAAGATGGAACTAATAGACACTGGGAACTCCAAAAAGGAGGAGAAAGGGAAGGGGGAAAGGGTGGAAACACTACCTATTGGGTATTATGTTCACTACTTAGGCGATGCTATCATTAGAAGCCCAAATCTCAGCATCATGCAATATACTTATGTAAAAAACCTGCGCACATACCCCCTAAATCTAAAATAAGGAAAAGGCATATAACTGAGAGAAATATAGGCAAAAGACATGAGTAAGAAACCTGTAGGGAAAAAAACGTTGAAATGATCAATACATCTATGAAAAGACAAAGAATCACATCAATAATTATAGAAGTACAAATTAAACAGGATATGTTTACCTATCTGATTGTCAAAGACTAACAACATTGATGCCACACAGTATAGGCTCAGCTGTTCTGGAAAAGCTGTTTTAAAACGTAATTGCTAGGAATTTGTCAATGGCTATAAAATTGTTTCAATGTTTATCTCCTTTGGCCTAGGATTTTCATATCTATAAATTTATCCTCAGAATCATTTAAGAACATAAAAATATGTTCAAGAATTTGTTGTGGCATTATTTAATAGAAAAAAATGGGGAGCCCTATTTATTGATAATTTGGTTAAATAATGAATCTAGAAAACTTCAGGTTTGGTTTGGGTAAAACAAATTATAGTGCATTCATACAATGTTGTATTATACAGCCGCTATAAAGAATGAGGTAGGCCAGGCATAGTGGGTCAGGCCTGTAATCTCAGCACTTTGGGAGGCTGAGACACTAGGTTTGCTTGAGTCCAAGAGTTCAACACCAGCCTGGGCAACATGACAAAACCCTATCAAAAATAATAATAGTAATAATAATAAATAAAGATTTAAAAATGTTTGTGTATATAAAAAAAGAATAAGGTAAAGCTATACGGATGAATTGGCATAGAAAGATATTCAAGATTTATTAAGAGAAAGAAGCAAATTGCAAAGCAGTACATTATCAGATAATAAGGCATAATATAGTTTAGTATATGGAAAGTTTTCACTTAAAAAAAAAAAAAAAAAAAAAACCTGGGCAGGGCGTAGTGGCTCACGCCTGTAATCCCAGCACTTTGGGAGGCCGAAGTGGGCAGATCACCTGAGGCCAGGAGTTCAAGACCAGTCTGGCCAGCGTGGTGAAACTCCATCTCTACTAAAAATATTTTTAAAAATAGCTGGGCATGGTGGTGGGTGCCTCTAATCCCAGCTACTCAGGAGGCTGAGGCAGAAGAATTGCTTGAACCCAGGAGACAGAGGTTTCAGTGAGCCAACATGGTGCCACTGCCCTCCAGCCTGGGCAACAGAGTGAGACTCTGTCTCAAAACAAAACAAAACAACAACAACAAAAAAACCAAAACCAACCAAACAAACAAACAAAAAACTGGCTGGGCACTGTGGCTTACACCTGTAAATTTCAGCACTTTGGGAGGAGGCCGAGGCGGGGAGATTGCTTGAGTCCAAGAGATTGAGACTAGACTGGGTGACATAGTGAAATCCTGTCTCTACTAAAAGTACAAAAATTAGCTGGGTGTGGTGGCCCATGCCTGCAGTCCCAGATACTCGGGAGGCTAAGAAGGGAGGATCACTTGAGCCCAAAGGGGTCAAGACTGTGGTGAGCTAAGACCATGCCATTGCACTCCAGCCTGGGTGACAGAGTGAGACCCTGTCTCAAAAAAAAAAAAAAAAAAAAAATGCCCAATACTTATTGAATGCTTATATGTGTCAGGCTCTGGACTAAACATTTTATATGCATTAAATCATTTGCCAAAAAATGAGAAAAAAATTAAAAAAAATAAATGTGGCTTTTGTTGCAGAAGAAAAAAAAATCATTTGCTCCTTTCCATGGTTCTTGAGATATGTTCTCTTATTATCCTTATTTTAATGCTAAGGAAGTTGAGTTCCACAATAGCTAAGCAACTTGCTCAGGGTCGCATAGCTAGAAATGGATAGAACTGGGATTTAAACCCAGGCCATCTGACTCTGAAGTCTACATATCTAACCCCTCTCTTCTGTAGCTTCTCAGGATTTGCTGATAGTATACAGTAGTCCCCTTTCATCTATGGTTTCAGTTACCCTTGGTCAAGTAGGGTCTGAAAATATTAAACAGAAAATTCCAGAAATATTCCATAGGTTTTAAATTTTGCACCATTTGGAAAAGTGTGATGAAATCTCACACCAATCCACATGGCCCCTCCTGGGGCATGAATCATCTCTTTGTCCAGGGTCTCCATTCTGTGGACAACCTCCACTTGTTAGTCACTTAGTAGCCATCCCGGTTATTAGATTTAAAGGACATAGTGATACAGGGTTTAGTACTCTCCATGGTTTCAGGCATCCACTAGAGGTTTTGGAACATATTTCCTGCAGATAAGGGGGGACTACTGTATTGTATAAAATTTTATATAGCATATACTGCTTTTGGATATAAAAAGGTAATACATTTATATACATGTATATATTTACATGTATAGTATATGTACATGTTATATGCAAACAACAGCTAGTAAAACTCCATCTCATTCAAAGAACATTAATTTTTTTTTTTTTTTTTGAGGCAGGATCTCACTGTTTGCCCAGGCTGGAGTACAGTAGCATGACCATGGCTTACTGTAGCCTTGAACTCCCCGGCTCACATGATCCTTCAATTTCAGCCTCCCAAGTAGCTAGGACAACAGGAGCATAGCACCATGCCTGGCTAATTTTTTTTTTTTTTTTTTTTTTTTTTTTTTTTTTTTTTTGAGATGGAGCTGCTCTGTTGCCCAGGCTGGAATGCAGTGGCACGATCTTGGCTCACTGCAACCTCTGCCTCTCAGGTTCAAGCAATTCTTCTGCCTCAGCCTCCTGAGTAGCTGGGATTACAGGTATGCGCCACCATGCCCAACTAATTTTTGTATTTTTGGTAGAGATGGGGTTTCTCCATGTTGGCCAGGCTGAGCTTGAACTCCTGACCTCGGGTGATCCGCCCACCTCGGCATCCCAAAGTGCTAGGATTACAGGCCTGAGCCACTGCACCTGGCCGCCTGGATAATTTTTTGACTTTTTTTGTAGAGTCGGGGTCTCATTATGTTGCCCAGGCTGGCCTTGAATTCTTGGGCTCTAGCTAACCTCCTGCTTCAACCTCCCAAAATGCTGGGATTATAAGTGTGAGCCACAGTGCCCAGTCAAAAAACATTTTTAATGGAGAATAGGCTTTTGAAAATTGAGATACTTCAAAAATTGAAAGGCTATCCTATGAAAAATTGTCGACCGGCCGCGGTGGCTCAAGCCTGTAATCCCAGCACTTTGGGAGGCCAAGACGGGCAGATCACGAGGTCAGGAGATCGAGACCGTCCTGGCTAACACGGTGAAACCCCGTCTCTACTATAAAAAGACAAAAAAACTAGCCGGGCGAGGTGGCGGGCGCCTATAGTCCCAGCTACTCGGGAGGCTGAGGCAGGAGAATGGCATGAACCCAGGAGGCAGAGCTTGCAGTGAGCTGAGATCCAGCCACTGCACTCCAGCCTGGGCGACAGAGCAAGACTCTGTCTCAAGAAAAAAAAAAAAGGAAAAATTGTCATAGAAATAGAAACTCCAGTACAACCAAGAGGAGACAATTCAGTTTCAACTTTAAAGCACAAAGATGTATTGACAGTTTTTATGTAAAGACATTTATATATAAAATGGGAATTGCACAGCATTATTAGGCTCTAAAGACATGTAAGCTAATTTTAGAGTAAGGCATACGCATGTTAAAGCAGCAAAACATAATACAAAAAGAGGAAAGCCAATGCTGGTGATGTTGGTGGTAAATGGACAAGCACTACTGGAAACCCCCCAGTTGTTCAGAATTCCTGACAGTATGTGACAAAACTGTAAAAAGAACTAGTTTGAGCAAATCACAATTCTCTACATCTAGCACAATGTTTGTCACACACAGTAGGAATGCAAATATTTGATGAAGGAGTGGATGGATGGATGAAATTGTTCTTATCCTTTTACCTGTTTATTCTACTTTGAGGCCTATGCTCTGAGGAATTAATCCAAAAGAATAGTATTTTGGCCAGGTACAGTGGTTCATGCCTATAATCCCAGCACTTTGGGAGGCCAAGGCAGGTGGATCACGAGGTCAGGAGAGCAAGACCATCCCGGCCAACATGGTGAAACCCCGTCTCTACTAAAATACAAAAAATTAGCCGGGTGTGCTAACATGCGCCTGTGGTCCCAGCTACTTGGGAGGCTGAGACAGGGGAATCCCTTGAACCCTGGAGGCGGCGGAGATAGCAGTGAGCCAAGATTGCGCCACTGCACTCCAGCCTGGTGACAGAGCGAGACTCCGTCTCAAAAAAAAAAAAAAAAAAAAAAAAAGAATAGTATTTTATATAAATACATTCATTGATGTGCTATTAATAATAGTTAAAAAAAATGGAACATTATGAATGCCAACAATAGGAAAATACCTAGATCAGGAATGCTATGTCCATATCATGGACTCTGTTTAAACAAGAAAAAAAAAATGTGTGCATAAAACAAGGCTTACTCTCTGTGCCTGGAGAAAATGGCAGAATAAGAGGTCCAGTTCTGGGTCACTCGGTGTCTGGTTGACATTTGTCAATTATTTTGGTTAAGTGGAGAGCAGAGAGTGCAGCACCCACCACACGGAACACTGAAACCCTCCTGGCCACTGAGAGCTGGGGAGGGAGAGTGAAGAAGCCTGGCATTGCTTTTTAAATGAAAGTCAACCAAACAGCATCAAAACTAAAGTTTCCTTACATTCTTGGTCAAGAGGTGTTGAGAGCTTTTGGCTCTTCTTCTGGCTGGACTGGATACTGCAAAGACAGAGAGAAAGAAATGGTTTTAGACAACACCAGCGAGGCTGACATAGCTATAGTAACAACACTAAGAAGGCTTGAATCTCTGGCAAGGCAGGGGCATAGAGGAGGAGATGGCAAAAAGAGACAGGGTCATTGCGATCGAAGATGTTACTTGGCTTGAGTACAGAGTTCATAGCTGCATTACTCACAAGAGCTGAAGTTTGGGAACAACCCAAATGTCCACCAACAGATGAATGAATAAACAAAATATGGTGTCTATATGTGATGGAATATTACTCAGCCTTGAAAAGGAATGGAATTCTGATACATGCTACACATGGATGAACCTTGAACACATGGCACTAAGTGAAATAAGCCGGACACAAAAGGTCACATAGTCTACGATTCCTCTTAATATGGGGTTCCTAGAGTAGTCAAATTTATAGAGACAGAAAAACAAACAAAAGGACAAAAAACCAAATTTGTAGAGACAGAAAGTAGGATGGTGGTTACCAGTGGCTGGAAGAGTGGGGGAATGAGTTAGTGTTCAATGGGTTCAGAGTTTTAGTTTGGGATAATGAAGAAGCGATAGGATGGATGGGGGTGATGGTTGCATAACAATGTGAATAGACTTAATGCCACTGACCTGTACCCTTAAAATAGTTTTTAAAATGGTACATTTTGTTATGCATATTTTACCAGAATTATAAAAATACTTAAAGAAATTAACCATTAAAAATGTTACTTGGTTGGGAAAAGGTGTGGATTTTGTTGAAAATGGAGACACCAGGCGTCTGTTTTCCATGTTGCTGCTAGGATGATCCACCTACAACTTAAATCCCACCATGTCCCTGCCCGGCTTAGAACAGAAATGACTTCGTGTCAAATATCAGATGAGTGACAGACGAGTGCTGGCCTTGTTATCTTCTGCAAAGCCTGAGAAGCCTGCAGAAACGAATGCTGGTTAGCAGCCAGAGCTCCTGGCTCCCTCCCTTGGCTTGGTGTGAATCTGAACTTGATGCTTTGCCAGTTACCAGCTATGCGACTTGGTTAAATCTCTCTCTCTCTCAATCTCTCTCTCTCTCTCTGTCGCACTTTCCTCCCTTCAAGACAGGGATCATAATGGCACCTACCTCAGAAAGCTATGGCAAAGATTAAAGGAACTCATCCTTAAAAAATCCTTGGTCTAGCACCTGATGAGGAATGAATTCCCAGGAATCAGAGGTAGTTATGATTTTCCTCTTTTTTCTGCAAGATGAGGGCAGGTGGGAGGAGTAGGTGATGGCTACAGATGATAGCATTCTGTTAAGATTTCTCTTTCTGGAACATTCCACGTTTCCTCCTGCTATTCCCCAATTCCCCTCACCACCCCTTCCCCATTGTTGCTTATCCCAAATGAATTATTTTGAATGCTATGGTGTTGTTCACCCAGAGTTAAATCCACTGAAATAACTTCTGGCACAACTTTTTCATAAAACCACGACGTTTATCTATTGTAGTTACTGTGAATTGTGCTGATGAAATCTTTCCCTTAAAGGGCTCTCATCCTTTCAAGAAAGTAAAACCACACACATGTTCTCACTTACAGGATTGGTCTATGTCTGTGCCTTTCAAAATACTTAAGAAGCAACATAATATTTGCTATTGCCATATTTTGGGGAGGTTTTAAGATGGCTCAGTTAAAAAAATGTGTATGTAGATATTGGGCTGAACTCAATATGTATGTGTTGGAAACAGGGATGTAATACAAAAACAATAAATGTAATGATGGCTCACGTTGCACTACCCTGGGTGATGGCTTGTTTATCTCTTTTACAGCAACTTCACAAGGTAGCTACTCTTTGTGAACTCCCCTGCACAGATGGGGATGCCTGAGGGATAGAGGGGCCACACAGTCGATGTTGGAACAAGGCCCACACTCCTAACCACCAGGCTGCACTGCCCATACTGCTGAGGTTGTACTGGGGAAGGTTTGGTTACTGAACATCCTTAAGCATGGCTAACCCGCAGCCTTTGGGAAACGGCACACCAGGGAGGAGCCCTTGTTAGATAGAATCAAGCGACTCTATTTATACAGTTAGGGGATATGGAATGTAATGAAGAATTATCACTCTCTCTCATGAGTGGCGACTCAAGACCTGCTAGCGCTGTCTTCTCTCATGGAGAGCCCTGTTTGGAGGCTTTGGAGAAGGCCAGTGAGGCCAGGCAAGAAGTGAGAAGAGGTGGACTTAATTCATCCATGATCTAATACAAAATGGCCATAATCCTTTTCTAGAGAACAGCTTCCTGAGCAGTGAAATGTCCGTGAATACCAGTGAATACTTTGTTTAATACCAGGAGGTGGCCATGAATGAAAATGACAAGGAAAAAAGATAAGATTACATATTTATCTTTGACGGATCATGTTGATTATTGTAAATACAAAATAAAATTGGAAATCACTTTGTAAGTGATGTATTTAATGGTGCTAACTACATGCCAGCTACTGTTCTAAATGCTTTATATACATACTCATTTATTCCCCATATGATCCTGGAAGATAAGTTGTTTCTCCCATGTATAGCAGTGGAAACTCAGGCCCAGAGAGGTTAAGTAGCTTGCCCAAGGTCAAACAGTGCAGAAGTGGCAGCAGTCCCTTAACCACTTGGTCTTTCACTTTTTCTCCCTTTAAAAATTTTGTAAAGGGAAATGAATGATAGAAAATAAACACATGTAACATTTTCATATTTGCTTCTACTTTGTTTTCTTCTCATATACAAGAAACACAAAATCAGAGGCAAGGTTTTGGTTCTCTTTCTACCCTTCCCTAATTCTCCTTCCCAACCTTCCCAAGGCTACTGAGATCACTAATTTTATCTGTATCTTTCTGGTGTATGTTTTAGTATTTTTCTGTAGATACATATCCATAAACAATATATAGTATTGGTTTATATTTTCAAATTTACAGAAATGCTATCATACATATATAATTTTTCAGCCTGCGTGTTTGGCACTCAGCATTATGCTTAGATCTACCTATGTTCATATGCATACATCTAGTTTATTCCTGTTGACAATGTATAGTATTCCATAGCATGACGGCACCACATTTTAACCATTCCCCTCTTCATGGACACTTAGGTTATTTTCAGTTGTGCCCTCTTAGAACCAATGGCACTGTGAACATCCTGGGGTAAGAGGAGTTCCACCCAAAAGCGAAACTACTGATTCCCAGGGTCAACTTGGACTTGCAGAGTTTCCAGAGGGAATTCCAACTCCTGCACGTGGGCGGCAGACTCCCAGCTCTTTTCCCTCTCTCTGGATCTGGCAGTAAATGTCTAAAGCTTAATTTATGTCCTGCAGGCTGTCTCTTTGTGGCCAAACGGAATCTCTCCCTCCCCTGCTGTGCAATGGCCCTGTCGGCGGCTGACACAGGGGAAGAAAGGAATTGTTTGAATGTGGACTCACAACACCAGCAAACACCCAGCCCACTTCATTCAAGGCTGACAATGAGACCAGGGGCTAAGCCTGAGTCATGGGGATGGATGGGAGGGGGCAAGACAGGAGCGCAGGCAAAGAGCAGAGGCGGCAGGAGAGGGGGCCATGCTTAGGAGGGGGTGAGGGGACTGCCCAGGAACCAGACACTTGGACTCATCAGAACCCTCACACAAAGCCCTTAACGCCATTCACTGAGGACCACAAGAGCTTATAAAGTCAAGATTCTCGTGTCGCATTCTCTGGCAGCATTAGTCGCAGGTTAAGTTTGCAAGGTGGCCCTGGGTTCTGTGGAGAAGCCAGTCCAGGGTCAGGGCGCTCTCTGCTTCATTGGACTTCAAGCAGCCGCCGGGAGTATTTCTCCGCACATTGCATGGCACAGTTAGAAGTCATACTTTTAAGCCAGCTGTTCTCATTTCAGAACCCACTTGCTCACTGGAAAAAATGAAAGTCTCTATCTAGCTGCCCCGGGATTTTGTTTTCACCTGTGTCCGCAGCAATTGCTTGCTGTCACTTCCATTGTTGTACTGGACTGCTGGTCCTGAATTTAATGAAACAGGGAGTATTTAGCTGCTCTCGCCTTCCCCTTGATGGATTGTTTCTCAGTGATTGATGTTTATCCTTGTGCCTCTTTCCCCCCTTCAAAAAATCAAATACCATCAAAACAGAGAGTCCGTCAGACCCCAGAGACCTGAGGATAAACCGTAGTAAGGCAGCATGTGACTGTCCTTCCCCTCCTGCCTAATATGCCACGTTAAGGAAACGGTAAAGGGCAATTTCACTCACCCTTGGAAGGAATCACGGTGGTGAAAACTTCTATGTTCTCGTCACTGCAGCTGTAAATCTGATGCATCATTTCAGCCTTCTCTTCCCGAAGTGCCTGGCAACTGGAGGCCTCTGTCTCTGGACCCCTAGTCGCGAGGCATCCTAATCCAGTCTGGCTCAGGGATCATTGTGCGGGTCCACAAAAGACAGGCTGGTGCTGTGAGCTCATCTCGTTCCAGTCTTCACTGCAACATTTTCTAAACCCATCTGTCCTTTTTTTTTTTTTTTTTTTTAAATGAATCCTATTATTGCAAACTTTTGATTGAGCCTGGAGGCTTCAATCCCCTCCCAGCTAGGATGTATTTAACATTTTTATTTTGCGGTGTCTGCCGCAGTGAATTTGGAAGTCTTTTGTGAGGTGACGATGAAGTGAAATCGCCTACTCCGTTAGCGTCAAGCTTGGCTGGAGAATTTCCACCAAAAAGGAAACGTGAATTTTGGTACCAGCAATTCCCTTTCTCATTTCAGAAATGAAGGGGTTTTTTTTTTCTCCCCTCCAGGAGAACGGGGTATTCAGTCATGTGCTAACTTGGCTCCCTTAGAAGTTTCTATTTTAAACAAAAGGACTATTTCTCCAGAGTTGTTTTCCCCTCATGCCACTACATGACAAGGCTGACATTTCTCAAGGGTCGTGTGTTTGGTACCTCCGCGTATAACCCTTAGGTGCTCACAGAGACATGGCAACAGGCAGTGCCCCATGCTCAAGAAGCCAATTATAGAAAGTTATATTTGTATTACCCTATATATCCTAATATATTTGTTATCTTATAAACCCTATTGTGCTACATATACAGGTTACAGGTTATATACTGTCCCATACATCATACACATTATATATGTATGTATATCATATGTATATATGTATGTGTATATGTATCATATATTTGTATATATACATATGTGTATATGTATATATAGCATATGTATATATTTGCATTACCCTATATATCCTAATATATTTATCCTATATATTTATTATCTTATAAATCCTATTATGCTACATATACAGGTTACAGGTTATATACTGTTCCATATATCATATATAATGTGTATACATGATATCATATATAATGTGTATACATGATATCATATATAATGTGTATACATGATATCTATATATCATCTGTTTATATGTGATATCATATATGTGATATATGCACAACGATCCCTAAGCCAGACTGGATTAGGATGCCTCGCGACTAGGGGTCCAGAGACAGAGGCCTCCAGTTGCCAGGCACTTGAGGAAGAGGAGGCTGAAATGATGCATCAGATTTACAGCTGCAGTGACCAGAACATAGAAGTTTTCACCACCGTGATTCCTTTCAAGGGTGAGTGAAATTGCCCTTTACCGTTTCCTTAACGTGGCATATTAGGCAGGAGGGGAAGGACAGTCACATGCTGCCTTACTACGGTTTATCCTCAGGTCTCTGGGGTCTGACGGACTCTCTGTTTTGATGGTATTTGATTTTTTGAAGGGGGGAAAGAGGCACAAGGATAAACGTCAATCACTGAGAAACAATCCATCAAGGTGAAGGCAAGAGCAGCTAAATACTCCCTGTTTCATTAAATTCAGGACCAACAGTCCAGTACAACAATAGAAGTGACAGCAAGCCATTGCTGCGGACACAGGTGGAAACAAAATCCCAGGGCAGCTAGATAGACGATATCATATGCATATGATGTCCTATGTATGCCCTGTATTTTATATATTCTGTATGTATATACACACAAATAAGGTTATGGTTGAAACATGTATCGTGCCAAACCCACTGCATTTTATTACACTGTTACAACTTCTTCATACTAATACTGATGGTGATGAAATAATAATGAGAGTTGCCATTTATTAAATGCTTGCTATAAGTTAGGTAGCCTGATATACAATTTCATTTAATATCTACAACTACCCAATGAGACAGCTATTATATTTGCCATCTTATAGGTGAGAAAACTGAGGCATAAAGCCACCGAGTAATTCTTGTGAGATTAAAATATCTAGTTTGTGGTAGAATTCGGATTTAATCCCTAGTTTGACTCCAAAGTCAAATGTACCTAACCGGGCCAGGCGCAGTGGCTCACACCTGTAATCCCAATACTTTGGGAGGCCAGGACAGGAGGATCACTTGAGCTCAGGAGTTTGAGACCAGCCTGGGCCACATGGCGAAACCCCATATCTACCAAAAATACAAAAAATTAGGCGGGCTTGGTGGTCTGTGCCTGTGGTTCCAGCTACTCAAGGCTGAGGTGGGAAGATTGCTTGAGCCCAGAAAGCACAGGTTGCAAAGAGCCAAGATTGTGCCACAGCACTCCAGCCTGGGTGACAGAGCCAGACCCCATTTAAAAAAAAAAAAATTCGTAATCACTAAATTTTAATATATTCTTTATCTCCTGTCAATCCAAATAACAAAGAGAAGCTCTCTAAAAATATGTAGTTTAATTGGGAATTGCAGGACACAGATGCTATGATAAACATAGGCACATCCAGGGAGGCTGAGGTAAGGGGAAGTTTTAAAGGCAAAAGAGTACATGTAGATTGTTTTGAAACAAACAGAACATTGGTTACAAGGGTTTATGACAGGAGTTGTTGTCAGTCCCTTTTTTTTTCTTTTTAGTGGGTTACAGAAAATTCCTTTTAAAAAATTATTTATAATTATTATTTTTTATTATTATACTTTAAGTTCTAACTCATCATTTACATTAGGTATATCTCCTAATGCTATCTCTCCCCCCATCCCACGACAGGCCCGGGTGTGTGATGTTCCCCTTCCTGTGTCCAAGTGTTCTCATTGTTCAATTCCCACCTATGAGTCAGAACATGTGGTGTTTGGTTTTCTGTCCTTAAGATAGTTTGCTGAGAATGATGGTTTCCAGCTTCATCCATGTCCCTACAAAAGACATGAACTCATCCGTTTTTATGGCTGCATAGTATTCCATGGTGTAAATGTGCCACATTTTCTTAATCCAGTCTGTCACTGATGGACATTTGGGTTGATTCCAAGTCTTTGCTATTGTGAATAGTGCCACAATAAACATACGGGTGCATGTGTCTTTATAGCAGCATGATTTATAATCCTTTGGGTATATCCCCAGTAATGGGATGGATGGGTCAAATGGTAGTTCTAGTTCTAGATCCTTGAGGAATTGCCACATTGTCTTCCACAATGGTTGAACTAGTTTACAGTCCCACCAACAGTGTAAAATTTTTCCTATTTCTCCATATCCTCTCCAGCACCTGTTGTTTCCTGACTTTTTAATGATTGCCATTCTAACTGATGTGAGATGGTATCTTATTGTGGTTTTGATTTGCATTTTCTCTGATGGCCAGTGATGATGAGCATTTTTTCATGTGTCTGTTGGCTACATAAATGTCTTCTTTTGAGAAGTGTCTGTTCATATCCTTTGCCCACTTTTTGATGGGGTTGTTTGATTTTTTTCTTGTAAATTTGTTTAAGTTCTTTGTAGATTCTGGATATTAGCCCTTTGTCAGATGGGTAGATTGCAAAAATTTTCTCCCATTCTGTAGGTTGCCTGTTCACTCTGATGGTAGTTTCTTTTGCTGTGCAGAAGCTCTTTAGTTTAATTAGATCCCATTTGTCAGTTTTGGCTTTTGTTGCCATTGCTATTTGTGTTTTAGACATGAAGTCCTTGCCCATGCCTATGTCCTGAATGGTATTGCCTAGGTTTTCTTCTAGGGTTTTTATGGTTTTAGGTTTAGCATTTAAGTCTTTAATCCATCTTGAATGAATTTTTGTATAAGGTGTAAGGAAGGGATCCAGTTTCAGCTTTCTACATACGGCTAGCCAGTTTTCCCAGCACCAATTATTAAATAGGGAATCCTTTCCCTATTTCTTGTTTTTGTCAAGTTTGTCAAAGATCAGATGGTTGTAGATGTGTGGTATTACTTTTGAGGGCTCTGTTCTGTTCCATTGTTCTACATCTCTGTTTTGGTACCAGTACCATGCTGTTTTGATTACTGTAGCCTTGTAGTATAGTTTGAAGTCAGGTAGCATGACTCCTCCAGCTTTGTTCCTTTGGGTTAGGATTGTCTTGGCAATGCAGGCTCTTTTTTGGTTCCACATGAATTTTAAAGTATTTTTTTGTTCCAATTCTGTGAAGAAAGTCATTGGTGGCTTGAAGGGGATGGCATTGAATCTATAAATTACCTTGGGCAGTATGGCCATTTTCACGATATTGATTCTTCCTATCCATGAGCATGAGCATGGAATGTTCTTCCCTTTGTTTGTGTCCTCTTTGACTTCGTTGAACAGTGGTTTGTAGTTCTCCTTGAAGAGGTCCTTTACATCCCTTGTAAGTTGGATTCCTAGGTATTTTATTCTCTTTGAAGCAATTGTGAATGGGAGTTCACTCATAATTTGGCTCTCTTTTGTCTGTTATTGGTGTATAGGAATGCTTGTGATTTTTGCACATTGATTTTGTATCCTGAGACTTTGCTGAAGTTGCTTATCAGCTGAAGGAGATTTTGGATTGAGACGATGGGGTTTTCTAAATAAACAATCATGTCATCTGCAAGCAGGGACAATCTGACTTCCTCTTTTCCTCACTGAATATCCTTTATTTCTTTCTCCTGCCTGATTGCCATGGCCAGAACTTCCAACACTATGTTGAATAGGAGTGGTGAGAGAGGGCGTCCCTGTCTTGTGCCAGTTTTCAAAGGGAATGTTTCCAATTTTTGCCCATTCAGTGTGATATTGGCTGTGGGTTTGTCATAAATAGCTCTTATTATTTTGAGATACGTCCCATCAATATCTAGTTTATTGAGAGTTTTTAGCATGAAGGGCTGTTGAATTTTGTTGAAGGCCTTTTCTGCATCTGTTGAAATAATCATGTGGTTTTCGTCTTTGGTTCTGTTTATATGCTGGATTACATTTATTGATTTGCATATGTTGAACCAGCCTTGCATCCCAGGGATGAAGCCCACTTGATAATGGTGGATAAGCTTTTTGATGTGCTGCTGGATTTGGTCTGCCAGTATTTTATTGAGGATTTTTGCATCGATGTTCATCAGGGATATTGGTCTAAAATTCTCTTTTTTTGTTGTGTCTCTGCCAGGCTTTGGTATCAGGATGATGCCGGCCTCATAAAATGAGTTAGGGAGGATTCCCTCTTTTTCTATTGATTGGAATAGTTTCAGAAGGAATGGTACCAGCTCCTCCTTGTACCTCTGGTAGAATTTGGCTGTGAATCCATCTGGTCCTGGACTGTTTTTGGTTGGTAGGCTATTAATTATTGCCTCAATTTCAGAGCCTGTTATTGGTCTATTCAGGGATTCAACTTCTTCCTGGTTTAGTCTTGGGAGGGTGTGTGTGTCCAGGAATTTATCCATTTCTTCTAGATTTTCTAGTTTATTTGTGTAGAGGTATTTATAGTATTCTCTGATGGTAGTTTGTATTTCTGTGGGATTGGTGGTGATATCCCCTTTATGTTTTTTTACTGTGTCTATTTGATTCTTCTCTCTTTTCTTCTTTATTAGTCTTGCTAGCAGTCTATCAATTTTGTTGATCTTTTCAAAAAACCAACTCCTGGATTCATTGATTTTTTTGAAGGGTTTTTTGTGTCTCTATCTCCTTCAGTCTGCTCTGATCTTAGTTATTTCTTGCCTTCTGCTAGCTTTTGAATGTGTTTGCTCTTGCTTCTCTGGTTCTTTTAATTGTGATGTTAGGGTGTCAATTTTAGATCTTTCCTGCTTTCTCTTGTGGGCATTTAGTACTATAAATTTCCCTCTACACACTGCTTTAAATGTGTCCCAGAGATTCTGGTACATTGTGTCTTTGTTCTCATTGGTTTCAAAGAACATCTTTGTTTCTGCCTTCATTTTGTTATGTACTCAGTAGTCATTCAGTAGCAGGTTGTTCAGTTTCCATGTAGTTGAGTGGTTTTGAGTGAGGTTCTTAATCCTGAGTTCTAGTTTGATTGCACTGTGGTCTGAGAGACAGTTTGTTATAATTTCTGTTCTTTTACATCTGCTGAGGAGTGCTTTACTTCCAACTATGTGGTCAATTTTGGAATAAGTGCATTGTGGTGCTGAGAAGAATGCATATTCTGTTGATTTGGGGTGGAGAGTTCTGTAGATGTCTATTAGGTCCACTTGGTGCACAGCTGAGTTCAATTCCTGGATATCCTTGTTAACTTTCTGTCTTGTTGATCTGTCTAATGTTGACAGTGAGGTGTTAAAGTCTCCCATTATTATTGTGTGGGAGTCTAAGTCTCTTTGTAGGTCTCTAAGGACTTGCTTTATGAATCTGGGTGCTCCTGTATTGGGTGCATATATATTTAGGATAGTTAGCTCTTCTTGTTGAATTGATCCCTTTACCATTATGTAATGACCTTCTTTGTCTCTTTTGATCTTTGTTGGTTTAAAGTCTGTTTTATCAGAGACTTGGATTGCAACCCCTGCTTTTTTTTGTTTTCCATTTGCTTTTTAGATCTTCCTCCATCCCTTTATTTTGAGCCTATGTGTATCTGCATGTGAGATGGGTCTCCAGAATACAGCACACTGATGGGTCTTGACTCTTTATCCAATTTGCCAGCCTGTGTCTTTTAATTGGAGCATTTAGCCCATTTACATTTACAGTTAATATTGTTATATGTGAATTTGATGCTGTCGTTATGATGCTAGCTGATTATTTTGCTCGTTAGTTGATGCAGTTTCTTCCTAGCATTAATGGTCTTTACAATTTGGCATGTTTTTGCAGTGGCTGGTACCGGTTGTTCCTTTCCATGTTTAGTGCTTCCTTCTGGAGCTCTTGTAAGGTAGGTCTGTTGGTGACAAAATCTCTTAGCATTTGCTTGTCTGTAAAGGATTTTATTTCTCCTTCACTTATGAAGCTTAGTTTGGCTGGATATGAAATTCTGGGTTGAAAATTCTTTTCTTTAAGAATGTTGAGGCCAGGCACAGTGGTTCAAGCCTGTAATCCCAGCACTTTGGGAGGTCGAGACGGGCGAATCACGAGGTCAGGAGATCGAGACCATCCTGGCTAACACAGTGAAACCCCGTTTCTACTAAAAAAAATACAAAAAACTAGCCGGGCGAGGTGGCGGGTGCCTGTAGTCCCAGCTACTCAGGAGGCTGAGGCAGGAGAATGGTGTAAACCTGGGAGGCGGAGCTTGCAGTGAGCTGAGATCCGGCCACTGCACTCCAGCCCGGGCGACAGAGTGAGACTCTGTCTCAAAATAAATAAATAAATAAAATAAAATAAAATAAAAGAATGTTGAATATTGGCCCCCACTCTCTTCTGGCTTGTAGAGTTTCTGCCGAAAGATCTGCTGTTAGTCTGATGGGCTTCCTTTTGTGGGTAACCTGACCTTTCTCTCTGGCTGCCCTTAACATTTTTTCCTTCATTTCAACTTTGGTGAATCTAACAATTATGCATCTTGGAGTTGCTCTTCTCGAGGAGTATCTTTGTGTGGCGTTCTCTGTATTACCTGAATTTGAATGTTGGCCTGCCTTGCTAGGTTGGGGAAGTTTTCCTGGATAATATCCTGAAGAATGTTTTCCAACTTGGTTCCATTCTTCCCGTCATTTTCAGGTACACCAATCAGATGTAGATTTGGTCTTTTCACATAGTCCCATATTTCTTGGAGGCTTTGTTTGTTTCTTTTCACTCTTTTTTCTCTAAACTTCTCTTCTTGCTTCATTTCATTCATTTGATCTTCAATCACTGATACCCTTTCTTCCAGTTGATCGAATCAGCTACTGTGCCTGTGTCACGTAGTTCTCGTGCCATGGTTTTCAGCTCCATCAGGTCGGTTAAGGACTTCTCTACACTGGTTATTCTAGTTAGCCATTCATATAATCTTTTTTCAAGGTTTTTAGCTTCTTTATGATGGGTTCGAACATCCTCCTTTAGCTCAGAGAAGTCCAATTGTCTGAAGCCTTCTTCTCTCAACTCGTCAAAGTCATTCTCTGTCCAGCTTTGTTCCATTGCTGGCGAGCAGCCGCGTTCCTTTGGAGGAGAAGAAGTGCTCTAATTTTTAGAATTTTCAGCTTTTCTGCTCTGATTTCTCCCCATCTTTGTGGTTTTATCTACCTTTGGTCTTTGATTATGGTGACGTACAGATGGGGTTTTGGTGTTGATGTCCTTTCTGTTTGTTAGTTTTCCTTCTAACAGTGAGGACCCTCAGCTGCAGGTCTGTTGGAGTTTGCTGGAGGTCCACTTCAGACCCTGTTTGCCTGGGTATCACCAGCGGAGGCTGCAAAACAGCGAATATTGCAGAACAGCAAATGTTGTTGCCTGATCATTCTTCTGGAAGCTTCATCTCAGAGGGGCATCTGGCTGTGTGAGGTGTCAGTCGGCCCCTACTGGGAGGTACCTCCCAGTTAGGCTACATGGGCATCAGGGACCCACTTGAGGAGGCAGTCTGTCTGTTCTCAGACCTTAAACTCTGTGCTGGGAGAACTAGTACTCTCTTCAAAGCTCAGCTGGAAATGCAGAAATCACCCATCTTCTGTGTTGCTCATGCTGGGAGCTATAGACTGGAGCTGTTCCTATTCAGTCATCTTAGAACCCTCCAGTTGTTGTCAGTTCTTTAGTGGAGACAGTGTATCAGGCAAGTGTTTGTGTACAAGCTGCTAGCTGTCCTTGTGTGACTCATGTAGCAAACCATGGTTTGATAAAATTTCCTGTGATAGTTCCTTTTATCAGGCAAATCATGCCTGAGAGCCTCCCCCTACCTCCATGACCTCTTGGCTCTATTTTGTTAAGGATGACATAAGTGACTCCATTTTGATTCTCACAACTTTTCCCACTGCAAAACCTTCCACTACTTTGAACTTGGGTGAACCTGATCCATATATTTTAGACTTGGAGTTGGCATCCATTGATATCTCTATAGTAAACAAATTGAGGCATTTACTCATCAGGTAGTTGTCAATATTGTATACCTCTTTCTTTGAGAATTGCACCCAGTCACAGAGGATGACTCCAGGAAGCCATGTTTATTCTCTTTGAACTTGTCCTCTTGCCACCTTTGTGTGGACCACGGTGGATATCTAACCCAAACTACTGCCTTTTGGAAACAGAAATTGGGCTTTGCTCTGAGGCCAGAGGAAAGGTGTAAACTCTGGATATCTGTGATAGTTCTCATGGCCCAGGGGATAAAATTGAAGGGAAGTCAGTAGAAATAAATGAAACTGGTGGTCTGGCAGAGGCCTTGGTGCCTGAATGCACATCCAGTGTAAAGAGTTTTAGCTGGAAGCGGGCACAAGTGCTTTTACCATGGTCCACACCTGGTGGGTCTGTGGTCATGCATACATGAGAGTAAGGGCCAGTGGGACGGGAGGGTGGACTGGGGTTGAAGAGAGTGTTGGAAGAGGAAGAAGGGATGTTGGGGATTGAGACAGAGAATAAAGAGGCCGAGCTCAGGAGGGAGGGATGATTGCCTGTCTCCCACCTTGCCTCTCTCAGGCCAACGCCATGCCTGTCTTGGAGTCAGTGAGACAGCTCAGTCTCCATCTGATAAAGTTCCTGTTGGCTTAAGTTTATGTAGGTTTTGGTCATTTTCAATTGAAAAGGAGGGCCGGGTGTGGTGGCTCACATCTGTTATCCCAGCACTTTGGGAGGCTGATGTGGGAGGATCGCTTGAGGCCAAGAGTTTGAGACCAGCTTTAAACACATCAAGACCTCTCTATAAAATAAAATAAAATAAAATAAAATAAAATACAATAAAGATTAGTTGGGTGTGGTGGCACATGCCTGTAATGTCAACACTTTGGAAGGCTGAGGTGGAAGGATCCCTTGAGCTCATGAGTTCGAGACTGCAGTGAGCTATTATATGATTGTGCCACTGGACTCCAACCTGGGACACAGAGTGAGACACTGTCTCTAAAATAATAATAAATAAAAAGATAGTGTCGAAAAGTCTTCTTTGTGCCTGCTGTCTATAAATTTTGTGATCTCCCCAGTGACACATTTTTAGATAATAAAAAGTTTAGAGGAGTACCTAGTGCAATGGAAGTGAAGATCCAAAATTGTTTTAACAGACTGGACTGTTGTACAAAATCTACAAGATGAAATTTAACAAAACCAAATGTAATCATATATTTTTACATTAACACAAATAATTGATTTGGTACAGAATGGGGCTGACATGCTTTAGCAGCAAATTAATAAAAAGGAATCTAGGGTTTTGGCTAACCACATGCTTAATAGAGGCAATATTGAAGAGCAGGGCGTAAAAGACACAACGTTTCAAGGACATGATGCTAAACCAAAATTAAGAACACTCAGGGAAACCCAAAAGCCAATCAGGATTACTTGGACTTAATCCCAAGGGATCCAGACTGGATTAGGTGTTAGCTAAGAAAACCCAAATTTAATCAATCACAGTTATTGAGCCTGAAACACACAGATAAATGGTTAATGTCAAGAAACATGTCCAGAGCAAAACAGTTCTTGGCGGGCTGCAGTGGCTCACACCTGTAATCCCAAGACTTTGGGAGGTGGGTGGATCACTTGAACCCAGGAGTTCAAGACCAGCCTGGGCAACATCGCAAAACTTTGTCTGTACTAAAAATACAAAAATTAACTGAGCATGGTGGCACATGCCTGTGGTCCCAGCTACTTGGGAGGCTGAGGTGGGAAGATCGCTTGAGCCTGGGAGGTCAAGGCTGCAGTGGGGATTGAGACAGAGGATAAAGTGATTGTGCCACTGCACTCCAGCCTCAGCAACACAGTGAGACCCTGTCAAAAAAAAAAAAAAAAAAAAAAAAAAAAAAAAAAGAAAGAAAGAAAAAAAAGAGAAAAGAGAAACAGTTCTCAAGAGATCATTTTTACCTGTTTGAAATATTTTTTAAATGGTAAAAATAGTACACACTTATTATAACAAACTCAAAAATTATAGAGGAGTATACAGAAAAAGTGAAACCCACTTCCCCCAATCTAGTATCACTTCCTAAAAGCAATCATTGTTTAAAGATTGGAGGTTTTTTTGCAGATTTTTTTCATGCTTTGTCACACATATATTTACATATACATGTATGAGATTTTTAAACAATAGAAATGGAGTCACACTATGCACACACACGTGTGCCGACATTTATAGTTCTTCTTTTAGCAGATATGTAGGAGATCACTGTGTTATAGAAATTTATCCAGTCTTCTTGATAGATCCATCGCTTACTTACATTATTTAAAATTAGACTCAATGCAGCAAAGTGCATCCTTGTGATGTATCTTTATACATATCTTCTAATATTTTTATAGGTTGCATTACTAGCTGCAGAAGTGCTAGTCATAGCATATGTATGTTTTAAATTTTGAGGGTTTTTTTTTCCAAATTGTCTACCAAAAATTCTTAATCTGTTGACACTTTCAGTAATAGGCCATGAGGGCTTATTCCCCACACCCTTTGCAATACTCGATATTATCAGTTTTAATTTTTTGCTGAAATGATCTTGTTTGGCTTTTGTGCTCAACACCCAGAATCTTGATCGTATTAGACTATTAGGGCCCTCCTAGCCCAGGTACTTTGCAGTTCGTGGAGGGGTGGATGGCTGAGGCCTCATTTTGGAATGCAAACAGTGTAACCCACATGGAGCAGTAAGTATATGCCACACCTGTGAGTACTGGTGTCAGCTTCTGTCCAGGACAAGGTTAAGCCTAAGGTCAACTCTGTTCTGGTCTCGGTTCCTCTTTTCCCAGGTCCAGGGAACTCACTGCTGAGGGTTCCATCCTGACTGCACACCAGTGCTCACTTACTGCTGTTTTTACGTTTGACTTCTACATTTACTGAAAGGGCAGTCAACTGATGTCAAAGGAAGACTTCATTTTTTAATTTTTTTTTTTTTTTTAATTTTTAGAGACAGGTCTTGTTCTGTTGCCCAGGCTGGAGTACAGTGGTTTGATAACAGCTCACTGCAGCCTTGAACTCCTGTACACAGGTGATTCTCCTGCCTCAGCCTCCTAAGTAGCTGGTGCCACAGGCACATGACACCACACTTGGCTGATTAAAAAAAAAAAAAAATTTTTTTTTTTTTGGTTGAAACAGGGTCCTGCTATGTTACCCAGGCTGGGCTTGAACTTCTGGCCTCAAGTGATCCTCCCACCTTGGCCTCCCAAAGTGCTGGGATTACAGGGGTAAGCTACCATGCCTGGCCACAGTGGGAGACTCTTTCTTTCCGGGGTTCTCTGTAAAATGCTTGCCACGTGCTTGACCAGCGAGTGGCTGTGTTTCCCTCTCCAATCTGAGAGTTCTGAAGATCTAGCCCACCAAAGGCACTAGAATAAGCCCTGTCTGGGCTGGGTGCGGTTGCTCATGCTTGTAATCCCAGCACTTTGGGAGGCTGAGGTGGGTGGATCACTTGAGGTCAGGAGTTTGAGCCTGACCAGCCTAGCCAACATGGCAAAACCCTGTCTCTACTAAAAATAAGACAATTAGCTGAGTGTGTGCCTGTGGTCCCAGCTACTCGGGAGGCCAATATCGCACCACTGCACTCCAGCCTGGGAGACAGAGTGAGACTAAAAAAAAAAGAGCCCTGTCTGAGGAAGCTACATTTAGGCTGAAAGCTAAGCAGTGCTCAGACTCTAGCATGGGTACGAATCACCAGGGGAGCTTGTTAAGATGCAGATTCTGATTCTGAAGGTCTGGGATGGAATGTGGCTTGTCCTGGGCACACTGTGGAGTTAGAGCAGAATTGCCTTAAGGAGAGCAGAAGTTCCTGACCAGGATGCATTAGAATTATGAGCAGCTCAGGTCCTCCCCTAGACTATTTAAATTCAATTACTAAGGGTTCAGGCACAGGTATTTAAAAACACCTTTGGTGGTTAAAATATGCTAGGGTTGTGGGAGGTTGAGGCTGCAGTAAGCTGTGATCACACCACAGCACTCCAGCCCGGGCAACAGAGCAAGACTCTGTCTCAAAAAAAAAAAAAAGAAAAAGAAAAAAAAAAAAAAAAAGCTAGGGTTGAGAGCCATGGATGTGGCACAGTAATTCTCAAATTGTCCCCAGAGAGCAGCATCAGCATCACCTGAGAACTTGCTAGACATGCGAGTTCTTGGCCCCATCCTGTCTGCCAAATCAGGAACTGTGGGACAGGGCCCAGCGTCTGTTTGAACAAGCTCTTTAGGGGATGCTCATCCTCACCACTGTTGAATGGAGCATCTTGATAAACATTCACAAGCCTGGATCCCAGCCTCATTCTTTCTAATTCCAAAATCTTGGAGTGGTTCCCAGAAGTATGTGGCTTTAAAAGCACCCATAAGGTGCTGATTCAGTGGCTGAGCAGAGGGGTGGCAGCTCTCAGCATGAGTGGGGGCTTATGTATGGCCTCCTGGCTCATGCTGTACAGTGTTCATCCATCACCTCTCAGGGGTCAAACTCAGACAAGATGCTGATGATGTTACTGTCGAACACTTACTATGTACCAGGCAGTTTATACATGAGCCCTACAACAACCCGGAAAGGTGGGCCTATCATGGTTTTACGAAAGTAAGTCTCTAACCCAGGTCCGTCATGACTCTAAAACCCTGGCTTTCCACCATCTCAGAGTATCAGTTTTGGCAGATTAGGGGGGCACCAGGCTGTGGGCCTCTGAGAAACCTCTGTTGTGTAATCTTCAGTGGCTTATTTTGTGAAATTGGAGATATATTCGTAATTTTAGCAGTATAACATTCTCCTTTCAGTTCCTCTGAGGGAAAGAGAGGTGGTTTCAATCTTTAACTTATGCAAAGCGATGTTCTTTGTCTGTGAAGAGGACTCCTTTAATGAGAGGGCAGGTGCTTGGTATGTCAGGTTGTTAGAAAAAATACAGGATATCCAGTTAAATTTGACTTTACAATAAATAGAAAATAGGCTTTAAAAATTATAAGTATGTCCCAAATATTGCATGAGGCATATTTATACTAAAAATTAGTTTTTATTAATAGAGATTCAAATCTAACTGAGCATCCTGTATTTTTATTTGCTACATCAGGCAAGCCTATTACAGTGAGTTTTCTGGCTCTAGTAATGAACCTGCCTCATTCTTCTGCAACCAGGGATGCTCATGTGTTAGAAGATGTGGCCAGGACTTGAGAAGGAGCAGAACTAAAACTTACCTGTCAGGCTCTGCAATGACTGAGACAATCAGACACAGCCTGAACCTAATAACCCTTAAAAAAAAATAGCACTTATGTGCCAAGCACTATGCTATGAGTCTTTCATTCACTATTTTATTTAATTCTCACAGTCCTATGACTAGGCCCAGTAGTAGTATCACTATTTTACAGATGGGAAAAGTGAGGCCAAGAAAAGCTTAGTGATTGGTCTAAGGCAGGATTTCTCAGTTGCAGCACTATCAGCATTTGGGGCCAAATAATTCCTTAAGCAGTTTATTTTTATTTTATTTTTTGAGACAGGGTCTCACTCTGTCACCCAGGCTGGAGTGCAGTGGCACGATCATGACTCACTGGTTATTTTTTGTATTTTTTTGTAGAGATGGAATTTCACCATGTTGCCTGGGCTGGTCTCGAACTCGTGGGCTCAATGTGATCTGCCCGCCCTGGGATCCCAAATTGCCGGGAATAGAGAGTGAGACACTGTGCCTGGCTAATTCTTTGCTGTGTGGTCTGTCCTGTGCATTTTAGGATGTGTAGCAGCACCCCTGGCCCTTATCTTGAGGGAGACAGGTGACAAACAGGATAAGTAAGTAGAATATAAAGCATATTAGAGAGTGATAAGGTAAAAAAAAAAAAAAAAAAAAAAAAGGAGAAAAAATAAAGCAAGGAAGAGAGAATATGAGGGCTTGGAATGGATACTTGAACTTTTAAATTGGGTGACCTGGAAAATCAACCTCATTGAAAAGGCGATCTTTGTGTGAGGGAGCTGCAGCTATCTTGGGGAAGAGCATTTCAGGCAAGGGAACAGCTGGTGCAAAAGCCTGGAGGCAGAGATTTTTCTGTGTCTTTGAGGACTATTCTGGAGTCACTGGAATGGGATGAGTGGGGACGGGGATGGGTAGTAGGAGGTGATTTCCAAGAGGTAGCAGGAGGTAGGGTGACCATATAATTTGTAATCCAAATGGGGCTAAGTGGTCACTGTTAAAACTATGCTGGGACAACAGATACAAACTAGGATTATCCCAGGCATGCTGGGTTAGTAAGGATTTAGTCATTACTCTAAGTGACTTGGCTTTGGGCAGAGCTGCAACATGACCTGACTCGAGACCTCTGTTTTGATTACTCTGTTGAAAGGGACTCAAGGCCAGTAAGGCTGAATTAGGGAGAATAGCTTGCGGGGGCGCCACCACAATACCCAAAGTGAGAGAAGATGGGGGCGTAGATCAGGGGCAATGGCAAAGGGGCCCTGAAAACTGGTCAAATTCTGGATATAATTTGAAGGTAGAACCAATAGGATTTCTGACCCTTACTAGGCTATGGGTGTGAAAGAAAGACAGGAGTAAAGACGGCACCAGCAGAAAATGGAAAGAGGAAGAAATGTGGGAGGAAGATCGTGTTGCAGGTCAAGTTCACAGGAAGCAGACCCAGATGAAATGAGCATGCGAGAGGTTTGCTGGCCAGGGCTTTTGTGATCAATACCTGAGAGAGAAGCAGAACAAGAAGGATGTGTTGGAGGAAGTTGCTGGGTAGCCACTTGGTCCCAACAAGGGACTTGACCAACCCGATGGAGGAACTCTGAAGTTGGTCAGGCCCTTCAGAGTTACTCCAATGGGGCAAGTCAGCCAGGTCTCACACTTGACTTTCTAAATGACTGTCGCTGAGTGAAGGTAGTTCTGGGAAGGGTTAGACCTCAGGCAAGGTGGCTCTCCTCCGTGGAAGTCAAGCTCTGGAGTGGGGTTGGGTTGTCAGTCACCAACACTCTCAGTGGCTGGGGAAAAGGGTGCCTTGGTCCCAGAGAATCTGGGTAGTGACTACAGCATCCATTACAGATCAGGCGCTCAGTTTTGTACCTAGGAAGTTTGAGACAGCCCCTAGATAGTCAAGGGGCGATGCTAAGTGACTCTTGTCCCTTTTCTGCTGACTCCAGGGGCCAGCACAGCCTCTGAGTTCCTTCAAGGTGGCTTGCAACCCTTAACTCTTTCCTAGCTTATGCTGAACTTCCGGAGCAGCATATTCCATAGAAATACAGTCCCAGACACACGGCTAACTTATTATTATTATTATTATTACTATTATTGAGCAAATCTTGCTCTGTCATCCATGCTGAGTGCAGTGGGATGATCACAGCTCACCACAGCCTCGAACTCCTGGGCTCAAGGGATTCTCCCACCTCAGCCTCCCGAGTAGCTGAGACCACAGGCATGTGCCACCGTGACTGACTAATTTTTTAATCTTATTTTTTGTAGAAATGGGGCCCTTACTATGTTGCCAAGGCTGGTTTTGAATGCCTGGACTCAAGGGATCCTCCAGCCTTGGTTTCCCAAAGTGCTAGGATTGCAGGTGTGAGCTACCATGCCCAGCTATGCATATCTAACTTAAAGTGGTATTCTATTCACATTTTAAAAGTTCAAAGAAATGGGTGAAATTTAATAATGTATTTTTTTTGAAACAAGCCTTGTTAAATGTTTGAACTGTTATATAAGCATTTTTTTCCTATTTCTTTGAAAAAAAGATAAAATTACGCAAAAATGCTTATGCTAAACAATAGGCTGGACACAATGGCTCACACTTGTAATCCCAGCACTTTGAGAGGCCAAGGCAGGTGGATTGCTTAGACCTAGGAGTTCAAGACCAGTCTGGGCAACATGGCGAAACTCCGTCTCTACAAAAAATACAAAAATTAGCCAGATGTGGTGGTGGGCACCTGTAGGTAGTGGCAGCTACTCAAGAGGCTGAGGTGAGAAGATTCCTTGAGCCTCGGAGATCAAGGCTGCAGTGAGCCGAGATCATGCCACTGTACTCCAGCCTGGGTGACAGAGGGAGCCCCCATCTAAAAAAAAAAAAGAAGAAGCTACCATTTTCCAGTTATCTTTGAATGTTATCTTTTATGTTTTACTTTTCATTGTGAATCATTGTGAATATATACAAAGATGAAAAGTGGAGCATATAGTACAATGAATCCTCAGTTACTTATCACTGAACTTTAACAATGATCAACTCACTGCCAAACTTAAAAAAAAAAAAAACTTTTGTGTTTGTTTATTTATTTATTTATTTTTAAGATGGGGTCTCACTTTGTCACCCAGGCTGGAGTGCAGTGGTGTGATCTTGGCTCCCTGTAGCCTCCACCTCCCAGGCTGAAGAGACCCTCTCACCTCAGCCTCCTGAGTAGCTGGGACCACCTTTCTACTATCTACTGGTTAGTCTTGCAATATGATTTTACTAAAGTGTTACTTATTCTTGAACAATTTCTATGATGTCAGCAGAGAGATATCAACAAGAGTGATTATAAAGTAGCTAGTCTTGTAAGTCAAGAGTTAGGATCTTTGGTCCATTGCTCAGTCCATTTCAGGATCTGATCTATATTATTTTCTAGCTCTTATGGTTTATTGCTTGGCAGCTGATGCATGATTTCTTCCTTGCAGGATGCTGTGACTTATTAATAAAGAACTTGAAAAATCTTACACTGAGTATTGTCTATTAGTTTCTTCTCAGTATAACCCCTTGCTTCAAGTCTTTCATACAATACATTGGTATCTGTTCCCAGTACAAAAACTATAATATATGAAACCAGTGTTCAGGGAAGAAGTCACCAGCATGGTAATAAACAGTAACTACCTTCTCTCATTTGGTTATCTAACTCATCAACTACTCTTTATCTTCATCTAAAATGAGACAATCACTCTTCATCATAGCCATCACACAACTGCTCTTCTTGAGCTAAATCACCCACATTAATGTTGTATTTCAGTCCTGAATTTTTTTTTATTTTTATTTTATTTTTGAGACGGAGTAGTCTCACTCAGTCACCCAGGCTGGAGTGCAGTGGTGCTATGTTGGCTCACTGCAACCTCCGCCTCCCAGGTTCAAGCAATTCTCCTGCCTCAGCCTCCTGAGTGGCTGGGACTACAAGCATGTGCCACCACACCTGGCTAATTTTTGTATTTTTAGTAGAGATGGGGTTTCTCCATGTTGGCCAGGCTGGTCTTGAACTCCTGACCTCAAGTGATCTGCCTGCCTCAGCCTCTCAAAGTGCTGGAATTACAGGCGTGAGCCACCATGCTCGGCCTCAGTCCTGATTTTGATGTGAGTTTTTTGCCTAGTGTGTTTTTCCTATCCCTGGTTTACTGGTGAGCAGGATGTTTGGAAGCAACATGGTTCCTCGCTGTGATGGCTCTGAGTGCCTTGCTCACGCACCCTACCCTAAACACTACCCAAGCTTTTTCATCTATCTGTCCACATACTCCCTCATCCCATTTTATTTTGTAACCAATTCCAGATATCGTATGATTACATCTGTTTACATCTGTAAGTATTTGAGTGTGGATCTGAAAAAGTTTTTTTTTTTTTTTTTTTTTTTTTTTTTTTTACTTAGAAGAATGCTGTTTCGGCATCCTTTACTACTTCTGGTTTTTTGGTGAGATCAGAATTGCAAGTCAGGTCTCTAGGCTGAATGTTATGGCAAACTCTTATGTATTTAAACGGATGGCTTATTAATGACATGAGCAACCAGAGTTGCTATTAGCTGTTGATTTATGAAGCCACATGTTCAGCTTGTATGACGGATGTCATTAACATCAGGAGTGGCGGGCTCATTCATCTGTCTCTGCCCAGTGCTCTGCCGTCCTGAACGCGCTCAACAGATGGGGAATTTCATGGCCACAAATGGAATTGTTTATCCTCTCATTGTTCCCGTGTCAGCAATCAAACTAAATCCATTACCCACCAATAAAAAGATCAGCCTGCTGCCAGTTCAGCTGTGGAAGGGGCCAAAGCTATGTTGAAGGGATTTAGAGTTTTAGAAGGGATAAAAAAGTAATAAGAAGCCACATAAAAATTAAGATCCCAGAGAAGAGTCTGAGTCTTTCATTCTAAAGCTGAAGGCTTTAAAGGATTTAAAAGGAAAGGCCAAGTAATTCAATATTTTCTTTAACACAAAATATACTCTAGAGACCCCTCTTTATGGATAGTGCATAGCTTTTATTGTGTGTTGATGGCTTTATTATCTCATTGCAAAAAGTCACAAGCACTCAAACTAGGCTTTGAACAAGGAGGAAATGTCAGATCCATAATGGAAAAGCTGGTAAAACTTTAATAGCGTTACTACTGGTAGGAAGATTTTCTTTTGTGTGAATAAATAGTTGTCTGTTCTTATAAAGTTGTTCCTCTTTGGTTTAGCTAGCAGGTTCTCTGTACACTGATTTGTAAAAGGAGGTTCCTCAGTTCTGTGGACCCCCCAGGCTGCCCTCCCAACATTCTCAATGGACTGTGGACCATAAATTTTTATTTATTTATTTATTTATTTGTTTATTTATTTATTTAAGACAGGGTCTCGCTCTGTCACCCAGGCTGAAGAGCAGTGGCACAATCATGGCTCACTGCAGCCTCAACCTCCCAGGCTTAAGCAATCCTCCCACCTCGGCTCCCTGAGTAACTGGGACTACAGGCATGTGCCACCATGTCTATCTAATTTTTAAATTTTTTTTAGGGATAAGGTCTCACTATGTTGCCCAGACTGGTCTTGAACTCCTGGCCTCAAGGCATCCTCCTGCCTTGACCTCCCAAAATACTAGGATTACAGGCTTGAGCCCCTGTGCCTGGCCTGACCATGACTTTTAAAAGTGGACCTTGGACGCTTTTTGCTTTTTGCCAGATTGTTTTTATATCAGGATGTAACAGGCAAGAGACTTGGTGTCATCATTCACTGGTTATAGCTGAGTATCTGGGACATGCAGATTTCAAATTTATTTACTCAAAAAAGTTAGAGACGTTGGCCAATGGAAAATCAGGTTATCTGTAAAAAAAGAAATAAGACTGGTTGCATTGCTCTCTTTTTCATTCTATTCTGCAAATACTTAATGTACTACTGAATATGGCAGCTATTACGCTGGATGATAAGGATCTTAGATGATTAAGACAGTCTCCCCCTCTTAATAGATTAGATGGGGAGATAGACAAAAACACAAATGCTTGTAAGATGTGTTTACAGCACAGAGTGGTAAGTGGAGGCCTGAAGAGGATATTCTGAGAACTCAGAGGAGACCTCAAATTAGGGTTCCTTGACTTCCCTGGAGAGAAGGGTGGTGGAGAGGTGACAGGGCTAAGGAGTGAAGAATGGGCAGTAGTTTGCCATGAGGTTTGGAAGGTTATTTCAGGCACTGGTAAGAGCCTGAACAAAGCTATGGAGGCCTGAGATGGTTCCTGAGGGTGTGTGAAGCTGGGGAGACAGGAGACTGAAAATGGGGGAAAAGGCTAAACTATGATGGCCCTGCCGTCTGATGGGGCCATGGACCTTCTCTTGAAGTCCATGAGAAGCCACTGAAGGATTTTTCAGTAAGGAAAAGCTATGGTCAGACAATTTATCTTTTATCAAAGCACTCCTGGATGCAGGGTGGAGAATGGATTGCAGGGGGTTAAGAAATGGAAGCAGCGAAACTGTTAGGAAGCCGATTGCAGTAATCCAGGTGAGATGTGGAGGGCCTGAATCAAGGGGTATTCGAGTGTGTCTGTATGTTTGGGGTGAAGAGGAAGGTGTGATAATAACTCATAAGGTTGTTGAATTGAAAACCTTGAAAAATATGTAAAGTTCTTAGAATAGAACTTGTGTAAACTACACTGAATCAATGTTAACTCATATTTCTCTTTTTCCTCTTTGCGACAGTCTTAGTCAGCTTGGACTGCTATAACAAACTACCATAACCTGGGTTGCTTACTATCCATTTCTTACAGTTTTGGAGGCTGGGAATTCCAAAACCAAGCTCCCAGATGATTCAGTTTCCGGTGAAGGCTTTCTTCCCTGTTGGCAGGCAGCCAACTTCTCACTGTGTTCATGTGGTAGAGACAGAGAGCTCTGGTCCCTTATCTCCATTGTAAGGGCACTAATCCCACCATGGGGCCCCACCTTCATAACCTCATCTAAATCTAATCACCCCCCAAAGGCCCCACTTCCTAATACCATCACTTTGAGGGTTGGGGCTTCAACATATTATTTTTTGGATGACATAGACATGCGCTTCACAGCAGGGACTGAGTAAATCCCAGTGGTAATAGCATAGCAGAATGGAAAAGCAGGAAGAGGAGTAAATGGAGGCATATGAGGAGCCAGGAAAGAAGAAGGTCATAAGTGAGAGGGGAGAGCACCCCTCCACAACATCTCCTGAAGTCTCTGCCCTGTAGGAAGAAGGGGAGGTGAGTTTGGTATTGGAGGTCTTGTGAGATGGTGGGAGTTTTGGGGACATTGAGGTCACAGCTGCCCTGGGCAGCAGCTGTAGCTGAGCTTGACTATTTCATGGAGCTGTGAGTGAACAGTTTGCCGTTCTTTCTGGATGACCAGTTGTTTCTGCCAGCTTTTCTGTTTTGATATTTCATGATATGGCAGTCTCTTTCTTTATATTTAAGAGTTTTTAGTCATTATTGCCCGGCATAAACTGATCAGGATAACTGGAGGCAGATGGATGACCGGGTTTAGGGAATTTTTTCTACTTTCTGCTAGAAAGAATTATCTTCTACATAAGGTATGACAAACATTAGATCTGTCCAAGAAGCCAGCCATTCCACTTAGCCATTCAGTCAACAAATGTTACTGAGCGCCTCTAATATTGGTAAGGCATCTTACCACCTGGGGTTGCTGCTGCTTCAGGAATCAAGCTATGAACATGATTGTTTCCCCTGATGGATTGTGTGCTCCTTAAGGGATGGGACTGAGTCTTATTCATCTTTGTAGCCCCAGAACCTGGCACAGTAGTTGACACTAGGTGGTTGTCAAGAGCAAGATCTATGTCTAGGTCCAAATCACTTGCTACCACTTGCTAGTAGTGTGACCTTGGTCAATTTATACAGCCTCTAAGGTTTGGTACAATCATTTGTAAAACAAAGATAATAGTAACATCTGCCCCATCATAATATTATACCATCACATTAGGGGTTAGGGCTTCAACTTATGAATTTTGGGAGGACACAAACATGCAGTCCATAACAGAGAGTGAGCAAATCTCTATGGTCATAGCATAGCTATGTTTTGAGCATTAAATAACACAAACATGTAAAGCAGCTATAGTGTCTGGCACATAGGGTTCAATCATATTATCAGTATTAGGTTTACAATAAATGTAATTGAACTGATGCCCTAGGACCTAGTCCGACAATGCTTCTTTGTATATAAACTTGGGCAAGACATTTTACCTCTTGGAGTCTCTGTTTTTAAAGTTTATCTGTCAAACAGAAATACCTGCACAGGTACCTAACAGAATTAAAATGAAAATAGAAAAGATTGCTCTGTTTCTTGATTACAAAAATAACCTAAATCCAGTAAATTAAGCATAAATATCAGAGAGTAAGAAAAGCTACCATGCTACTATAACACCTTCAAAAGATGACACAAATTCCTTAACTTGATAAAGAGAATATATAAAAGACCTATAGCTAACATCATACTCAGTGTGAAAGTCTGAATGCTTTCCCCCTAGGACAGGGGACAGGACAAGGATATCTGCTCTCACCACTCTCATTCAACACAGTAGTGGAATAGTATGCCAGTGCAAAAATGCCAGGAAAGGAAATAAAAGGCATATACATTGGATACAAAGGAATAAAACTGTCCCTATTCACAGGTGGATAATTATAGAAAATCACAAGAAATCCACACGAAACTTCTAGGATTAATAAGTAGTGCAAAAAGTTTGCAGGATACAAGATCAACATACAAAAATCAATCACATTTCTGTGTACTAACGATGAACACGTGAAAACAAAATTCAAAGCACAATGACATTTACAATTGCTCCAAAGAAAATGAAATACTTAGGTAGAATTGTAATAGAACATATAGAGGATCTGTGTCCTGAAAATTTTAAAATGTTGATGAATTAAATCAAAGAAAACCTAAATAAATGCAGAGATATACTGGATTTGTGGATTGGAAGAATCAACATACTAAAAATGTCAGCTCTCACCAAATTATCAATAGGATTAATGCAGTTCCTATAAAATCCCAGCAAGAATATTTTGTCAACATAGATAAGGTTATCCTAAAATTTACATTGAAATGTGCAGGACTAGAATAGCTACGACAGTTTTGAAAAAGAAGGATAGGCCAGGCTACTTGGGAGGCTGAGGCAGGAGAGTCACTTGAACCCGGGAGGTGGAGGTTGCAATGAGCCAAGATCATGCCATTGCACTCCAGCCTGGGCAACAAGAGTGAAACTCTGTCTCAAAAAAAAAAAAAAAAAAAAAAAAAAGAAAGAAAGAAAAAGAAAAAGAAGGATAAAGGAGAGGAATCGCTCTACCAGTGTTAAAGATTACTATTTAGCTGTAGTAATCAAAACAGGGTGGTATTGGTGGAGACAGACACACGCACTAGAACACAACAGGGAACCTAGAAGCAGAACCACACAAATATGCCCAACTGATTTATGACAAAGGTATAAAAACAATTCAATGGATGGAAGAGTATCTTTTCCACAAATGAACACATGATACTACAGATAGCCCAGGTGTGCTCATGTGTGCATGCATACACACACTCCCCCCGTCAAATCTCACACCTTATACACAAATTAACTCAAAGTAGATCACAGACTTACATGTGAAACTAAAAGTTTTAGGAAAACACTTAAGAGAAAATCTTGAGATTTATGGGTAGGTAGAGTTCTTTGACTTGACATCAAAAGCATGATGAATAAAAAGGAAAAGGTGGTAAATTGAACTTCATCAAATTAAGAACCTTTCGTCTGTGAAAGACCTTGTAAGAGAATAAAAAGACAAGCCACAGACTGGGAGAAAAGATTCGTAAACCACATATCTAAGAAAAAACTTGTATTTAGAATATATAAAGCATCATCACAATTCAACAGTAAAAAACAAAACAAAACAATCCAATTAGAAGATGGGCAAAAGACATGAACAGACATTTCAACACAAAGGAGATACAGATAGCAAATCAGCATGTGAAAAGATGTTCAGCATCACATGCCATTAGAGAAACACAAATTAAAACCACAATGAGGCTGGACGCAGTAGCTCCTGCCTGTAATCCCAGCACTTTGAGGGGCCAAGGTGGGGGGATCCCCTGAGGCCAGGAGTTTGCGACTAGCCTGGCCAACATGGTGAAACCTTGTCTCTACTAAAAATGCAAAAATTAACTGGGCGTAGTGGCAACACGCCTGTAATTTCAGCTACTGGGGAGGCTGAGGCAGGAGAATCGCTTGAACCTGGGAGGCAGAGGTTGTGGCGAGCCCAGATCGCATCATTGCACTCCAGCCTGGGGGACAGAGTGAAACTCTGTCTGAGAAGAAAAAAAAAAAAAAAAACCACACACACACACTGAGAGCTCACTACACACCTACCAGCAACACCAAAATAAAATAAAATATAGTGGTTTGTTTGACAAGCATTATTCTCTTTTCCCACATGCAATAGATGGTATGAAGTTCACCCTGGTCCCAGGTAAATGTTGCCAAAGCCATTATGGGACCTATGTGCACAGTCACAAAGGTTTGAGAGGTTTCTGATTAGAGAAGCAACTTAGACCCTTGGAAGGGATCTTGGTGGAGGTAGTTCTTTGGTCTCACTCACCTCCCTTGCAGTGCAGCAAATCATTTCACTCACAGGCCTGAGTGGTTTTAGAACACCCTTGTAGGAAAGAATATATGTTACTCCCTTGGGTCTTTTTTCTTGGCCAGCAAAACTGAAGACCATGAAAGTAATAACACAGACCTATAGGCTTAGGGGCCCATAGAGGGCTCTAGAAGGAAAAAAAAAGTAAGTAAAAAAGAGATTTGGGGGTCTTAAAATTTCACTTAAGAGGCAAGGATATAACACCAAATTTTTGTAAGTTTGTTTGAAAATTGTAATCTCTGTGAACTGTTAAGCTGTACTGACATAAAAAAAAAAAACACACCACTGACTTGCAGGTTGGCACAAATAGTCTAGTCTGGTCCATACTTGCAAATGAACATTGTTTCATTTCTTGTTGCTTTGAACTAGTATTTATTTTGCAGAGAAGATTGAATGAGAGGGGAAGCAACATTTAAGGCAATTCTGAGTTATATATAATTTGACACTGGGAACTAAGAGTCATAAAAATATCTACACCAGGCCACGTGTGGTGACTCATGACTGTAATTCCAGCACTTTGGGAGGCCAAGGTGGGAAGATCACTTGAGGCCAGGAGTTTGAGATCAGCTTGGGCAACATAGCGAGACCCTATCTCTACAAAAAAAAAATTTAAAAATTAGTCAAGTGTGATGGTGCTTGCATATACTCCCAGCTACTGGGGAAGCTAAGGCAGGAGAATCTCTTGAGCCCATGAGTTTGAGGTTACAGTGAGCTATGACCATGTACTGCACTTCATTGCGGGTGACAGAATGAGACCGTATCTCTTAAAAAAAAAAAAAAAGAAAAAGGAAAAAAAATCTATATTGTAATGTTGAAATTGACTGTAGGGGAACCTAACCTGTGAAATTAATTTAGAATGTGAAAAAAGCCATATAAACATTATTCATCTATTCATTGCTAAGTTATTGGTAGGAGTAAAAATTTGGAAGCAATTTGATGACCTCTAATAAGAATAAATTATTAAATTCTTATTTAATAAACTATTACATACATTTGCATATGATTATGAAGATTATGCAGCAACACGGAAAATCCTTAAAATGTCATGTCTTAAGAGAAAAGAGCTGAAGATTACACCATCCAAATGAAAAAGATGGAAAGGAAATATATCAAATGTTAACAGCTGTGTTTGGGTAATAGGATGATTAGTTGTTTTTTTCTTCCTTTTCTCTCATGATTATTTTAATCAGTTTCCAATTTTATAAATTGGAGAATCAATTTAAAGCACCCAACTGAAAAAGACAAAAACTTAGAGCCAGAAAGAATGAAGTGCAGTTACTTTGAAGTTAGCTGTTGTGCGCATATCTTCATGAGGCATTTCACAGGGGACGAAATCTCAAAACAGTTATTGCAATTTGTTAGGCGATTGCATTTATTCTGAGAGTGATTGGAGTGGTTGGAAAAACAGTGGAATAATAGCACGAGAAACTAGACCCTCCCACCCCCAGCTGCCAGTAATTCAACCTAGGGCTTTAAGAACCAATTTCTGTCCATTCAAAGTGTGCTTGGCCCTGGAGACTGCCTCCCCCAGGCCATTGTGATGGTGATGGCCTGGTCCCTTCAACAGCTCCCTGAGGACCAGGCACTTACTGGCAGAGCCTGGGCAGCTGTCTGGCGTGGTGTTGCGGGTCGTCGGAGACTCGCAGCCTGTGCAACGATGACCTGGAGGTGAACAGTCCCCTTTCTCATACCTACTCCCTGGAGGCAACAGCCCCCTCATTAGGGTACGGTTTCTAATCCAAACAACCATTAATCTTTCTCAGGGTTAAAAGGCCAGGAAAGCAATTTTTGCGCATTCGCGCTATTTTGATACTGTACTTGTCTGTATTTTACAAGAGCAGACTTACTTCAATGACCACTTGAAAACACCCCACAGCTGTGTCCACAGCTACTCAAACAATGCCAAGCCCAACATAGCCCTTCCTGTGCATAGAGAGAGACAGGAGTGCCAAATGAGCCAGCTATTTATTGTGGGACTCAACAATAACATAGAAACATGACCTATTTGGAACAAATCAGTATTCTGTATCAAAAAATAAATTAGGTATATGCATATATTTTAAGTGAAAATGCCACCATATTATGATAGTTTCATGAACATAGTATTTTTCAAACTCTTGAATACCATTCTATTAAATGTCCTTGCCTTGGTAAGTATTTTAATCCATATAAATGGAGTGGTGGCTCTTAAGAATTTTTCTTAAAGAAAATCTAAAGAAAAATAGGCTACAGAATTAGAAAAAATACACTTAATTATAGTCTCTGAAACATGAAAGTGTTTGATTTACAGAAATGGGCCTAATCTAGCTTATCCTCTTTTAATAGCTAGTGAGTCACAAAACTCACCTTTTCCATATTCTCTAATTGTAAGGGACAGAATGATGGGTATCAAGATAAAAACACTGAGGCTTCCTAAATCTGTTCTTCATGCTTGACCTTTAAATTCTTCCTCTACAGAGTCATCATCAATATGAATACCAAACACTCCTCTTGGTGAGTCACATTTAGACGTCTGGCTACTGTTAGCAAAGGCATTGAACATTTGAGGCGGGGTGGGGGGAGAATGCATATTTGTATCTCAAATTATTTTACATCAAATTTTCCCAATTCAAAAATCTCACATTAAGGACCAGGTAATACATAAAACCTAGTCATAGTATTTTCTTTCTTTCTTTTCTTTTTTTTTTGACGGAGTTTTGCTCTGTTGCCCAGGATAGAGTGCAGTGATGTGGTCTCCACTCACTGCAACCTCCACCTCCCAGGTTCAAGTGATTTTCATGCCTCAGCCTCCCGAGTAGCTAGGACTACAGGTATGTACCACCACACCCAGCTAATTTTTGTATTTTTTGTAGATATGGGGTTTCACCATGCCACGTTGCCCAGGCTGGTCTCAAAACTCCTGGACTCAAGCAATCCTCCTGCCTCAGCCTCCACTGTGCCCGGTCTCATAGCATTTTCAACCTGGAAGAGGCCTTGGTTGAATGAACTAAGAATCAGACAAAACTGAAATAAAATCCTGGGCCCTTGAACCCTAGCCTAATGCTCTTCTAATAATGTCATATCACATTGCGGAATGTATTATAAGTGTTCTCAAACTTTAAAAAGAAACAACAACAAAAACAACTTATTCACCAGAGGATTGGTCTCTAATATTTTACCCTTGTGGATTTGTTTTTACCTTTTAAATATGTTACTAGTATTTTTATAAAATAAGATGAATCTGACCTAAAACATTAAAATGACATTCTTCTTTCCTCTCCCTTCCCTTTTGAAAAAATTAGAAAAGTAATACAAGCTTGTAACAAATCCAAACAATACAGAAGTTTATAAAATAAAAAATGAGGCTGGGAGTGGTGTTTCATGCCTGTAATCCCACCACTTTGGGAGGCCAAGGTGGGAGGATCACTTGAGCTCAGGAGTTTGAGACCAGCCTGGGCAACATGGCGACACTCTGTCTCTACAAAAAAATACAAAAATAAATAAATAAGTAAATAAATAAATAAATAAATAAATAAATAAGCCAGGCGTGGTGGTGCATGCCTGTAGTCCCAGCTACTCAGCAGGTTGAGGTGGGAGGATCATGCCTGTATTCCCAGCACTTTTGGAGGCTGAGGCAGGAGGATTGCTTGAGGTCAGGAGTTCGAGACCAGCCTGGTCAACACGGTGAAATCCCATCTCTACTAAAAATACAAAAATTAGCCAGGTGTGATGGTGGGTGCCTGTAATCCCAGCTACTCAGGAGGCTGAGGCAGGAGAATTGCTTGAACCTGGGAGGCGGAGGTTGCAGTGAGCCAAGATCGCACCACTGCACTCCAGCCTGGGCGACCGAGCGAGACTCCATCTCAAAAAAAAATAAAAAAAAAAAAAAAATAAAATAAAATAAAGTGAACATTTTCTCTTAGTTCTCCACACCCCAAATTCCATTTCTCCAGTGATAACGTTTAACATTTTGATGTGCATCTTCCTTTTGTATGTATATGTAGATATATGTTTATGTATAGTTGAAAAAATAAAAATCAGATCATACTAATATATAATTATTCGGTAGCTTACTTTCTGCAAGCTTCCCAGTATATTATGGACACATTTCCAAGAGATTTACTTCATCTTTATTAACAGTACCATAGTATTCCACTGTCTAGTATACTATAAATAATGAACGCTTAAGGTTGTTTCAAATATTTTATTATTAGAAAAGTGCTGCCAGAAATATCCTTGCCATGCTTCTGTATGTACTGGTGCTAATGTTCCTATCAGACAAATTTCTAGACATGCAGTGAATTACTAGGCATAGGAAATATAATTTACACTTTTGAGTTTTTGCTCATTTGCTCATGAAGCAGGGGCAGAGTATTCTGTGTGGGGTTTGGTACAGGAACACTGACCCCCGAAGTCAACCCTGGGGGTCTAACGTAGTGGTCATTTGTCCAGCCTGTTTTATGGAAGGAGCTGGACTCTGAGCTTTGGGGAATTTCTTGCAAGATAAATTTATATCCCACCTATACTGGTAACAGCTAAGTTATGCCAAAGATGAAAAGACAAAGCCCTAGCTAAATCAGTTCTTGCTCTCAGCACTACAATGGCCAGTGGTAATTCTTTCAGTTAAAATGACAACTAATACAGTTTCATTGAAGCTTCAAACAGGGCAGCCAGATCCTCTTCTGACTGGGGACGGGGTGCAAGCTTGGTGACCCTTTCCTGAAACAGTAAATGAAAGGAGTTACCCAGGGCTTTGAAAAGGCGGTTTGTAAAAGCTACAAAGTTATGGAAATTAACTTGGTCATAAGAATAAATGACTTGATAAATGCTGTATCTTTAAAAACGGTATTTCTCATATGCTTCATATGACTGGACCCCCAGCTCGGAGGTTTATCACATATCACATCATACCTCTTTCCCCACAGAGCTTTCAAAAGCCACTGCCCTTTGCCTTATGCCCTGGCAACAGCCTTCTGCCCAAACCAACCTTGGGAAAAACACCCCTATCATGACAAAACTAGGTCAGTCAACAACCTCTGCCAGGTTCTCCGTACGCACAGAGCTCTGTCCTGGGCACAACCAGTGCTGTCAAGGAAGACAGAACTGGGTCATCCCCGACACCTAAGACCATGTATTTTGCAACTTGGACTTAAGGTATATTCAAAAGGACTTCAGTAGAACATTAACTTTCATGCTATGTGCAACAAGTGACTCCATTTTTTTCTATTAACTAAGGTTTCATCTCTGCGTTCCCAAGTAAATCCAGTGATTTTTTAATTGCTCCAACGATTATTGAGTCAATTCAGCAAAGACACCCAGCACATCCTACTTCTGTTTATATTCTGGTCAGTAGCTTCTCGGGGACAGGGGCTAAAAGGTACAGCGATGACTCACTGCCCTGGTGCCTGTATGAAACTGAGGAATGTCCAATTTGAGGTTCCATTTTCACGGGTCTCTGGGCATGTTTTCTGTTGCTGGCATGTGTTTGGGAGTGTAGCTGGTGGAAGGGAAGCTTGTGAGGCCAGGGGCTCAGCTGTGTGCGCTGCTTTCTGCCCTGCGCCTATCGAAGGGCTTGACACAGTAAGTAGATGCTCAACAGTTATCTGCTGAATTAGTGAAGATGGTGTGGAGGGGATACTGGCATCTCAAAGTTCACATATACAAGATAGAACTCTGACTCTCCCACCCCACCGCTCCTCCCATTTTCTCATCTCAGAAATGACACCCAATAGCTCAGGCAAAACCCAGAAGCCAACCTTGATTCCCCTTTCCCTTGCTCTGCAAGTTCAACTCATCAGCAGGAGCGTCAGTCCTACCTCCAAAATGAAGCCCCAGTCGGAGCGCTTCTCACCTCCTGTGGTACCACAACCAGCATCCAGGGCACTGCTATCATTCACCTGTCCAGCTTGAAAACCTTCCTAAAATGTCTGTTTCCACTTTTGCTCCATTCTTGCCCCGCAGAGGTCATTCTCCCCACAGCAGCCAAAGTGATTTTTTTCCAGTATAAACTGAATCCTACCACTCCTGTGCTTAATGTTCGCAGATAAATTCCCATGGCAATTACAACAAAACCATGGCCTCTAAGGCTACCCTGATCTGGCTCTGTTTCCCACCCCAGCTCTAACACCTCACTTAGTCCCACCATCCCTTTTAAGTTCCTTGAACATGCTAACCTTGACCCTGCCCCAGGGCCTTCCCCTCTGCCTGGAAAGCATTGCCCTATCATCCTGCACCTTCCCAACAGCCTGGCTGGAGTTCTCTCCACACTTTCCCCATGAGATCACTCTCTATTTCATTATGCAGATTTTCCTTCATACACTAATCATTATCTGAAATGATTTCATTTGTATCTTATTTATAGATGTTCACTGTCTCCCCTCACTAGAAGGTAAGCTTCACAAAGGAGGAAAGGGACTTTATTTTCCTTCTGTTAGTGTACCATACAATGCATGGTATACAGTAGGCACTCAATCAATATTTGTCAGGTAAAAGGAATGAAAAGAAGGATGGATGTATTCAAAAAATTCACTCAAAATGGATAAAAAACCTAAATGTAAGAGCTAGAACCCTAAAACTCTTAGAAGAATAATTAGGGAAAAATCTTCAAGATATTGGATTTGGCAATGATTTCTTGGATATAACACTGGAAGCACAGGGAGTCCAGTGCAGTGGTTCACACCTATAAGCCCAGCACTTTGGGAGGCTGAGGCAGCCGGATCACTTGAGGTCAGGAGTTCGAGACCAGCCTGGCCAACATGGTGAAACCCTGTCTCTACTAAAAATACACACACACACACACACACAAATCAGCTGGGTGTGGTGGCGGACAGCTGTAATACCCCCTACTCAGGAGGCTGAGGCAGGAGAATCGCTTGAGCCTGGGAGACGGAGGTTGCAGTGAGCTGAGACTGCGCCACTGCACTCCAACCTGGCCAACACAGCAAGACTCTGTCTCTAAAAAAAAAAGAAAAAAGAAAAAGCACAGGAGGAAAAAAAACAGATAAACTAGACTGAATAAAATTTTAAAACTTTTGTGCATCAAAGGACACTGTCAAGAAAGTGAAAAGACAACAAAATTTTTAAAAATTGCAAATCATATATCTGATAAGGGATTAATATTCAGGATATAAAAATTATTCTGGTTGGGCACGGTGGCTCATGTCTGTAATCCAAGCACTTTGGGAGGCTGAGGTGGGAGGATCACGAGGTCAAGAGATAGAGACCATCCTGGCCAACAAAGTGAAACCCCGTCTCTACTAAAAACACAAAAATTAGCTGGGTGTGGTGGCGTGCACCTGTAGTCCCAGCTACTCAGAGGCTAAGGCAGGAGAATTGCTTGAACCCAGGAAGTGGAGGTTGCAGTGAGCCAAGATCGCACCACTGCACTCCAGCCTGGTGACACAGCGAGAATCTGTCTCAAAAAAAAAAAAAAAAAAAAATTTCTTCTTGCAACTCACCAACAAAAAACCTCAAACAGCTCAATTCAAAAATGGGCATAGGACTTGATTAGTTATTTCTCCAAAGAATATATATAAATAGCCAATAAGCACATGAAAAGATGCTTACCATCCTTAGTCATCTGAGAAATGCAAATCAAAACAATAAGATACCACTTCACACCATTAGAATGGCTATTATACACACACACAAAAAGAAAAATAACAAGTGTTGTTGAGGATGTGAAGAAACTGAAGCCCTGGTGCACTGTTAATGGAAATGTAAAATGGTGCAGCCACTACAGAAAACAGTTCAGCAGTTCCTCAGAAAGTTAAACATAGAGTTACTACATGATACAACAATCCTACTCCTAGGTATGTACCCCCAAAGAATTGAAAGCAGGGACTCAAGTAGATACTTGTACACCAATATTCATCACAGCATTATTCATAACAGTCAAAAGGTGGAAACAACCCAAGTGTCTATCAATAGGTAAATGTATAACCAAAATGTAGTATATCCATACAATGGAATATTATTCAGCTATAAAAAAGGAATAAAATTCTGACACATGCTACAACGTGGATGAACACTAACGGCTCTGTGCTGGGTGAAATGAGCCAGTCACAAAAGGACAAATATTGTATGATTTCACTTACATGAGGTACCCAGGATAGGCAAATTCATGGGGACAGAAAGTAGGTCAGAGGTTCCCAAAGGCTAGGAGAAGGGGAGAATGGGGAGTTCGTGCTTAATAGACATACCACTTGTTTGGCATGATTAAAAAAAAAGTTCTGAAAATGGATAGTGGTGATGGTTGCACAACATTGTGCATGTACTTAATGGCATGGAATTGTACACTTAAAAATGGTTAAAATCCCCGGGAGGCAGAGCTTGGAGTAACCCGAGATCGCACCACTGCACTCCAGTCTGGGTGACAGAGCGAGACTCCGTCTCAAAAAAAAAAAAAAAAAAAAAGGTTAAAACGGTAAATTTTATGTTATACATATTTTATCACAATTTAACAGATAGTTAAAGAAGGAAGGAAAGATAGAGGGACAGATGAGAGAGGGGAGGGGTAGGGGACAATGCCGATGAATATGGGTGAGGTAAAGACAATGTCACATCCCAGCAGATTTTTAAGAGACCCTAAGGAATTTTGGAAATCCATAGCAAGGCAGAGGGTCTCATTATGTATATGTTTGTGCAGGGTCAAGAACTGAAGTTCAGTGTTTGCCATAACTGCAGATGACGGCAAGTTACTTTGTTCATAATGGGAGAGAGTCTTATCTGATAAGCTTAAAGGCCCTTGACATGATCCTGTTTACTTTTGGTGGAGCAGTGCAGGACTCTTAGAAGTACTTGAAGCCAATCCTGAGTTGAGTTCCTGTTTCGCATTTCTGGCCCCCAGTGATTGGTTAAACAGGACAAGGACATAAAGTTTTTGATATGCCCCTACACATATCAGCTCTGCCATATAAAAGCTAAACTCTCCCAGAATTAAGATGTGTTAAGCAATGATGTGCTATTATTTATGGGCATGTAAGACTGAAGGACAACTCATTAACATGGGCACGAAATAAATTCAGACATCTACCTTTAGCACATTCATAAAATAACAACATTTCAGCTGGCCTGTCTACCAGGGAGTGGAAGTGCTCATTTGGGTAGACAGCGCTCCTCAGTAATGAAATGTTTTGATTTGAAATGTAAATGTTTCTTTCCAGGGGTTTCAGAAATCCAGCTTGGAAGATTAATATATTCTTGCCTGCTCCCCTTGCAGCCTGGCTATGGCAGTTGAAAGCCTCTGTACACAGGGCTGCTATTAGCTGCCACCAGTATGAGCTGTGTTTGGTCAAGAATACTGGCCTGGTTGTTCCTTCCAGAGAAAACCAATCCCTCACTGCTAAACAGAAAAGAACCTTCATCAAATGTCAACTACATTGAATAACCTTTCTGGTGATGTTCTTTGCAGGAGCCAGTATATTCTCACTACCTTAAATCCTGGAGATGCTAATAAGTGAAGATTAGTCTACTGCGTGTGTAAAACTCTGAAATGGCCACAGCATTCCTGTAAAACAGTCACTGCCATCAAACAAACAAACAAAATTCCATAGTAGCTATTCATCTGCAAAATGGACAAGCTTATTTCTAAGATTCCTACCAAAGTCCTATCGATCTGTGAATATATGTATATCTCAATCACGTAGACTCCAAGTGAACCTAGAGCTAGTTAATTAAAATTAACTCTATTTCTCTGAATCATGAAAACATGATCAGAGGGAAAAAGGCAGCAGATGCCTTAGGGTGCTTTATGAATACAGCTTGAGGAAAATCTGGCTTCCCACTTTAAGATACAACTTATATCCAAAAGATTCCATTTACCTCCCATCTTTTGTGAAATTAAGAAATTTGTTTTGTCCAATTAAAGTTTTGCTATCTGTGATTTGCCAGCATCGCATGTGCATGGAGGCATTCAGAGTGGTATCTAATCAACTTGCTATTGAGTGTTCATTTAGTGCTATTTGAGTGGTCTCAAATGTTAGGCTGGATCTGCTGCTGTGTGGAATTGCTTCGAAAGTGACAGTCTGGGCCGTGTGTGGTGGGTCACGCCTGTAATCCCAACACTTTGGGAGGCCATGGTGGGCAGATCACCTGAGGTCAGGAGTTCGAGACCAGCCTGGTCAATATGGTGAAACCCCATCTCTCCCAAAAATACAAAATGTAGCCGGGCATGGCGGTGTGTGCCTGTAATACCAGCTACTCAGGAGGCTGAGGCAGGAGAATCACTTGAACTCGGCAGGCAGAGGTTGCAATGAGCCAAAACTGCACCAATGCACTCCGGCCTGGGTAACAAGAGTGAAACTCTGTCTCAAAAACAAAAAACAAAACAAACAAACAAAAGAAAGTGACAGTCTGACCGCAGTAGAATTAGAACAGTAAACACCTGTCAGTGTGCACTGATGACCAGCAATCAAATGGCCAAGGATATCAGACAGTTTCATCTGAAAATCATGGATACCATTCTTGGAGGTGGACACACACATTTTCCTGAACAATTTCCTGGGCTAAACAAGCAGAACCTTTTGGAGGGCCCCTGGCAGGGTGGACAGTGTCACTGGGACCATGCCATAAAGCCAGAAGCTACATTAAAATTGCGGTGACTGCCAGGTACTGTGACTCATATTGATAATCCTAGGACTTTGGTAAGCTAAGGCAGGAGGATTTCTTGAGCTCAGGAATTCGAGACCAGCCTGGGTAACACAGTGAGACCTCATCCGTACAAAAAGTAAAAAATAATTAGCCGGGTGTGGTGGCACACACCTATAGTCTTGGCTACTCGGGAGGCTGAGGACAGAGGATCACTTGAGCCTGGGAGGTCAAGGCTGTGGTGAGCTATGATTATGCCACTGCACTCCAGCCCTGTCCCTCCCCTGGGAAAAATTCACTATGACCATTCAGTGTAGGGTGTCCCTGAGCTTTCACAGCTCCCCTGCCTTTGGTTGAGTCCTAGTCAGTATAAGGAAACTTCAAAAAGTTATCCCCAGTCAGCCATTAAAGCTTAGCTAGACAGAAGACTTAGGAGGAGAGCAACGGAGGTACGTGTTCATTTAATATGTTTACTAGCCTGTGCTAGGTGCAATGGAAAATGGATGAGCCAAGCAGACAGATTCCTGACCTCATAGAACTTACAGGCTGGTAGGTTTGGATAAAATAACCGTGAGGGCCTTAGAGGGTCTGATTTTTTTAGTGATTTGGTCCCTTGGACTTATGGGTTAGAATTAAGGGTTAGTCCAGGGTCTCTGCTATACTTTGAGACTCCTTTGTTTCTTGTTCATTTCTATTTCTAGATGCAATTGAATTCACTGAGCCTGAATCCAAATCAGGGAAACTGGTGGCTCATGGACTACGTTTCATTTGTGCATTGGAAACAGGGAATTCAACACAAACATCCAGATTGCTGATTTTTCTTGAGAGTTGGAAGTTCTACCAACATGGGGACCTGAATTTCTGCTTGGTGATGATAAACTGTAGCTGAGCTGCTCACCCAATTAGATGGGTCACAAATATTATCTTAAGTGAATGGTGAGGCTATCAACATTCTAAGCACTAGCAAAGTGGGGAGGAAGAAGCTACTTTGAGGCCCTTGCCTACTTGGAGTGGGGTGAGGGAAAAGCACCAGCACTTGTGGCAAGTGGGCTGCTGTGTGAGTGGATGTTTTAGCTGCTAACTCTGTTTCATGGTCAGGGAGAGATCCACAATGCCTTAGCAAGTGGCAGAAGATCCTTATCCTCATACCCTCATAGCATTGAGGTGACCTCTGCCTTTCCCATATTGGCCAGGAGGACTAAAGGAGTATTCTGGGCATGGTGACTATGGTGTGGTCCACCAATAAAGTGCTCATGCTCTGAGCTCTCTGCTTTATAGTGAATTGCAATGAACAGGACCTTGGCCTATTAGGATCTGATGTGCTAGCTCAAGAGAGGTCCACTGAGGGATCAGAGCTCTTCATGAGAACCTCGGAAGAGCAAACTTTACACCTAGTATGACTCTATTGAATTAGGGATGCAGCTCCATTTACATTCTTCACAAACATTTAAGAAATGAAACCAGATCCATAGTGACACAGGTATGTATCAAGTATACAATCTCCCACATTCATCAAAAGCAATTTGGTGATAGTGTTAGTTGAAAGGCCATGCCTATTCTTCACAAAATAGTAGAGATCTGTAACTTTTTTACAATGGAAAATAATATTGGTGGTCCTTTTGGAACAGCTTCACATAGTTATTTATAGGAGCCCTTCAAAGAACAGAAATGGGAAAAAGGGAAATTTTGCCATAGTTCAAGATCAGTTTGGTTGTTTTTGCCTTGAATTTTCATCAAGGATCCATCCCTTCATGAAAATTTTCATAAAAGCCTCACCTCAGCTATAGCTGTATGGATGAACAGAAAGGCGAGGGCCTGGCTCTGTTGCACCGGGAAAGGACAGAACTGCTGTCTGCTGTGGAAGAGATCCAAGAACCACCGGGGACCCCTGGTTTCCATCCCTGCTGGCCCACCACCAATGGAGCATGTCTTTCTGGGGGCGCTGGACTCCTTCGCAGGGAGTGAGGAGCGTGCCGGTCTCTTACCTGGGGCAGCGTTCCTTTCACTAGTGCAGGGATATCAGCTTTGGAGTAACCAACGGCTGCTAGGCCATCATCAACATCCAGATCAAATAAGAATTTGCGGAGCGTGTCTGCTAACACCAGCCCTGCATCTTGGATCCTGGTAGTGCGAGTATCAGCTCCTAGAAGACATAAAGCGCTGACTGTAGGGAGAGATGAAGAAACTGGCTCTGGGTGGTGTTCAGTCACAAGATCAGTGAATACACCATGCACACCCACGGGGTCTCCCTAACGCCCAGCACGGGGCCATGGTGTGCCTCCCCAGGAGGGCCAGAGTTGGCTGGGGAAGCTCACTTAGCTCTGATATTTCAGAGGGGCTCCAGGTCCTACATGCTGGCCCCTTGTGTGGTGGGAAGAAGAGGAATATAGACAAAAAAGAGATGTGCAGAAGGAGGCAAGAAAATCAGCTGGTGCTAGGATGGAGGAATGAGTATTTGAAGAACACATAGCTTATGTAATTTCAAGGCTTGGAATTTGCTGACATCTAGAGGTGTACGATATGCTCAACTTCTTTTCCCACAGCAACATCTTAGAAAAAGATAAATCCTTTGCAAACACCCTGTGAGACAAGCTTACAGAAGTACAAAAGCTCCAAAATTAACCAACAAAAAGGAAGAAAATAAGCACGACAAAAATGGATTATGTGTGAACAGGGAAGAAAATTTTTCTCCTCTATAGCTATAAAACTTTTAATTTTAGATTCTGTTGCCAAAGGGCAGGGTAGGTTCCTCTAAATAAATATTGTAGAACCAGCTGGGCAGGACCAAGAATATGAAGGCTCTCAGAAAACAGTGTTTCGTATGCAGATAATAATGGTATTGATGAAAGAAGATTCATAAGGGCAGAATTTTTACATGATTAGTAATTAGTAATTAAGAGGCCGGGCCTGGTGTCTCACATCTGTAATCCCAGCACTTTGGGAGGCTGAGGCAGGAGGATCACTTGAGTCCTGGAGTTCAAGACCAACGTGGGAGTGAGACCCTGTCTCTATTAAATATATGTATGTGTGTATATTTATACACACACACATATATATACACATATATACATATACATATATACATATATACACACACATATAAATATATATGTATATACGTATATGTACATATACGTATATATGTGTATATATGTATATATGTGTGTGTGTATATAATAAAAATTTAAAAATGCACATAATCATGGAAATGGCAATCTGGAAGACCCATGCAGGAGTTTCTGCCCTCAGGCAGGGTGACAAAGTTCCCAGAGGAAGGGAACTGATTTCACAACCCTTAGCACCCTGCATTCTCATGTATTCTAGCCAAACACATTCACTGCCAAGAAGTAAAGCCCTCTACAGAGTGTAGCATTATATGAAGTCTATGCAAAATGCCTCCCACTGTAGTCTAAGTTCACTTTCTCCTGTATTGTTCAAAAGGAGATCATGACTCCTATCACCTCCATATTGAAGCACATTATTAAATTGGTTTTAAGCTTTCTCTTCCATGACAGTGAGAACTCTTAGGAATCCAGGAAAAGGTATGAGTAGAACCAGATACAGGGTTGGCTGGGAGAGCAGACGGATGAAAGGTAAACCTTGCCTGACAAGACCAGTCTGTATTACCCAGCGGCAGCTAAAATATGGATTAGGTGGAGTGGTGACACATGATACAAAGTTTGTGAAGTTTTAATGTTCCTGGGAATGCTGCCATAAAACACACCATCGAAACCTCTGCATTTTCCTATGAAGTGTTACAGAAAAAAAGAGATGGTAGGAAAAAGAATACATGTCTAAAGCTAAGAAAATCTAAGATGACATGGAGAATCAAAATATTTCATAGTATGGGATAGCTAAGTGTAGATAACATTAAAATTTCCCATTCAGGAAGGAAGAATCAGTGGGTTCTTCCAGCCTGGAATCTAACAGAGGAACTCCCTTCTCAGCAGTGTTGCCAGTTGCCTGGAGTGTTAACTTTAAGTTCTCTAAGATTTTCCCATTTACCATAAATGTAGCCTATGATTTGAGCTCTCCACTTATTTACATGGTTTGAATATTTACAAAGGTAGCTGAGTCCCAAAATATGGCCGAACAACATCTCCAGTCCGAAAGAGAAAAGGGACACAGATTCTTGGCAAAGTTGCACTGTTTCCCCTCAGCACCCTCTGGGAAATGGAGCCCCTGGCCCCTCTCTGCCCTGGGCTTGTGTCATTAACATTCCCAGCACAGCACCTGGGGCTCAGCGGGAGCTCCTGCAGAAGGATGTCTGCGGTCCTTCCTACCTCCCTGGAAATAATCTCTCCAACGGCTGGGCTAGGAGAGCATAATGAAGTTTTCTTTTTAGCCTTTCCCTTCCTGCCCTAACTAAACACAAGTGGCGGAATAAGATGTTTTGCAAGTTAATAAAATATTCAAGTCTACTTAAAAGAGTTCTTGTATTAGCAAAACACCAACATTTTACTTACCGCTAAAGCTATCCTGAATATCATTTTATTTCTGGTAAGATTCAAAAGGTACTGTGGATGTCTTATTATTGACATTATTTATTCTACAGTATGGCAAACAGACTCCTCTTTCAGGATATTTTTATAAAGCTTCTAATTGATCAGGAGCTTTGCAGGCTTTGATGAAAAGAGTTTCTAGTTGTTTTGATTCTCTATAATTGGGAATTTACTCTTGCTTCCTGATATAGATTCATTTTATTATTGAACATAGCAAAAGTTATAACCTTAAAAAATAAAAATAATTATACTTTCTCTTGAGATAAAAACAGGAAACAGTATTACTACAAACGTAACAGATTCAATACTCTCAGAAGCATAATAATGACAGAATTTTAGTGCTAGATAGGGCTTTGGTCAAGTCACTGACATTTTAAATCAATATATTTATGTTTAAACGTGTTTTTAAAGAAACGGGATCTCACTGTATTGCCCAGGCTGGTCTCAAACTTCTGGGCTTAAGCTATCCTCCAGCCTCAGCCTCCCAAAGTGTTAGGATTACAAGTATGAGCTGCTGTGCCCAGCCTGACGTTTCATTATTAAGCTATTGCAAAGCAATATTTTTTGGTATTGTCCTTTATGGTTCTTTTTTTTTTTTTTTTTTTGAGAGGGAGTCTCACTCTGTCTCCCAGGCTGGAGTGCAGTGGCATGATAACAGCTCACTGCAGCCTCAACTTCCTGGGCTCAGGTGATTCTCCCACCTCAGTCTCCTGAGTGGTTGGGATTACAGGCTTGCACTACCATGCCCGGCTAATTTTTTTTTTTTTTTTTTGGTAGAGATGGGGTTTTGCCATGTTGCCCAGGCTGGTCTCGAACTCCTGGGCTCAAGTGATCCACCCACCTCGGCCTCCCAAAATGCTGGGATTACAGGTGGGAGCCACCGTGCCTGGCCAGTCACAGAATTTTGAGTAATGGTTCATACCCAGTATTTCTGCTGTCTCCAGGTGTCGCTCTGGAAACATCTGGGCCGTGAAAGTGAACACCGCTGGGGACGTGAGCACCACAGAAAGGCCGTGGGGCTGGGGAGAAACGAAACACAGTGACCGGCAGATGACAAAGCTGTTCTTCCCTGCGTATTCTAGATATTAAGTTACTTTACCCCATACTCTGAGCAGGTGAGAATTGGCAAATACATTTATGGAAATTGGGAGGATTATAATATTTAATGAAATAATTTATTCTTATGATTTTACCACCAGTGGGTGATCCACATTGTAATCCTTTGCTTTATACGTCTTCACTAAACCTGAAATTGGGTAAGACATTCCATGGCTAGAAAAGAAAGAAAATCCTTATGTTGATACAGTTATCAATATTCAAGTCAACAATAGAAAGATACTCTTATGGGGATGCCTGTCACAGTCTCTAGACAGTATCATTACCTGAAAAAGTGATATGTTCTGTTTTCTTGGATATAAGGATATATTACGATGTCTGGGACATGTATGTAGTGCACTCATTAACAAAACCTCTGAAAATGGTCAAATTCAAATGCTTATGGAATTGTATGACATTAAAAAGTATTGATCCAGAAGTAACTCCCTAAACCCATTAATTAACATTATGATCTCAAAGACTGGAGAATTCACTTTGAAGTTTCTGTAATAAGTTCTGGGCATGTGTTTTCTGTTTTTTCCTGGCAGCTCCTTGGCAGTGTGCTCCCAGATGATGTCGGGGGAATTTTGTGAGTCAGGATGTGCTGTATTTGATGACGTGCAAGCTTGACCCACCAGTGATCTGCCCCGCCAGTAACTGACAGATCCCTTCAAATGTTACATACTCATGGAGTCCAATCAGAAATGATTATTCTAGCCTGACAGGCTATGTTAATCAGTTCTGGTTTGACTGATTTCTCTGGCCTGAATTCTACCCTTAGGATTTGTTTAGATTTAGTTGACATCAAGAAAAGGCATCATGGTTTTTGTTTTTACTGAAAAATTCTTTTTCTTTTCTTTTTTTTTTTTTTTGTGATGGTATCTCAATCTGTCACCCAGGTTGAAGTGCAATGGTGTGATCACAGCTCAATGCAACCTTGACTTCCTGGGTTCAAGTGAGGAAGGATCCAGCCACCATGCTCAGTGAAAAAAATTTTATATCCTCCTGAAATATTGATGAACAAATAGGAAAATATTATAGTGTTTGTTGTTTTTGTTGTTTGAGTTTTTTTGAGACAGGGTCTCACTCTGTTGCCCGGGATGGAGTGGTGCAATCCTGGCTCACTGCTGCCTTGACCTCCCTGGCTTAAGTGATCCTCCCTCCTCAGGATGACTGAGACTACAGGTGTTTGGGTAGCTGGGACTACAGGCACGTACCACCACACCTGGCTAATTTTTGTATTTTCTTTTGTAGAGATGGGGTTTCACCATGTTGTCCAGGTTGGTCTTGAACTCCTGGGTTCAGTTCAAGGGATCCACCCAACTCGGCCTCCCAAAGAATTGGTATTACAGGTGTGAGCCACCGTGCCCAGCCATGGGTATTTCTTCAGGCTAGATTCCTCGAAGTGAATTGGTGGGCCAAGGGGCATAAATATTTTTCAGGCTCTGGGCACATTTTGCTCACTTACTTTTTGGAAAGGTGTTGCCAATTTATGCTCCCATCAGTGGTAGATCATCAGAGGCTGATCATTCCTTGCACTCACCCTAGCAAAGGCCTATTCTTAATTTTCAAAATTCAATGGTTTTCAAATTTAAAGCAACATACCAATAAAGTTTCAATCAAAGAGATTAATTCTGGGCTATTGACAAGCATTCTGATCCCTTTCTTTTGTGAGAGATTGGGGGAAAACATCCTACATTTAAGTTTAAAAAATCCACAACACATGGTGAGTATGTGGAGAAATCAGAACCTTCACCCACTGCAGGTGGGAATGTAAAGCAGCACAGATGCCATGGAAAACAGTCTGTCAGTATCTCAAAATTTAAACACAGAATTACCATATGACCCAGCAATTCCGCTCCTACATATATAACAAGAGAAAGGAAAATCTATGTCCATAGAGAAGAAACAAGCTAGATACAAAAGACCACATATTCTATGATTCCATTTACATGAAATGTCTAGAATGGGGAAGTCTACAGAGATAGAAAGTAGGCCGGGTGCGGTGGCTCATGCCTGTAATCCCAGCACTTTGGGAGGTGGAGGCGGGAGGATAACTAAGGTCAGGAGTTTGAGACCAGCCAGGCCAACATGGTGAAACCCCGTCTCTCCTTAAAAAATATTAAAAAATTAGCTGGGTGGTGCATATCTGTAATCCCAACTAATCAGGAGGCTGAGGCAGAAGAATTGCTTGAACCTGGGAGGTGGAGGTTGCAGTGAGTCAAGATTGTGCCACTGCACTCCATCCTGAACAACAGAGTGAGACTCCGTCTCAAAAAAAAAAATAAAAAAATAAAAAATAAAAAATAAATAAAAAAAAATAAAATAAAAAGAAAGTAAACTGGTAGTTGCTAAGTATTGGGGAAGGTGGGGGGCTTGGTGGATGACAGCTAGGAGGTATGGGATTTCTTTTTGGGGTGGTAAGATGTTCTAAAATTGATTGTGGTGATGGTGGCATAACTTTGTGAATAGATTAGAAACTAATGTTCTGTACATTTTAAATGGGTGAATTGTATATAGTATGTGAATTATACCTTAAAAATATGTTATTTAAAAACCCAGTAAACCACATTCAATTTAAAAATACATTTAGGTTTCTACTTTAGCTGGTGGTGGAAAAAGAAAAAAAGAAAAAGAATACATTTAGGAACATAAAGGAATACATTTAGGAACCACATTCAATTTAAGAATACATTTAGGTTTCCTGGTAGTGGAAAAAAGAAAAAAAAAAGAATACATCTAGGAACATAAAGTTAAATTTCTTCCTTCTATAGCATATTTAAATTTTACCACCTGTCCTGAATTATAAACATTAAACAAAATTTTAAAGCAATAGCTTGAGTAAAGAAATGAAATCTCAGATTTGCTCACCACAGATGAACACCAGCATTTCCAAAGCCAATGCCAGCAAAAGCACTTGCCAAGTGCATATGAGACCTTGCTTCAAGATCATCGGGATTTCTGACAGCCCTGTGAATGATATAAACACCTAACAATAACATGTCAACATTGGCAATTCCTACAGAATAAGGAGCTGCCTTAGGGAAAGATATAGGGGCAAAAAAGAAAAAAAAGAAATGCTACTAGGTAGAAAGAAAAATTAGGCAAGTTATTCAAACGATGCCTTGTCTTCTAAATGAAAACTGAAGGGAAACATATTTTCTCATCAACTGTTTCAGCAAAAGCATAATAAATACACTGTCAGCTGCTCATGTGATGTAAAAGTGCCGGGGCAGGCAACACGCTGCTCCCTGGATGGTGAGGGCCACTCCAGGAAGATGCCCTGAGACTCATTCTTCTTCATTTGTCAGTGCTGTTGACAGCCCTGTGAAGGGATGTAAACATTCTCAGACGCCTGGGGCTACCTGCTGGCCAGGCCAGCGCTCTTTCTCTCTGAGACACTGCCTCCCATTGGACCCACTGGGGGCCTCTTGGTCCCTGTGGTTGCTGTGCCTCTATGCTAACATTATTGTGGAAGTGGATGTTATTGTTGAATGAGCCTTAGCTTGCTCTGGGTGTCCCCAGTGCCACTTTGGAAAAGTAAATTCTCAAAAGCCCCTTTCTGATTGTGCATTGCCTTCCTGCATTTGCTGCTAAAACCTTGCCCCAGGGAAGAAGCCTGAAGACTGTCAAGGGAACCTACTTTTCATGTGGGCTTTTTTGCAATTTTGCCTTGCGTAAGAGTTCCTGTTGCGAAATAAAAATGCACAGCCTTTTCTTCTCCTTTCATTTGAAATGGTCCTTTCACGTGGAATGGTTGGGTGTTCCTGCCTCCTTTCCGAAACCCCATGTTAGTTCCTAATTCCCCTAATGACAAGGTGAAGTAGCAGATGATGGAGCTTTCAGCCTTTCCTCTGTCTGTCTCTCCTTATCTCCCACCGCTGTGCCACTGCAATGCCTCTGTCCCTGTCAAACAAACTGGCTCCCCATGATGCGTGTCTGCTTGGACCTAGTCAAGTGCTGCTGTGCTGTCCTGGAAGTCCCCCACAAACCTGAAATAGTATTGGGTTCCTTCCTGCTGCTCTGCTACAAAATGCAATTCCAAGGCTCCTTTATCAGTGGAGCTTCTAGCTCAAGGCCAGAGGAAGCATTGTGCTCATGTCTAGGCCTAGCCTACCTGTGGCTGTTCTGTCCATTACGTATAAATACAAAAGTGAGTCCGATTTTGAGTATGTCCTAATATCTCAGGTATCAGCTTTCATCCTAAGTATATCTTTGCTCTCTCAGGAGCTGATTGCTATTTGCTCTCCTGTAGCTTATGGCTATACATGTATGTATATACTTGTATTCATAAATCTTTCACAGCCTCTTAGGGATCTTTTTACATTTTCTGCCTTTTATATCTCCTGGGACAGCAATGTCTACTATTTTCTTTTCTTTTTTAAATTGAGACAGGGTCTTGCTCTGTCACCCAGGCTGGAGTGCAGTGGTGCAATCATAGCTAACTGCAACCTCAAACTCAAGGCAGCCATCCTCCTGCCTTGGCCTCCCAAAGTGCTGGGATTACTGATGTGAGTCATTGTGCCCAGCCCACATTTATTTCTTAAGTTTAGTTCATTTGAGTTAACTCAATGGATGGATTCTGTGTGTCTTCAGATGGGGCCTGGATGGGCGTAGCCAACATCTGCCAGCGTGGGTCGCATTTCTGCCCTGGGGAGCCAAATCTCAAAGGACGCTGCCCCTCATCCTAGCTTGGCTCCTAGTTTGTCCCCCGGCTGTCTTTGCCTTTTAGGAACCGAAGGACCCAGTTTTCATCTGCCTGTCCCTTGGGTCCCTCCAGAGGCTGCTGGTGTCTGGGGCTTCTGCGCATCCACTGACTGCTTTTCTGGTGAACAGACCTGCTCAGGATATTTCAGGCTCAGGCATGTCATGTTTCACGTGCTGGCAGAATGTGGGCCTCCTGTTCTATTTCCATCCCCTTCGGGGTGACATACCTCTTCAGATACTTAGCCACGATCCGCAGCGCGTGGATAGCCCAAATGTCGCTGATTGGGTTGCTGCCCTGGTACGCAGGCCGTGTGATGGGATTTGAAGGGCAGGGGCTCCGCAGGTGGTACGGCAGGGCAGTGTATGACTCCAGGGCATGGCTAACAAGAAATATTGAAAATACACAGATGGAAAGCGTGGTCTTCCTCCTTCCCTCCATTTAGATGACAAACTGTCTTGGAGCTGTTTGGCACTCAACCCACAGTGGATATATTACCTAACACTGATGATCTCAGTACATTTTACCAGCCCACCTCTTGCCTACAACAGCCATTACTTATAATATAAATTAACACAGTTGAGTTTACATTAACAGCATTACAGTATTTTTGAACAGTATGTATAAAATTACATATGGACCTTTTCTAGTGTCAATACATTTTTATGGTGTTGAATTATATATTTGAGCCACAAAAAAAGCACTGAATCTAAAAAATGACTTCCTTGTGGAAGATATTTACCATTTTATACCTTGCATTGATCAAATACCATATTGCCAAAGGTGGGTCATAGCTACACCAGACTCCTATGAAAATTACAGTGTAATGAGCAAGAACATAGACTTTGGGGTCAGCTGCCCAGATGTCAATCCTGGAGCTAGATATTTCTGCTGTGGACCTGGTGTGAGGCAGTATCCTTCTTGTGACTCTAAGACAGGGATAAATAATAGTACTGGTTCGTGATGTGGCTGTGAAAATTTGATGAGTTGACACATGTAAAGTATTTAGAATAGTGCCTGGCACATTGTATACCTTAGTATTCACTATTATTATTAATTCTTGGCCTGAAGAAAAAGCAGATCTTTTCCTCTCATGTACCCTAAACTCAGAGTTTGCTATTTCAAGAACTAAGCTTCAAAGCTGCCTCCACCTGCCGGTCTGCCATGGCTTCTAGCCCATCAACTGCAGAAGAGAACAGACATTACCATCTAGATCAGTGATGCACTGGAAACACAGTGTAACATGAACTATGGGTCGCATGAATTATAGTTTTCAGTATAATTCCCCATGGGGGCCTCTGTAGTGTTTCTGGGACACTCTCCTTTCACTTGACTGTGAAGGCAGATGACACCATGTTTTGCACGAAGTATAACTTTCATTTTCCCTAGAATGGAGGAATTACTCTCATCTACATATGAGAAGCAGATAATGTTTTTTGGAAAAATCATTAGAAAATTGTTTTGGAAATTAGTTTGTAGATAGATATGAAGGCCTTGTGGTTCTAAGCAGGGAATGTATGAATAATGCAAGAATGAGGTGTCCACATGGGGAAGTTGGGGTGGCCGGTGAGGCCACTGTAGTCAGAGTGTTTCCTCTGTCTTGCAGCACATCTAGACTGCATCTAGATCCCAAATCCAAGCGCAGATTTGTTTCTCAGGGGCGGACTCACTGGGCTGAGCTCACAGGAACTACATGTAAAGCCTGGAAGTCAGCTTAATACTTTATGACAAGAAACGTAACTGCTGAGCAGACATCTGAGTCTTCAAGATGGCACCTTCTCTCCCTACAGTCAAGCCGTAGGATGGCCACTTTATGATCAGAAGTCCATGGAGTCCTAATGAGGGGAGTTATCTCGAAGATTTAATACATGGCTTGTCTACCTTCAGAATAGGCCACTGGGCCTTAAGGGCAGATTCCTCGGGCCAGGTGTTCTTTCCTTTGGGCAGTACTTGAAAGAGCAACTGCCATTATTCTCCTGCCTTCTGAGCCCACTCCCGACTTTGATTGACAGTGAAGTCTTTGGGCCTGTGAGTTACCCACTTAAGGGTGACTGCTTTAGGTCACGATGTATTTATTATGCACTTTACAGTTAGGAAGGATAATCTCATTCCCCTCATTTCCAGGTTATTAGGGGACAGCTCATCAAAGTTCTGACAATATTGACCAGAATGGAGTTAGACACAATTTTCTACAGTCTCTTGGCAGGCAGCATAACATAGTGAGGGAAGCAGAACGTGGCCCTGAGGGACCTGGATGTGAGTTCTGACTCTGTCACCTCCTGCTTGTGTGACAAGCAGTATACAAGTACTTAGGATGTGACAGTCACTGTACAGGGATGTGCAGGCATGTGCCACCATGCTCGACTAATTTGTAAAAAACTTTTTTTGTGGAGATGAGGTGTCACTTTGTTGCCCAGGTTGGTCTCAAACTCCTGGCCTCAAGTGATCCTCCTACCTTGGCCTCCCAAAGTGCTGGGAACACAGGCGTGAGCCACTGTGCCCAGCCTGCACTGTTTTTAAAATACGTACCACTAAGGATGAAAACATACTGTGACGCCACACATTTTAAGATATGTCCTGATTTCGGAGGTGTTAAAATGTGAAAAAAATGTGCACGTGCACATAGATGAACGAGAGTCATTTGGCACATGCTGAATGTGAAGTGCCTGTGGGGACTTTATGAGGCCTGGAGCTCAGGAGCAAGGTCTGTGATAGAAATACTGATTAGGGGGCCATCAGCACAATGCAGCTGAAGCCGAGGGAACATACAGTAAGACTATGGGCCAGTCACTAAACATCTCAAACCCAGTTTTCTTGTTCAATAAAACAAAGGTCCCGTATCACACAGAGCTGCAGTGAAGTGGCGATGTATGTGAGGTGCTGACACAATGTACATGGTCTGGGGGTGCTCTGGAGGTGTTAGCTATGTTCCCTGCCCTCTTCCATGACATGAAGCCTTGGGCATTGCCTAGTTAGTGAGGCCATAAAGGTAGCTGGTGTGTCCCTGAGACACTGCACACCAGCTCCAACTGCCCCCTTAGTGGCATCCCTATGGCCCTGGTTGTGGCTGGGGGGGGGGTCCATCCTGAAGAGCAGGTTTGTGGCCCACACCAGATGTCACCTAGTCACCAACCTCTAAAGCTTGAATGTTTTGATTTAGGACAGGGGGTAATGACAGCCAAAGCTAGGGGTGTTGTGGGGTGCTAATCAATGAATACTTAGCATGTGCTTTGAGCAACAAAATACTATCCATAGACCCAGTACTAAAAAAGCCCCTCCAGGCAGCACCAGCACTTACCAAAGCACATCAAAGCCACTGTTGGCGACCACTCGGGCAGGCATGTGGAGGGTGTGCAGAGGATCAATCAGTCCCAGTGTGGGTTTGATGGCTCTTGAAGCGATGCCTAAAATATAAGGATTTTCAGTAGAGGCTGAAGCCATGGGCATCATTTTAAGAAGGCAAATGACTTCAGGATAATAAATCACCCTAAAAATAAAAATATGAGGAAAGGTTCATTTTCATGTAGTGAAGCAGCAAGGAGCAGCAGAAAGTGATTTAGAGTCAGAAGCCTGGGGTTTTCAGTGGTGTGCTGGAGCTGGCTCCTCCTGGTTTCCAAGGGCCATGTGTATGCATCTCTTTCCAACTCTTGGATGAGTGATGTCATTGGCCATGGTGAGAGTATTTACACCACAGAAATGGGCCAACACTACAAGTCAGGGCTTACTTGTTTATTATTAAATTCCAGAGAGCCAGTTTACTAGTACACCACTGGTCCTCTCTCTGCAACTTACTTTGTGTCTTTGGGCAAGTCACTTAGCCTCTCTGAGTTCTGTATAAGATTAGACTATAATAGCACAGGGCCTCCAGCTCTCATTGAGCTGTCGTAGGGATCAAATGGAGAATATTAGGTAAAAGTCTTTAGAAACTGTGAGGTAGAATGTAAGTGTTGGCCATTATTATCGTCAACGTAAGAAATGTCAAAGGATAGTGCAATTTAATTTTAAAAAGAAAAGTTACTAAAAATGTGCAGTTAAATGTCAATTTATTCTGCTACAAAGATCTGAAAGTAGGATATTGAGCCAGACTAAAAAGAGAGACATTTCTACCACATTATCCAAGAGTCCACGACAGAGAAGACAGCATAAAAATGACTAAGAAGACAGAAAGCAGAACAGAGGTTACCTGGAAAAAGGACTGGAGGGATTGCTGGGACGCAGCATGAGGAAACTTTCTGGAGTGATGGGAATGTTTTGTATCTTGATTGGGGCGGTGGTTACATGAACATATATGTTTGTCAAGGCTCATCAAACCAGAGTCTTAAAATGTGTGCATTTTATTATACAAAAATCACATCTCAATAAAGTTGATTTAAAATGGAAAAAATACATCAGAGAAAGGAAACAGTCATTTATCATTGATATACAGTCACTAACTTGGGCAGAGAATAGCCAATTAAGATTCATGGCATTTCAATATGCTTTCAGTGGTAATTCTCAAAAAGAAGTTTATTACATTGTTTCATATTTTTATATGTACTTGGAAAAGGAAAGAAAATGTGTATATATACATACCCTTTCCTTGATTTTTTTCCTTTCTTTTTAAACTTGATACAAAATATTTAACATATTTATAGGGTACATGTGAGTATTGGTTACATACATAGAATGTGTGATGATCAAGTCAGGTTATGTGGGATATCCATCACTCTGAGTACTTTTGGGGAACATTTCAAGTCCTCTCTTCTAGCTACTCTGAAATATACAACACATTGTTGCTGACTATCATCACCTTACTCTGCTATAGAACATTGGGGCTTATTCTAACTGTATCATAACTGCTTGATTTTTAAATATTAGGATTTAAAGAAGAGTGTGGAATTGAAAGGTAAGAGAGATAATT